>NC_051077.1:32454603-32754603 GCF_004664715.2 Peromyscus leucopus | reverse complement strand
TGGAGTTGAATAAGACCTGACCCTTGACCCCGAGAAGCTCCCACTCAGCTCCATCCCTAGTCCATAGGATACATTCAACCTTGTGTGTGACGTAAATGGTGAATTCTCAGGGTTTTTGACTTTTGCTTTTCAATGCAATTAAAAGCTCACGAGGGACCCAGACCCCATGTCTACCATTTGATGTACATTGCATTTTTTCTTCCATTATTGTATATATCATCTGCAGTAGAGAAGAATAGGAACGTTCTCCCCGGGTGGCTCCCGGGAGGGGTCAGCCCTGCTGATACCTGGATCTGGGGCTTCTCCAGTGCTAGGAGACAGTTCCTTCCTGTTGTACTTGAGCCATCTGCTTGTGGTACTTCGTGGTCACAGTGGTCGTCTAGGAAACTAGCGGATGCTTCATTCACTCTTTTTTAAAGATAATCTTTTATTTCGTCATTGACATTTTCATACATGCATAAAAAGTGTCTAGATCATATGTGTGCCCCCCCATTCCTTTCTTCCATTTCCCCCACATCCCCCAGCATGTGCCTCAAGCATCTTCACGGCCCTCCTTTTTTTTTTTTTTTTTTTTTTTCCATAACTCACCGAGTTCAATTAACACTGCCTATTGGAAAGTCACCGAATCTTCCCGGCCAGATCTTGTACTAGTTGTCATTACCACAGTAAGTTCCTGAATACAAGGGCCATGAAGTCCCAGAGACACGGTTTCACAGCAGTCCGTCCCCTCCCTCTGACTCTGGTGTTCTCTCCACCCCTTTTCCTCAATGTTCCCTGAGCGAGCGTGAGGAGGGCGGGGTTTCATATAGATGTCCTATTTGGGGCTGCGCACTCAACGGTCCCTCATTCTCAGCACTTGGCCCAATCATCAACCTCTGTGTTAACTGCCGCCCACTGCAGAAACAGGTTTCTTCTCCGGCCAAGGCACTAATCCACGGGTAAAACCATAAACATCTAGAAGGCAGTTTGACATGCCCATTTATCAAAACCACAGCAGTAGGTTCCCCCTAGGGCCTATGACCTCCTGATTCATGGCCTTTCCACTGGGTTTATAGGAACATTCATCCCCCCCACCCCCTTTTTTTATGTAAAGGGATAAATTGGGACTGAGAAAGAACCTCGTGTGTCCCAGTTCCCCCCAGCTTAAGACAGTGACATAGAATCACTGTTTTTCCCCCTCGTGGGATAGCTAGATATTCTCCAGGACGCTTTGATTTCAAAGTTTCTATCCCAGTTTCCTGACGACTACATGTCACTGTGACTTTTCTTACCCTGTTGTGCCATTATCCCTTAGAAGAGGGAACACAGATACCACACGAACTTCAGGATCATTATCATATATATATATATATATATATATATATATATATATATACATATATATATATATCTCATTATCATATACAATAGAAAATGTCTATTCCAGTGTGCCAGGGGCTCACGAAAGCAGATCAAGAGGATGTGACACTTATGCTAGGGGACACTGGGTCCAAGGCCAGCATTCTGACGGCACGATGCCGTTTGTCTTAATTTACTAACTTGTTCAAAGTGTACTTACTTCACGCCTATTCTGTATCATGTGCTGGGGGGTGTCTCGTGAAAGCTTTGAAAATGAGCAGAAAGAATAGCCTAGAAGGAAGTTTGGCTATCGGCTTCATTTCTGCGCCTGCCTGTTTCCCGGGGAGGAACTGAGCGAGGGGCCATTTGCAAGAGCACACAGTCATTAGCCCAGGGCAGGCAAGAGGTAGGAGAGCTGCCAGCCATCTGCAACAACAGTCCCGTTGCTATGTGTCTCTCTTCCTCACCCCTGAAGTCCATGCCTTCCGCGGCCTGTCCGCGGCCACATTAGAACCCTGCGGGTGGCTCCCTCCAGCCAGGCCGGTCCTGAGAAGACAGACCTACCTGCTCTCTGGCAACTTGGAAGCCAAATGGAGAAAGATGCACCTCCACGCCTGGCCACCATGCCCACGACTGAGTGATCCTGCCTGCCACACTCAGAGCACAGCCACCAGAAGCTGGGTAGTTCTCTGTTGTCATCCTCATCCAAAAGACTGCTGCTCCAGTGAGTCAGAAATTAAACTTCCTGCCAGCTGAAAGCCTTCATCGGACAAAAATGGCAAAACACCATCACTCTTGCTGGGGTTCTACAGCTTCTTGGGGGCAGACGCGAACAACTTCCTGGGTATCCCACAGTGTTTCCTTCTGACCCCAGCCTTTGCTAGGTACTTATATCCTGTGTAGCAGGAATCTTAAAAGTTCTTATTAATAAAACAAACCTGGAGCCAAGTATTGGGGTGAGCACTGGAAAATCAGAGAGACAGAAGAAGCCACAGCTAACCTCCTCTGGCCAACTTCTCAGCTGATCCTGTTTCCTCAGACTGGAAGCCTCTGTGTCCTCATAGCCTAATGGCTCTCAGCTGAACTGTGCTGCTCAAAACCTAAAAGCTTAACCAGCCAAATGCTTAACCAGCCAAATGCTGCTAGTTTCTGGTCCTCACACCTTATATACCTTTCTGCTTTCTATCATCACTCCCTGGGATTAAAGGCTTGCTTTCTGGGATTAAAGGCATGATGAGTCACCATGCCTGTCTGTATCCTTGAACACATGGATTTCTGCCTCTGGAATGCTAGGATTAAAGGCGTGTGCTACCACTGCCTATCCTAAGTATCTAGTGGCTTTTCTGTTCTCTGACCCCAGATAAGCTTATTAGGGTATACAATATTTTGGGGAACACAATACCACCATAATCCTGGACTAGAAACTCAAATCACACAGGTCCCTGAGTGACTGACCATGCACCAGCTTCCTCCCTCCATGTCTCCTCTGCAAAGCCTGAGCACTCTGGTCCATTTGGCAAGAAGTTATCCTAACTATGGGGATCTCACCAATCTCCACAAAGTGGAGAAAGGAAGGAAGGTAGGAAGGAAGGGAGGAGGAAGGAAGGAAGGAAGAAGGAAGGAAAGAAAGAAAGAGACAGAGAGAGAGAGACAGAGAAGAAAGAAGGAAGGAAGAAAAAGAAAAGAAAAGAAAGGAAAGGAAAGGAAAGCAAGCCCTGTCTGAAACCAGGAAAGAAAATCCAATATAAGAACAACAGGCTGTAGCTGCCCCCGCTGGCTACCAGGTCTCTGCGATGAGTACCTGCAAGACGCATTGCGTTCTCTTTCTCCATGAAAGCAGATGTCTAGGCACCTGGTAGCTCTGCCAGGCAGAAGCTGCAAGGGTCAGAAAAGGTACAGCAGGCACAGTCACTCACACCGAGGCCGAACGCTGGGCGTCATGACCTCAGAGGTGAGGTCGAGCAGAATCCAGCTGCATCATTGAACCTTCTCTCTCTGAACTGCAGCTCGGTCCACCTTGGGCTCAGGTGTCTTGGAAGCGTAATTAACCGACAGTTGTCAACTGCCTTGAACTAGGGAAATGCCACAATAAACAGTACATCTCATGAAGTGAGTCACCGCTCCAGCCTTCCTGCTGGGTAGGAATCTGGGTCATGATTCAGGATCAGTCACCACTGTTAGTTTGTGGACTAGATACATTTCTTGGCTAATCTAAACAGCTTTCTGATTTCTATTGTTTGGACTGTCTGATGCAGAGAAAAAACAAAACAAAACACTTTTTAAAAACTGGGCCGAATCGAACCTCAAGCTGGCCTTGAACTCACCATTCAGCTGAGGATGATTTTGAACTTCTGATACTCCTGCCTCCACTTCCCTAAGTGCTTGGGCTACAGGTATGCACCATCAGGCGCAGCTTATACCATGCTGGAGATCAGAACATGGGCTCTGCGTACGCTGGACAAACACTCTACCAGCTGCGCTATACCCCTCACCCCAGCTGTTAGGTTTTCTGTTTTTCTTTTTTACCTGGACAGAGTCCGCACGTAACCCAGGTTAGCCCCATTCTCATCCCTTCTCCTCTTCGCGTGTGTGGTGCCTGCCCACGCGTGTGGACAGGTATGGCGGCAAGAGGCGGACGCTGGGATGTCTTCTTCAGTCACGTCTTCATCACATATATGCATGTTTTGAGACAGGGTCTCTCACGCTGCGGCTACACGGTTTAATAGCGCTTGCTCTAAAGCCAGTATCTAAAGAACTTTCTGTCTATGAGGACAGCAGCCTGCGGTGGCTAAGGAGGAGGGAAAGAAAGGAACTGTCCACACTGGAGAAATGTCATGAGCTAGGAAGGCACAGAAAACATCCCCAGAGAGACCTGATGGCTATGTTCGGGGTCTGAGTCGCCCTTCCTGCTGTGGGCAAGCAAACCTGGCCATGGCGTGTCTTGTCTTCTCACACAGACTCAAGTCCTAGAAAAGCCAGATCCCAGCACCTCAGTACCTCACAAACGCTATAGGACCACCCATTGTTTGTGGTACCCCATCGAAGACCTGTGAGCTTGAGTCCCACCTTACAGACAAGCCCCCCTTCTGCTCCTGCTCCTGCCTGGCCAGCATCTGAGGTCGCCGGAGACAAACAGCAGCAACTTTACCTCAGCTGGTGCCGGAACAGAAACCGTAGATGTAAAGCCGCTGGGAAGTCAAAAAGCCTGACCCAGAGGAAGCACTCCAGCCTGGCAGGCAGCATGGATTGTCCACTAAAACACAGTGACTGCTGGTAATGCTGTTCCCACCACGTTCCCCCTTGGGAAGACAAGGGAAATACATTATTTCTAGGGGTGGAGAGGAAGGGAAGCCATCTTTTTTTTTCTCCGCAGGAGACCATGGGGAGCCACAGAGAGGTGGTGAACTTGGAAGTCCCCTCAGGCACTCACTCACTTCAGGAGCCCTGGGGAGAGGAAATAAACATCCTGAAGTTCAGTGTCCTCACCTATGAAATAATGTCCACCTTGCCACAGTGCAGGAGGCTAACAGAGCTCACCCGGCGCTGGACTCTTTCTTCCCTTCATGATACACTGGAGAGATTCCTCAAGGAACTCGGTGAGAAATAGCATCTGAAGGGGGGGGGGTTAGACATGACCCCTACGGGACTCCTAAAATCCCATGCTTGTTAGGCACATGCTGCCACTGTCTCCTTCTGACTCCCATCAAATGTGAAGCTCGGTATGAGGCCACTTGGTGCTCTTTCTCTATGGAAACTTGTCGCCTGCTCCGGTCCAGAACCCGACACGTAGGTGAATGTGGGGGTCTTCCCGAACACCACAGCGGAATGTATTGGAGGAGCTGGAATTCAGGAGTTCTGGCCCGGGTTGCAGAAACCCGAGTCCAGAGGAGAAAGAGGCTCAGATGCCCGAACACTTCACAATGAGGGGTGCAAGCAAACCAGTTCCTCCCAAATTAAAGGGTCAGCATTTTCTCAGCATTTTTTTTCTCCACTGCCAGGTAAGGTACATTTTTATTTGTTTGTGTTTTTGTTTGTATAAAATCCAAGCTAGCCAGGAACTCATGATGTAGCCCAAGCTGGTCAGGAACTCACAACGTAGCTCAGCCTGGCTTCCAACTTACCATCCTCCTGCCTCGGCCTTCCCTAGTGCTGAGATTCAGGTAAGTGCACCTCGCCAGGCTAATGATGCATGTTTATTTTTATAGTCTCTTTATTAAAGATGTATTTATTGTTTGCTTGTCTGTGTATATGTGTACACACTGTAGTACATACAAAGTCAGAGGGCAGTTTATGGGTCCTGCCACCCTGACTTCCCAAGGATTGTACTCAGGTCATCAGGACAGACAACAAGCATCCTTAGCCCTGAGCTGTCTCTCTTGCCCATAATACTTTTAGTTAGTCATTATGAATGGACTTTACCTACTGTCCTTTCAAAGCAGGATCCGTATTCAGGCCATTTGAAAGGCTCTTTGGTCTCTCTCTCTCTCTCTCTCTCTCTCTCTCTCTCTCTCTCTCTCTCTCTCTCTCTCCATTCAAATGAAAACGTTTTTTCACAGATTCTGGTCCCACCTCCCATAGAGAAATTTGTGCTTTTCAAGATGGTGTTTCGCCCCAGCGTCTGGTGGGGGTCGGCTCAGCTGTTTCTAAACCAGGTTGTGAATGTCTCTGAGCCACACAGATCTCCTTCAGGTCCTCCACCTTGTTGAGACTCACAAGGTGGTTGGTTGTTCTCGCGGTTTCAGTTTCTCGGGAGGCCTCTTTGGCTTGAAGGCTTTCTTCAAGGTTTCCCGAAAAGGATGTGTGGCTGCTCTGTTTTCAGTACTGGCCTTGGTCACCTGTCCCTCAGTCTCCACACTCCCACTTTAGGTGGAAGTGAAGCTTGGTTGCCTGTGGAATCCAGAGTCTCCACCCTCCCTGCGAAACAGGTGCTTGGTGTATTAACACAGAGCTGAAACATGTCTCCGTTTTCATCTAGAACCTGCCGCCTTGTATTTCCTTTGACCTGTGAGAGATTTTGTTGCTAGAAAGATGCATCAGGGTCTGTTGTTTCTTCTTCCTATTGTTTTATTTTCTGTGTTTTTCTCTCTTCAGAAAAAAAAGCTTTATTAAGTATAGCTGCTTAATAATAATAATAATAATAATAATAATAATAATAATAATAATAATGAAAACCTAGCCAATGCTTCTGGTATATTCCCGGAGTTAACAGTCACAGATTTTAGAAAATTTTCATCACTCTAAAAATAAACTGCACACCTGTGAGAGTTATTTCCAATTCCCTCCCTGACGACCCTAGGGAAACCACCTGTCCCAGTCTGCTTTCTGTGGGTGCTGATAAACACCGTGATCAAAAGCACCTTGGGGAGGAAAGGGTCTACTCATGTTAGAGCGCTTACAGTCCATCCACAGGGGAAACCAGCAATCCAGCAGGCCTGGAACACAGACTCAGGGCTGCAGCAGAAGCCGTGGAGGAACGCTGCTCACTGGCTCACATTTAGCTTTCGTTTACCACCTAGAATGACCCACCCAGGGGTGGCCCTCCTCACGGTGGCCTCAGCCCTCCATATCAATCATTCATCAAGAAAATACCCCAAGACTTCCCTAGAGGCCAACTCTGATGGAGGCATTTTCTCATTTGAGTTTCCCTCTTCCCGGATGACCGACCCTACTTTGTGTCAAGTTGACAAAAACCAATGAGCACAGAACCAATCTGATCTCTCCCGTAGATTCATTGGTCTTGAATAGTCTATAGAAATGGAACCACATATAACACGTGGACTTTTGCTTTGGTTTCTTTTACTTGGTATATTTTCAGAGTCCATCCATTGTGTTGCATAGGTTAATATTTTATTACTCTTCACTGGCCAACTATATTTTGTGGATCTACCGCATTTTCCTAATCCACTCATTAGTAGATGGCTAATTGGGCATCCATGGATCCATGGGACGGGGAGGGGGGGGCCGTCATATGCAATGTTGCTGTGCGAATTCATGTGCAATATTTTGTAGAGATCCAGGGGTAGATCTGCTAGGTAATTTCTCATGTTTTGGGGAAACATGCTTCTCTTACAGGGTCATTTTCATCCACTGCTCCTGAAATTCTTTATTAAGCAAGTATCGGTAAGTGTTTAGGAAGCCATTACTTAGCGGTGGCAGCAAGTAAGTCCCAATATTTCGGTGATTCAACATGTTCAGCGTTTATTTCTCCTCTGCCTGCCGACGAGAAGTCACTGGTTGGCACACACAGCTCCTCCCAGGTGGTACTTCAGAGACACCAGCACATCTGCTTCTGAAAACCCACGGGCATCGGTTTTCCCACGAGTGAGACGCCGTCTCGTCGACCCAACTCAATGCACGTGGGACTGGAAACCCAGACCGAGTCAGGATGAGCAGCTGTTCCCACAAGCAACTTCATGGCACGATAAAACAATCTGAAAATGTCACTGGTCAGCTGGCTAACTGCCACATGTGGGTTCAGTAAAGGCTGTATGCTGGACGTGGCACAGGATGAATGGGGGAATCTATGCCAGGAGACCGGTGCAGATGGGAAGGAGGATTTGTGTCTTTCTACTTGTCGTCTGTGTCCAACCAAACACTGTGATACAAGTAGGAACTGTTAAGTTGAGGTGCATCTGTGAGCTTGGGATCACTCCTTTTATCCAAAATACCCCATCTGTTTATTCCCTGACGCCATAACTACCGCCCCTATGGAGAAGAGGCCAGCCATGGATCTTTGCATTTGGGACGTTATCTAATTGGTCTTCTCTAGTCACAGTGTAGACCCGTTCCTCTTCTCAGTAGGACGGTGAGTCAAAGTACTCCCCTGCCGCTAGCCACAGGATGGACATTTGTCCCACAGTAGATCGGATTGACCCTTCTCTCTGGAATTTGAACCCAAAGTAAGATGACACAAAAATAGACACACCCAGAGGTCGGGGTCCTGAAGGGATATTGTCCAGTCCTTTCAGCCTCTGACACCTCAAAATGCTGCCGTCCCAATTTTCCAGAGCCCGGCGCCTTAGCTTTGACTCTGTGAGTTGCCCCAGATCCTCACACGGAAGCTCGGCTTAATTAAGTCCGTGTTGGTCTCTTGTCACTGGCAACAAAGGATCCTAACTAACACTCCACCTAAGGCAGGAACCTAAGGATCCTTCTAATGCCGCCTCTGATCTTTCTGCCTTCAAATCCTACAGGCCCTACAACCTGTACAGCTCTCAGATCTGGCTCCTTTCTCGGAGAACTCCGTTGCTAAAGTTCGGGTTCTCGCCATTATCTACCTGAACTTCAAGAGATCCCTTCACCGCTATTTCTCCGTTCCCATAGAAACTCTTCGAAAGCACAAATACAGATTTTTAGACATTATAATGGCAACATCGGTGCAGTGGAATGATTTGCTGGAGGACTGTGTCTGTTCCTACGGTTTTCAAAGGCAGTCTGGCCATCTGCATCAAGAACCGTTACGAACACAATACCGTAACACTCAACACCATTTGCTTGCCAGAATTTTTTTCCACTAGAGAAAGACTCACACACAAAGATTTATATCTGAAAATGTTCTCTGAACTGTCCATCTATTCATTCACTCAATAAGTATTGAATGCCTGCTCTATTCCAGTGCTATGATTGCTACTCAAAATAAAATTATTGAGGGCACAAAATACATGGGTAGTTAGAAAGAACAGATGAAATCAGCAGTTATGGTGGTATGGTATGAGTCTGTCATCACAAAATGCAGCATTTCAGGGAATATTTAATGGTACTGGGAAATTTACATTAAGGGCTGAGGGGGACCGGTTCAGTAAGTATATAAAATATAAACCAGGTTTAAAAGAAATCTTACAACAAAATATTAACAATGGTCAACTCCATCAAGGAGATTGACATTTTTTAAAAAAATCTTTGCCTTTTTCTCAAATTTTAATAATGAAAAAAAAATAGATATTTTTAACCAACATACTCCCTACTCAATTTTATTTGCCTCATACAATTGGTCTAGGACCTCATACAAGTTGGTCTTTTTTTTTTGAGACCAAGGTCCTTCTAGGTAGCCCTGCTTGTCCTGGAACTTGCTATATAGAGCAGCCTGGAACTCATAGAGATCTGCCTGCCTCTGCCTCTCCTTCTAGAGTGCCCGGATTAAAGGCATGTGTCACCAGGCCTGGCTTGGTCAGTTAATTTTTTTTTTTTTGGTTTTTCGAGACAGGGTTTCTCTGTGTAGCTTTGCGCCTTTCCTGGAACTCACTTGGTAGCCCAGGCTGGCCTCGAACTCACAAAGATCCGCCTGGCTCTGCCTCCCAAGTGCTGGGATTAAAGGCGTGCGCCACCACCGCCCAGCTTGGTCAGTTAATTTTTAAAGGTCTTAAGAATCAGTGAGGAAGCACTATCACATCTCTACACTATGAAAAGCCCATCAATCTTCTACTCACCTACAGAACAGAGGAAACAAAACTCCCACAGTGTATCCATCCTCGTCTCTCCAACTCTGCATTCCTTCCCTACCTCAGTTCCCAAAGTAGGAACTATACATACCTGAGTTTCAGATCTTTCATACCTCAGAGGCCTTTTCCATGGCCTGGTCCCCCTCCCACAATTGCGCTTGCTTGTCTGTTTTCACCCAGTCCACAAACATTCACGATGTGCTGTTCCCGAGCCTGGCTCTGTTCCGGACCCTAAGGATGCAGCCGTCAACAGCAGACAAAGTCTGGTCTCACGGACCTTGCACTTGAGAAGAGGAAGTCAGAGCTGGGGCACACGCAAGTGAGCGTGGGCAGCACTGGTTTCTTATTTCTACTTCAACAAATGACCAGAGACCCTCTCGGCTTTAAAGGTCAAGTTTATTCTTGTACAGCTCTGGAGGTCAGAAATCCAAAATAAATCCTGTAGGCTGAACTCAGGTGTCAGCAGGACTGGTTTCTTCCTGGGGCTTTCTGGCCTTTGTCGTCTTCCGGTGGCTCATCGTGGCTCCTTCCTCCATTTCTAAAGCCAGTAGTTCAACTTCATCTCTTTTATTTGGTACCCAGCACCCCTCTGAAAAGGTTAGGCTCAACCAGGTAAGTCCAGAATGACTTCCTCCATTTTCCAGTGTTGTTAATCATATCAGCAACATTCATTTCACCACAGAAGGTAATTGTGTGTGTGTGTGTGTGTGTGTGTGTGTGTGTGTGTGTGTGTGTGTGTGTGTGCATTACAAAAAAATTCCTATTCCTCCTGTGGTTGATATATTGTGCACCCCAGTAAACTTATCTGGGGGGTCTGAGAACAGAACAGCCATAATATTAAACATAGAGGTTAGGCAGTGGTAGCACACGCCTTTAATCCTAGCATTCCAGAGGCAGAGATCCATCTGGATCTCTGTGAGTTCAAAGCCACATTGGAAACAGCCAGGCATGGTGACTCATGCCTCTAATCCCAGGGAGTGATGGCAGGAAGCAGAAAGGTTTAGAAGTCGTGAGGACCAGGAACTAGAGCCTGGTTAAGCTCTTAGGCTTTTGAGCAGCAGTTCAGCTGAGATCCATTCGGATGAGGACACAGAGGCTTCCAGTTTGAGGAAATGAGACCTGCTGAGGAATTGGCGAGGCGAGGTTAGCTGTGGCTGGTTCTGTTTCTCTGATCTCTCGCCCCAATACCTGGCTCCGGGTTTGTTTTTATTAATAAGACCTTCTAACAATTCCTGCTACATCCTCTTTTTCCTCCTGCATTTCCAATTCTGTATCACTTCCCTACCTCAGTTCCCAGAGTAGTTATGTGTACCTGAGATTTTGAATACATATATACATTTTGAATATATATATATTCAAAAGTTCCAGTGACTGGCACATGGGGATATTCTGGAGGTGGGAATCTTGTAAAGGAGTCAGAGGAGGTCACAGTGACCAGGTGGCGGTCAAGTGCAGTCCTATCACCCTCGATACCCTCCGTACTCATGGCGTTGCCCTGGCAAAAGAACTCACAACAGCATGAGTTTCTCTCCTCTGGAAGACCCTGCTCTCCCTGCTGCCTCCTGTGGTGAGCTGGTGTGGCCAAGACCATGACTTCACAGGCCATTCTCATCCTGCTTGATAAGTTCTGGTCCAGGTGCCGATTTCCCCAATAGCCTGTGAATTTCTTCAGGACAAAAGGAATGAATTTTTCCCCACCCCCACCCACCCTGCCCTCTCTGCCAGGCACAGGGAGCGACCAGTGAGTAGCTGACAGACACTTGATTACGTGAACGGGACCTGGCCTTAGAACCAAATACGAACTCAAACTCTGCGCCTCCCACTCGGCAGTTAGAGTAATTGGCAGGGTTTCAAATCCCTCTCCAACCTCTTTTCTCACGGCGGAATGGGATGACAGGGATGTCGCTTGCTTGCTAGGATTAATTTGGGAATCTAATAAGGATAAGAATATGTAAAATGTCTAGTGCTTGGCTTACGGTGGAAATTTCATTAAACTGCAGAAAGCTGTGTTTTATAATATTGGGGGTGAAGAGCAGTTCACAGAAGCGAAGTTACTGAAAATTTGTCCTCAGTCACTTCAAATCAAGCTGAGGCCCTAGAGCTGAGTGCACACACAACGGAGGCGCTGCCATCCTGGGGGAGGCCTTTGGCCTCTGTTTGCAGAGCTCTTTGTCTCACTCACACTGTGTCCCTCTGGGGCCCACAGCATACATTTTCATACAACACAGATGTGTGAAGTATTCACTGTACCCCAAGAACTCGCCGGGTACCAAGGTCCACAGATCACCAGACAGGCTCATTTCAAGAGAAGGACAAAGCAAAGTAAAGAATCCGACTCAAGCCTGGGAGGGAGCGTGTATTCTGGGTAACATGAAGATAATATTTGCTTCACAGAACTCCTTGGCCTGTTTGACTGCACTTCAGGGTTGGAAGAGAACACAGTCTATTTCCATGAGATGTCCCCCTATTTTCCATGCAGGCTCTGGGCAGCCATACCGCTTCACGTCTGTGGAATGTGCTGGCACACCCATTCTGATCTCCCATACGGAAAGATGTCCCACGACATCCGTGCAGCCCCGGTCGGGAACATGCACGCACAGGTGTGTAGAGAGGCAGGCAGCCGCACAGGAGCAGCCATGATCTCTCTGGAAGTTTCCACTTGCCATCTCTCCACTTCTTGCTGCTCAACCATGACGTCTGGTGTCTCCAGACAGTGAGAACATGTGAGATTCCCAGTAAAACGCTCAGGCCCAGTAGGCTACTTATTTTTCTGCCGCTGTGTTAAAGTACTCTGACGGACGTAACTGAAGGGAGGAAGGGTTTATTTCAGCTAACGGTTTCCGAGGGATACCGTCCATCACTGTCGGGAAGAACAGGCAGAGAAGGCAGGAAGCAGGGTGTGAGCAGAAGTGTGGCTGGGCTACAAAACCTCAAAGCCCACCCCTACCTCCCTTCCTCCAGTGAGGGTCTACATCCCAAAGATGCCATAGCCTTCCCTAACACCTCCACCAGCTGAAGACCATGCACTCAAAACACATCGCGCGCGCACACACACACACACACACACACACCCCTCTCACGGGGGGCAAGTCTCATTCAAATCGCATCTGGGATGTTATGTGGACATCGTGTCAAATTGGCTTGCTCTTTCTACAAGGTCAGGTCCTCAGTGTCCACTCCTGCCCACGCACCCCAACACTGAGAGGTTGCTACACAGTTGTCTGGCCTGCCCTCATCACTCCCCTCCCTGGCCTGGTGACAGGCCACTAACAGGGCTGTGGCCACACACCTTGCCCTTTGCTCTGGGTGCGACAGAGGCAGCTCCGGTAGAGCCGCTAGTCAGGTAGCCATGGCAACGGATGTGGGGGCCAGGTACCACGACTTCCCAGGTCTCACCCAGGTGTGTGGGCGACCCGCTCTAGCCTGCAGCTGACTTTGGCTTTCCTCACTGACCCCCGGCCTCCTGCTAAACACATCTTTCCCCCACCATCCTCACATTTTCTCGGAGATGCAGCGTGAATTTTCTCTCTTGCCTGTTTGTCCTGGATACCAGTGAGAGTTCAGCAATGATGGGAAAGGACAACGTGGCCACGGAGTCTGTAAGGACCGGGTCCCGCTTATTTTGAAATTTAAATTCGGTTTTAAGTCATAAAAGGGCAATAAAAACCTTACGCTAAATAAGGAAAAGGATCCCATCCGGGGGCCTAATCCCTGCCCCGTTCTGCTCGGCTTCTCTTCTTCATTATGCTTGTATAATACAGTATGGTTTCTATTGAGTGTTTCCTTCCTGTTTTTACACTTATTCTTGCTTCACTGACTTTATTATCGGCAGAATTTTGCCGCATTTTTTTTTTACATAGCCATAAATACTATTCAATTCAACAAATGCATACAAATGGTTTCCATTAGAATTTTAATCTACTCTCCAAATGAAAGAAAAGCTTAATATAAATCTTTTTAAATTACCAGAACATAAATTCAGACAGGGACAGCTCCACCTAGACGACGCACACGGGGTCACATCCTGCTGTCCTCGCTCATAAATTAATTGAGGTCTCTCGCTGCCGTAAACGAACAGTGTGCATTCCGGAAAGATCATATCTGCCAAGATTGTAGATTGCTTTCCCTCCGACTTTGTAAAAGTCACAGCTTACAATACCTTCATTATGCCAATGAGAATGGCTGTCTCCCCAACTGGAAGGAAATGGGTGTTTTGTTCTGTTGGACCAAGATTTACAGAATGCAATTTTCCTCCATGCAGGAGATATGACAAACCTACTGGAAAAAAAAAAATGTCATTTCACAACTTTTCACTCCGTCACCTTTTTTTTCCCCCACTGTGAGATGTGGACTCTCTCCCCCGCCGTGAACGGGGCTGCGCTGACATTTAATGGCTAAGTGAGGTAGTCGCAGGTGAAGTGAAGGCATCCTTCCAAGGGGCTGAGCTGAAGAGAGTTCACGTCCTCTTCTTTCGCTCCCTGTCTGGAGAGGTCCCTGTGCCTGCTGCAAGTGAAGGAAGGAACCGTTGGGTCCTGGGACCCACTTGAACATGAGAACTCCCACGAGAGCAGGCGAAGTGGCCTCAGTTTCCCAGGTGTTCTCTCTGCATCCCAGACTCCCAGCCTGCCTGTTCTGCCCTTGGCCAACAATCTCTCCCTCTCTCTCTCTCTCTCTCTCTCTCTCTCTCTCTCTCTCTCTCTCTCTCAGGAGGACACCTGAAGGGCAGAGTTGGGGCCTGGATTTTTTTTTTTCCCAGTTTCTCGTGTCATAACCTAATGCTGTCTAGCAAAGCTTCTGCATATTAAATCGCCTTTTAGCAACCGGGAAGGGGGTGGCGTGATGCGGGGAGGAAGGGCCCCTTATGCAAATGCATGATGGCTGACAGGACCTCACCCAGAAGAAAGGGCAAGATTAACTGAGAGACCAGGGGTCAGGAAACCCCAGGAAACATCACTCTGCAAAGCCACTTCCCTGTCCTTGAGTCAAGAGCCACCGCTACCGATCTGAGCTCTTCGCCCAAGGCCGCACCATCCTGGATCTGTCACCGCTTGGTCTCAGGGCTTTGGTGGGTGAGAAATCCGAGGAGGTGTGAGGAGGGGTCAGGAACTGTGCTTTGAGTTCTGAGGGCTTCTGTGAGCTTTTCATAGCAGAGAAGCAGCAGACAGCTAGGGCAAAAGGGAGGTTCTCTCCCTCCCCGCCGCCCCGGGGTGGGGGGTTGGGGGAGCCAGGCTGGTCCCAGGTGACATCGGTCCTGCAGCAAGGCTTCCCACCTGGGTGGCTGCTTAGCTGCAGTGGGCAGGAAGGACAGGACAACGTCCTGGGGCGGTGGCGTTCCCACAGGCTGGCGAGATTTCTGCACGTCTTTCTGCAAATGATGATCTCCAGGCACATAAAGTGGCCTAAGAGCCTCTTCGCAAACAGAGCGGTGCCGGGCTGCTCAAGTGCCTATTTCTTGACTCGAAGCCCATTTGCTTCCCATTAGCAGTAATTCCAAGCCTGAAAACTCCAATCACCGAGTGATAATAGAAAGACTGCTCAGCCATGGATTCTCGGGAACACGGGGTCCAAATGGATTGAGTCCTATGCTTAGCCACGAGCCTTCATGTTTATGCCACAAGGGCCAGGGGAGCATGTCTGCATCACAGGGACCTAGGGAGCTGGTAGAAACTGGCCTGATGTTCCTGAGAGGCTGAGATACTGAGAGAAAGAGAGAGAGACAGAGAGAGCACAGAAGAATGGGGGTTAGAATGCGGGAAGTTCAGTGCATGTCTGTTGGATACATGGTTGGGGGAAGGACATACTGTGAACTGAATCGCATCCCCCCACCACCGACCACCAATTTGGTTGAAGCTCCCTGTGTGATGGTTTTTGGAGATAAAGCCTATGGGAGGTTGTTGGGGTTAAACGAAGTCTTAAGAGAAGTGTCATCATGATAAGATGAGTGACAGTTATGTTTGAATCTGAAATGTCCCTCAGAAGCTCATGCTTTGAGTCCCCATGCCTCAGGGCGGGGTGCTATGTGGACAGGCTGTGGAACCTTTAGGAAATGGCGTCTAGTTGGTGGAAATAGGTTATCAGGCCTTTGAAGTGTGCGTTAGGCACGGTTCTGCAGAGGAACAAGACTGACAGAATAAAAATATATTGCAATGAGGTTTGGATTAGCTAATGTGACAGACAGGTGTAGTCAGATTTGGGGGGGGGGCACCAGCTCCCAAATAATAACACGGAGACTTATTATTAATTATGAAAGCTCGGCTTTCAGCTTAGGCTTGCCTCAATGAGCTCTTATAACTTAAAGTAACCCATTCGTTTTCATCTACGTTCTGTCACGTGGCCCCTTACATCATCTTTCCATACGGCCCATGCTGCTTCCTGCACGTCCAGCTGGCAGCCTTGCCTTCTCCTTCCCAGAGTTCACTCTCTTTAAAGACTTTATTATTTTTAAACATTTTTTTCTGTGACTGTCTATACCCATTTCCTTCCTTCAGCATCGAAGCACATTTTTAAACACATTGTCCCTTTTTCGAGGTGTCCAGATCGTGACCCCCAGAGAGACCACCAAAGACGAGCATGCCGGAATGCAAAAGCGAGGTTTAATTCTGGATATCCAAAAGCAATACAAGCCTAGGCAGGGACTTTGTCCAATACACCCAACGCAGTGGAGGCTGGAGGAAGCGCCCACCTGTCTGCAAGCTCAGTTTTTAAAGGGGAAAGTCACAAGGTTACATCATTTAGGGTGCTAGTGAGACCAAAATGAGCCATCTTAGAAATAAGACCAAAATGCTTTCACCTAAAATTAAGCCTAAGATTTCTCCTTTTGGGAATAGCCATTAGTTACTGAAACCAGTCAGTTCAATTCCAGAAACCAGAAGTGTAGAAGTTCAGAGTCACAAGATAGTCATGAGTAATGCTGCCAGACTATGAATGTCCTCTCCTGGTTTCCAGGTAACTGCCACAGAAATGCCCACCTGAGGCAGCCAATGAGAAATGGTGGCGGCAACCACTCCTTAGAAGTAATTCTAGAAGTCCCTACAAGCGAGCCAATCAGAATTGTACCCGTACTAGCACCCCTAAATGATGTAACCTTGTGACTTTTCCCTTTAAAAACTGAGCTTACAGACAGGTGGGCGCTTCTCCAGCCTCCACTGCGTTGGATGTATGGACGAAGTCCCTGCCTAGCTTGTATTGCTTTTGGATATCCAGAATTAACCTTGCTTTTGCATTCCGGCATCTCGTCTTTGTGTCTTCTGGGGTCACGATCTGGGCACAACACTAGTATGGATACAATTCTGATTGGCTCGCTTCTAGGGACTTCTAGAAATTACTTCTAAGGGAGTGGTTGCCCACCACCATTTCTCATTGGCTGCCCTCAGGTGGGGGCATTTCTGTGGTCAGTTACCCTGGAAACCAGGGAGAGGACATTCCATAGTCTGGCAGGCATTACCTCGTGACTATCTTGTGACTCTGTACTTTTACACTTCCTGGTTTCTGGAATCTGAACTGACTGGTTTCAGTAACTAATGGCCTATTCCTAGAAGGAGAAATTTTAGGCCTTAGTTTTTGGGTGAAAGCATTTTGGTCTTATTTCTAAGATGGCTCATTTTGGTCTCACACTCTGACTACATGAGCCAAATCTTAAACTGTCATGGCATCTACTGTGTGGCTCATTCTGTGCATGGTGCTGGCACATGGCACTGGCTGGTTAAAGCCAGAAGGCAATGGCGGGGAGCCACATCTCTGTACACCCAGCACTGGCCTGCCTCAGAGACTACAGGACCAGGGATCTACATCCACTCCTTGTCCAGAACTTTCCTTAGCTTTCTTAGGCCCTATGTTTGGCTATTCCAGCCTCCACGTTGGACGCCGTATGTAGCAAGTCTTTCTCTGTACCACCAGCTCCCAAATAACAACACGGAGACTTCTTATTAATTATGAAAACTCGGCCTTCAGCTTAGGCTTGCCTCAATGAGCTCTCATAACTTAACCCATTTATATTAATCTATGTTCTACTACATGGCTCTTACCTCTCTCCCATTCTGTGTGTCCTCTTCCTCTCTCTGCTAGGAAGTCCCGCCTATCTCTCCTGCCTACCCATTGGCCGTTCAGCCTTTTATTATACCAATCACAGCAATTACATCTTCACACAGTGTACAAGCTATTGGCATGCTTTAGAGACGAGGAACGTGGTGGCTTCCTTCTCAGCGTGTGAGACTGGATGCTTCCACAGTTCCAGTCTGGCACTGCAGGCCGGCAGGATTCCTGGAGAAGCAGCGGTCTGCAGTCCATGTGGAAAGGCTGAAGGAGCTGGGTACCAATATCAGCAAACAATGGCAGTAGAGACAGCAACAGGCTCTGTAGGCTGACTGGCAGAGGAGCGAAGACAGGCAGACAGAACAGCATTCCCCGCCCACCCCCCACCCCCCTACCCCCCAACCCCCCACCCTCCCCACCCATGACCCCCCCCAGGCCTCTTCATGTCTAGACCTCCCCGACACAAGGTCCTACCCATCAGTCTTCCTCCTTCAGCTAATCCTTCCAGAAACACTCTCACAGACCCACCCAGAGGCGCGTCTTTTAGTTAATCCCAGATATAATTGAGTGAACAATCACGATTCACCGTCCCAGTTTGGACCCTGTTCGCCGTTATGTTCTCTGCTCCCTGACCCACTGAGGTATGATCAGCTCCCGCGACACCCTCCACCACCTCTCACAGAGAGCTGTGTTGCTCTGCCACAGCTTTCCCACCAGCGGCCTGATGCGCCCCCCAAAAAACCGTGAGCCCAGACAAGTTCCTCTCTTACTTATTTTTGTCAGATACTGTATATAGCCACAGCAGTGCAAAAGTGACTGATACACTGTCCTTGAAACAGACCAGAGAGCTCCCCCATATCTCCTCCTGTCATATGAGCATCCAGTAAGAATGTGGCCAGAGTTCAACAGGATCTGGCTATGATGGCACCCTGATCTCGGACTCTTGGGCCTTCAGAACAGTGAACAGAGAGTCACCTGTTGTTAAAGGCTGCTGTAGTAGTAGTCATGGTGTCCTGCTAGAACAGCTTACACTAAGATGGGCAGACAAAGAGCAAGTCGTGAGCTCAATACCAGGTGAGGCCATCCAGAACCGACCCCAGTCTGCTGATCCTCAGCCATTCTACAGGCCAAGGCAGTGGCTTGATCTTCAGTGGTGCCGGGGAACCTAGCATGACATCCAATGAGCCTTCCTACACGGTCAGCGCTAGCTATACGCACATGGGTGTGGGACCAGGCAATCTCTTTATCTTGTCAAACCAAAATTCCGCCCATTAATGACTCCTCACCCCCCACCCCCCACCCCTGCTCCTTCCAGCCCATAATTCCTTCTGCCTCTACGAATTTGTGTTCTTTACCTACCTCTTCAAAGCGGCATCAGGAAATTTTATCATCTACTTCTTTCACTTAGCGTCCTATGCTGTGGATATCGCTCTATATAAATAAAACACTGATGGCCAGTGACCAGGCAGGAAGTATAGGCGGGACAAAGAGAGAGGAGAATTGGGGAAACAGGAAGAAGGGGGAGAGACACTGCAGCCACCGCCAGGACAAGCAGCATGTAAAGACGCCAGGAAGCCACCAGCCACGTGGCAAGGTATAGATTTATAAAAATGGGTTAATTTAAGATAAAAGAACAGTTAGCAAGAAGCCTGCCACGGCCATACAGTTTATAAGTAATATAAGTGTCTGAGTGATTATTTTATACGTGGATTGTGGGACTGCGGGGCTTGGGGAACCTGGAGAGAAGCCCTCCAGCAACAGTCCTATTATCCAGACTCATCGTATTCCTCTAGACAGTAGGACTTCTTCCTCTCTAAGACTGAATATTCCACTGCACGGACATGCCAGTTTGCTTACCTGGCCATCCATGGTGGAATGACTCCTGCCTCTTCACTATTGTGAATGTTACTGCCATGAGCACAGGTGTGGAGTGGCTGGTTTATAAATGCCAGGCAGTCTAACGCCCCTCACATCCGTCATCTGCTCCCCTACTCCATCCAGCACCTCCTGAGATCTCCCTCATAAAGCACCCCACGACCCCAGCACTAACCTCCCACAGCCAGGTCAGCATTTACCCTGGCTGAATTTCCTATCTGCCTGTCCCACATGTTCCAGACAGGGTGCTAACGTTCCCCAGCCACGGCTGTGGAATGCTGGCCACCCCAGTACAGACTCACAGAGAACTCTGCGAGTCTAAACTCCAAGACTTGACTCTCCGGAGCTTGCGATTCTCCCCCTGAAAGCTGGCTGGTGCTTCTCTGAAAGTGGAAACCTGCCAACCCGCAGCCCAGGGACGCTGACAACTCACTTGGCCGGGTGAGCAACGTCACAGCTGTGTCCAAGAGAGGAGAGGCAGGAGGAGCAGAGACACAGGCAGGAAGCCCACTCCGGGACAATGAGGCTCTTAAGAGTCCTGACTGAGCAAGCAGGCTAAATTGAAACATCATCCCAGTGCCGCGGAGTGATTGCGCCGAGGCACATTGGCAACGCATCAGACAGCAGGCAACATGGCCGCCGCCCGGGCAGGGGGGCTCCAGCTGACTTCCTAATTGGGCCAAGGCTCCTCCAGTGTTCTGGAGTCCAGCGGCATCAGCACCAGTGGCCAAAACACTAATCCTCGAATCAATTAAACCGTGTTGCCTTCCCTGAAGCCACGGGACTTCTCACTCGTCGTGATCAGTCACGGCTTTGAGCCCCACATTCAGGGCTGTGACCCCGGGTAGCTCAGAGTCTGTTGTACTCCTTCCCGAAACCCTGGCGGCTTCTGCTCACTGTCCATTTTTGCTCCTCTTCACTTAGACGCTCACAAGTGATGCTTCGTTAAGGGGTTGGACGACAGGGTACGTTCATTCCATAGTAATCCTTTCTGCATGCACACACCATTCACCATGAGTCCCCGGGGAAGGAGGGAACCCCGTCACAGGCCGCTTTCTAGCTCTTAGAGTTGGAACTGCATTCCCCAATCCTCTACCGCTTCATCTCCCTGCCGCCGCCGCCGTTTGAAATGTAAGGAGTTACTTAATCAAGTAAGTGATTGCCTTCGCTGTAGATTGGTTGGTTTGGGTTTTGGGGGGAAGGGCCTCATGCTGGCCTAGAACTCATGGCCTTCCCCCTTCAGCATCGGGAGTGCTGGGCTCATGGGTGGCATTTTTTTAAATACCACTTTGCATTTCCCCCATCTTGCTTGTCCTGGATGTGACATGGAGCTGTTTGTAGGGGTAAATGAAAACTCAGGGGCACCCTCCCCCCAACCCCTCCCACTTGGAAGGTAGTACCGGAGAAGGGCTGAACTCTGAACTCACCAGTTCCTCCTCCACTTCTGTCTCTTCTAATAACCCACGAGAATCAAGGTCACAAAACACACAGGCAACATGCTCACAGTATGCAGTTTCCTCTAAGTAATACTCTTCTGATTATTAATTAAAGCCAGGCGGTGGTGGCGCATGCCTTTAATCCCAGCACTCGGGAGGCAGAGCCAGGCAGATCTCTGTGAGTTCGAGGCCAGCCTGGGCTACCAAGTGAGTTCCAAGAGAGGCACAAAGCTACACATTGAACCCTGTTAAATCGCTGATCTGTTTGAACTCGCATTAATAGATATTAAATGCTGCTTATTATAAAAATGCTAATAAATCATCACTTTTTTTGGTTGTTGGTTTTGTTTTGTTTTTTTAACTAACCACCAAATGGCTAACAAATGAAATTTAAATCATGAAGTCTGATACTCCTAGAGAGGGATCACAGGGGGTGGTACGTTATAGAGAACCTGTTTTGATTTTGTTTCGTTTTAAACACAAAGAGCCCGTGCTGATTTCTGGCCAGTGCCTCCCTGGCCCCTTTCCAGCCGGCAGTGAGCTTCTGCAGGGCAGCTGACCAAGCAGGGGCTACAGTCTGGAGGATGACGGGGATACCTGGGCTGCAGAGTCTGGATATGACCTCAGCCTCATTAGTCCTCACTCTAACCATCCGAGCTAATCAGCACAGACATGCGCCGCTCAAGTGTTAATCGCCCTGTGTCTTATAGCCTCTTCTTCCAGGATTGCCACGGGTAATTAAAAGCTCCGCCACGAAGGCCAACCAACCTCGCCTGGGCTTAGATCGCTAGAGCAACTGCTGTCCGCTTTCGAGGGAAAAGGAGGCAGGAAGCGTGAGGTTTCCCTAGCTGGACACAGTTCTAATGCGAATTTGGAGCCGAGCATTGCAGCAGTCTGCCCAGGCTGCTGAAAACTCCACCCTCTTGAAATGCACCCCATCCCCTCAGAAGTGCACCCCGTAACTCGACTCACTGTGCTGCCTCTTACGAACGGGTCAACGCAGGCACGCTAACAGGAAGAGTCCTCGGGGCTCTAAATTTGTGAATCAGTAATTGACGGTCCCATTTGCTCGGCATCAGCAAACCACGAGGGCCCGGTATATATCAAGCTGTTCTACCTTTCTGCTTTTGCTGAAGAGACGATATTAATCACACTGTGTAGTCCCGGTAATACAAGAGATAGAACTACAGGTGAGGAGAAAAAAAAAACGTGTGCGTCGGATTTCTGTGACTGTAATGCAATACTTGTGAGAGCCAACCGAAAGAGAAGAGAGGTGGGCTGGGGGAGCTGGCTCAGCGGATAAAGTGCTTGCCACACAGGCGTAAGGACCTGAGTTCAAATCCCCCAGACCCATCTGAGGCTGGACACAGTGGCCTCCCTCTGTAATCCCCAGTGGGTCCACAGGAGGTAGAGAGAGAATCTCTGGAGTCCCTGGGCCAGCTAGCCTGGAGTTCACAGTGGGGAATTAAAAGCAATTCTGTGTCCAGGTAGAAGCCCAGGACAAATCCGAGGTGAACTCTGACCTCCACGTGTGGGGCCGTGATACACACAGACCTGCACACTCATGTACACGCAGACACATACACAGTTCGTTTATTTTTTATGAGGCATGATTTATTTTTGCTCACTCCCTCCCAAGTTTAAGTCCATGGCTAGCTGGTCCCAAGGCAAGGCAGTATTGCCTGGTGGGAACACAGTGATAATACTTCCGGTGGGAGCTAGCAGGACTTCCTGGTGGAAGCAACTTACCTCAAGGTCACCAGGAAGCAAAGAGAGGAAGGGCTAAAGTCCTAACTTCCTCCCACGAGACCCCTACCTCTACTTCCCAATAGCACTGTGGGTGAAGAAACTGAAGATCTGAACTGCAGATACACCTAATGACTGGGCACATCTAACATGCCTTGCAGGCTGGAAGCCCAATCTTCAGAGGGGCTCTGCACCGCCCAGCTCTCCAGACTGCTAGAATTCCTAGCCACGCCCCCAGCTAGAGACCGCACATGCGCTGTCCAGTAGCCAGGCAGGATGCTCAATCATCCCAGGGCCTTGCATCCTATATAATCCGTGCGTGATCAGGTAATTTGCACGAGCGTGATCACGTAGCCTATATACATGCGTGGTGTAGTTACGGAAGCCCGTATGTGCATTTGTGTGTGTAGGTGGGAGATCTATAAGAGTGGGTTCCACCTGTCCCTTCTCCTCTTCCTGCACAATCTTTCCATAGGCCTAAGCACCCCCTTCTATTTCCTCCCCTTAATAAACTCTAATAGTGGGTTTTGTTGTACCTCTTGGCTTTTCTCGCATGGTAAACAGTGCCGCCGCTTAATGAATAACGTTATGCCGCTTAATAAATAACAGACTCTTCCGGGGCATCCCCATCAGCAGAACGATTTCCTGGATCACCTGTTGGCCTTTTGCACCGTGTTAACATTGGCACAGATGCAACAGACCACGGGTGAAGGGAAATGCTGGGGAGCCCATCAACCCATGACTTCCAAAGGAGGGGTGTGGACTCTGAACTGTTACAGTCAGGGAAGGAGAAGAGAAGGAAAGAAGGTGAACTGCCTTTAAGAATCTCCCAAAGGTGTGGGAGGTGGGGGGGGGGGGGGATGGCAGCCGGGCTGGAGAGTTGGCTCAGCAGTTCTTCCAGAGGACCCGGGTTCAATTCCCAGCACCCACATGGCAGCTCACAACCGTCTGTAACTCCACTTCCAGGGGATCTGACACCGTCACACCAATGCACATAAAATAAATTAAAATGAATGTTTTTTTTAAAAAAAATCTCCCAAAGGTGCTAAATCTTGGCTGTGGAGTCATTAGCTTTTGAACACTCCCTGGGATGAAATGGGAAGTTAAGCATAAAGCTCCTCTGCTAGATGCCAAATACAAAGGCTGTCTTCAAGAAAAGCATGGTGCGGTTGTTTGAGCTATAAGCTAAACTAGCCAGTCTGTTCTGATTCGCAAAAGGGCTTTTTTTTTGGTATCAAATAATGAAACGTGTTAATATTTGAATTATCCATCTAACCGGAACCAGTATTTTCCAAATCATCAAAAACGCATTATGATGCCATTCATAGGAAAAACACCAGTTAAAAATAGAGGGTTGGGGAGCGTTCAATTGCCAACACTGCTTACTGCCAAGCCTGATAACCTGAGCTCAATCCACAGGTCCACATGGCAGAAGAGAACTGCCTCCTCTGAGTGCATTATTCATCCCTTGCAAGGGCGGGGCTTCCCAAGTCTTGTCATTTCCCCAGACCACACTTCGAGGGGGACTCTACCACTTGAACAGCATTCCAATGAGGACCAAGCGGTTGTTACTGCTTATGTGGCACCAGGGCAGAGCCTTGTGAATCTTGTAATTTCGTGAGCTCCTCCATCTTGTAAGGTGTATGAGCTTTTCTCCTCCCTGCAAAAAGGGAATATTTCAATCAAGAGGAAACAGCCACACAACACCAACATTTTTCAAAGCTACAAAAAAATGTAAGGCAATGCTACTCTTTTTACTAAACATCCTTGGTTCTTCTGGAGGATTCAATAGTCATTCTTCATAAAAACATACTATTTGTGTTAACATGAGAAAGGGTTGTCACTGTTATTTTAAATGAATTAAAACACAATTTAAATTTTTAATGCACTACATACCAATAGCTCTAATCTGTGGAAAGGAAAAGTCCATTGGTATTTTTAATAATTTTTAAGAGTGTAAAGGGACCGTGAGACTAAAAGTTTGAAAACTGCTGATTCCAAGGGATTGGATCATAAGGGAACAGGAGAAAGCAGTTTTCTGAAGAATCAACACCCCCTGTGGGAATGTCCTATATTAAAGAGGCTAAAGAGACATGACAGCGTAGGCCACACTAAGCCCTAGATGAGACTGTACTTTGGAAAGATGCTACAAAGAAAATTATCTGGTCAAATTTATAAAGTCAATAAATGCATTGTGATGATGTATGAAAATATCCCTGTTCTTAGGAAATAGACACTAAATATTTGAGGACCAAAGGCTATAACGTAACTCAAACTAAAAAAAAAAAAAAAAATGCTGTGTCTCTCTGGGTGTAAAATTCTTATGATAATCTAAATAAATAAAGTTCTTCACAAAGGAGTTTGAAAGTTAATGTAAAGTACACAAATACCTTATAAAAGATGTACCATTTTTCATCTGAACAAATATTTTAGTATGAGGATGTGAGGAGAAGATGAGTAAAAATTATATAATCAGACAGCTTCCCAATTTTCCATGAAAGGACATGCAGCGGCTATTACCATGACTTACAGCTGTTATTCACCTCTTTCTCCGCACAGCCTCCAGGATAGAGTTTTGGATGCTGAGCACCCTTGCAGCTTCCCTTGCAGCTAGGAGTAGCCATGTAAACCAGCTGTGACCAATGAGATGAAAGAGAATTTGCTGGGGAAGTTTTGCTTTCCTGACCAAAGGGACAGGCTAGAGATGAGAATCTTAACTATGTACTTAACCATGCACCACCACGATGTCTCTCTCTCTCTCATACACACACACACACACACACACCCTCGGATTCTCGCCATTCAATGTGACTTGAGGTACTTGGACTCTACAAACAAGTTTGACATCAAGTAAATGCCAGTGAGGACAACATCAAGGGGGAAAGTCTAGATCTTTTGTTGACATTATTGGTCACCTGACCCACTTCTGGGCAATCGCATAAACCTGCACTTCGTTTTATGTGAAGGAAGAGTACCCTATCGTTCAAGCCACCAAGGCGGGTGTCTGCCGCGTACAGCTGCACCCACTCTTGAAGCCTACCCATTAAGGCTCAAGAAATAAAGCAGGGATGAGGCCACGCAGCACCGTGCAGAGGAAGTGACTCCCCAAAACAGAATGCCTACTTAAGACCTGGATCGAATGACATCCTTAAATTCTTAAACAACACCAAGACGCAGTCATTTTCACTAACCAAAGTTGAAGGACCGTACGACAGTTAAGTACTCCACAGTGATTTAAGACTAAAAGGTTAAGGCGGCTTCCAATCAGATGGGTTTCAGCACAAACAGCATTCAGGGTGCCCTGCCAAAAGCATCCATTATTGCCAAATTCCTAATTCAAAACCACATATAAGAACACTGTAACTCAAACACGGAAGTTAAAAACAAGACATTTAAATAGTGATCTCCCTTCTCTCTAAAAGATAAGTGTGCCTATTAACCCCAGATGCTAACAGGGAGATTTCTTTCTCTTATATTCTAAATGACAATTGTTTTTGTTTTTTTTTTTCCCCAAGCCATTCACAAGGAAGTCAACCTTAAAAAAAAAACAAAACAAAAGAACAAAAATCAGGAGGCTGGCTTCTGAAAAGCCGCTTGGCTTAACTGAAATGTGATCAGGTTTCGTAACTTTTAAGTAAAAATATTAAAAGCATGGATTAAGCTGTGCAACACATGGTGAGGAAGGTAGGTGGTGGGCTACGGCGAGGCAATGTGTGCCTTCTGAGGCAAGTGCATGTCTTCTTGTGGCCTTTATCATCTAGTTAGAGCAGGAAGCGATAACCACGAAATGAAGTGTTTCAATATCATTTCCAGACAGTGGAAGAGACGTCATAAAACAAGGTTCTTTATCCGGAAGACTGTTGGGGGCATTATCTGTGGCAGGGTCCTCAAAGAGGAAAAAGCCAGCTAGAAAGGAAGGTCGGAGGAACATATAGAGAAGGCAGAACCCTAGCTCAGTCCTGAAAGAGGTACAGAAACGCGTGGATGGTCAAAGCACACACATTGAGAGTCTAAGAAATGCTGGTTTCAGAGCCAGATGTCGGGTTGGGGAGACCGCTAGTGGAGAGAGTACTTGCTGTGTGCACGTGTGTGTGTGTGTGTGTGTGTGTGTGTGTGCACAGTAGGAAGTTTTCCTGTATCCAACCAGCCCTGCAGCCGCTCGGTCCCAAGTAAACACACAGAGGCTTTATATTAATTACAAGCTGTATGGTGTACGGCTCACGCTTCTTGCTAGCTAGCTCTTTCATCTTAAATCAACCCATTTCTATTAACCTATGGCTGTGGCTTTTCCTGCTCTTTCACATTTTGCTTCTTCTGGTGGTGGCTCCCAGCATCTCTCCTGCCCCGCCTTTCTTCTCTCTATCCCCCATCCCTCTTGGATCTCCCGCCTGGCTCCATCCTGCCCTGCATAAGCCAATATAGCCTTATTTATTAGCCAACTGGAGCAACACATATTCACAGCACACAGACAGACATCCCACAGCACTAGTCTGCAACCTACCCTCACAATCTAGGTCTGGTGGGACACGCCTGTAACCCCTGGGCAGAGGCAGGGGAATGGAGACAGGGGGAACCTAGGAAGCTTGCTGGCTAGCCAATCTAGCTGAAATGGCTGCGCTCCAGGTTCACCGAGAGCCCGACACAAAGAATAAAGTGGAGAGTACGAAAGGAAGACATCCACCACCGACTTCTGTCCTCCGCACGCACAGGCACAGGCAACCATGGCTGCACACATGTGCACACATGTGTATACACCACACATACACACAGATGGAAAGACCCAGGTGTGATGGTACAACCCTATGATCCCAGCACTCACGAGTCTGTGGCAGCGGGATTTAGAGCTGGAGGTGACACAGCAATTTCCACATGAAACCCTGTCTCAAAACGATAACCAAATATAAGGGGAGTGTGTGTGTGGGGGGGAAATGCTGGCTTAAAGAGTCTTCAGCAGAGATTGTGGGTTGCAGGGCATGGGGGAAAGGAGGGCGCAGCAGGTGTCCAGGGCTGAGGGAGACAGCACAGGTAAAGGGGGAACACAAGCCAAAGGCAGCCCAAAGAGCAACAACCCAAGCGTCTGTCAGTGGATGAATCCATAACAAAAGGTGTCACTTTACAACATTTCTTCAGTCTGCAACACAGATGAATCCTGAAGGCATCATGCTAAGTAACACAACCCATCACCAGAGAATTCTGGGACTCCATTTACAGAATGAGTGGTGTGGTGTTATTGTACCGTGGTTTAATAAAACGCTGATTGGCCAGTCGCCAGGCAGGAAGTATAGGCGGGAATAGCAGACGAGGAGAATGCTGGGAAGAGGAAGGGCTGAGTCAGGAGTCGCCAGCCAGACACAGAGGAAGCAAGATGACAAGGCAGAACTGAGACAAGGTACCAAGCCACGTGGCTAAACATAAATAATTATGGGTTAATTTAAGTGTAAGAGCTAGTCAGTAATAAGCCCAAGCTAGTGGCCAAGCAGTTATAAATAACATTGAGCTTCTGAGTGACTATTTTATAAGCGGCTGAGGGACTGCGGGGGGGGGCCCGGGGTGGGACCGGAGAAACCTTCCAACTACAGGGTGGTATCTGGGGTAGTCAAAGTCATACAGAAATGATCGTGGGGGTTACCAGGGACCAGGGAGAAGAGGGAGTTCATTACTAAGGGAATGTGGAGTTGCAGCTTGGAAACCACTCATTCTAGAGGTGGATGGAGCAACAGCTAGCTGCACAACAGAACTGAGACCAGTACCACCGAGCCGAGCCTAAAGACGGTGAGGATAACAAAGTCTTATGCTACACACATTCAAGAGGGGTTTGTTGTTGCTGTTATTGTTTTTCAATGAGAGGAGCGGCAGAAAGCAAGATGTGGACCTGGCTTGTGAGTGAACACAGTGCTTAAATGGAGACTCGGTAGCTGATGAACACAAAGGGCAATGTAGTTGTGTAAGGCTCCAGGTCAGAGCTCCCTGGGCTCCACGAAGCAATTTCTCCCCTTGTCATGAGAAGATAACGCCTTTTCCCTTCCTTGATCAACAAAAGGACCTCTCTCCCAATTTTCTCTGGAAATATCGAACTCCATTTCATCAAAGACGGGAACTCTTCAAAGTCTCTGACCTTCCTGAGAGCCTGGCTTCTACAGAGTGACCTGGCTCTGGGAGATGGCAACACCAACCGCAGAAACCATCAAGGCCATGACTCAGGTGCCTGAAGTTCATCACTCAGTTCGATGAAGAAGATGGCTTCATCGGTCTCACGCCATCACAGCGCGTTGGAAACCGAAGTGGGTAGCATCAGAGAATCCAACCCACGGTCAGCACTCGGTAAATATTTGGAGACATCCTCTACTCTCAGAAGAGAGGGTGCTATACTAACTACCCCATCGGCAGGTCTGAAGAGACGTGCTAGAATTCTAGAGTAGTTCTCACGTAGGCCAACGTAGGCGACCACCATGTAAGTGACGTCTTTTCCTATAAATGTCATCAGGTCCCAAAGCACTGAGCCTGGGCACATTGTGCCTGCCCCTCTGCAGCTCAGCACAGCTCGTCACCACATTCCCAGATGACATGGGTGTGCAAAGTTCTCTCGAGTACATTCCCAGATGACATGGGTGTGCAAAGTTCTCTCGAGTTCCAGTCCTGCCACTGAGCCTAAGGTAGGCTGTCCTGCTAATTACTTAGAGCTACCATTTCTAGAGTGGCCTTACTGTTTTTAAAAACATCACCGACAAACAATAAAACCTGTCTAGTCCTAAAAGCAAGACAGTCTTCACCCTGAATTCCTTGGACACCTTTGCAATTACTTACCACCCACCCCATCCCAGACAGGGTTTCCTGTGTAGCCTGGGCTGGCCTGGAACTCAAGAGAGTGATGGGATTAAAGGCGTGGGCCATTTTTAGTCACCCTGCGTAGCTTAGGGTGGACCTGAACTTGTCGTCTTCCTGTCTCCACCTCCCAAGTGCTGGGAATACAGGTCTGCTTCTGCCTTTGGCTTCATCCTAGATATTTTTAATCCTCTGGTAGATATAGACATTGGAAGAGGAAGAGCTATCCATGGCACCTAAGAATTTCAGATCACTGGACACAGGAGCCCGTTCTTATTAATGAGATTTTCCCATCTGGTTTTGCTCGTCTTATTTTGCTTCACGTGAAATTAGGGAACGTGGCTAATAAGTTAGATCATCTTCATGGCGAGGTCCAGTTGGACTCCAGAAGGCTTTAAGGACATGTGCAAGAGGGGGCGGGGATGTGTAAGACGTCTGGAAAACGGTGCCTACCATTTCCCTCGAACGTCTGCCTTTTCATGTGGTCCTGCCAGCGGTTCAGTGAACGATGGCTTCCTCATTGTCATCTATTAGCCATGACAGGCAGCCACAGCGGCTCTCAGATACAGCCTCCCTTCGCCACAATTATCCAGCCATGCCTGCGAGGCAAAAAGAGTGCTTGGGACACCCTCCTTCTGGACCGCTCTTCCCAAAGGCAACAGTTCAAAGCACCCCCTCTATGAGCAGGAGCCCTGACATCCGCAGAATCCTCCGGACAGGACAATTACACTCCTCTTGGAGCGATGGCAGAAACGAAGACCTAATTACCTGCAATCCAGGCACCGGGGATCCAGGCTCAGCAAGAGTGCAGAGGTGGAGGCCTGCCTGTGGGCGGACACCATCCACGGCACTAGCACCCCGCAGACATCTCAGCCACCACCTGCATACCCCTCCCCCAAGAGAAAAAGGAAGACGTGGGTTTTCACCACCGTTCAACGTAACAAGCCGAGACAAAACAACAGCATCAAAATTAAGAAAACGTACTAGTGACTGACGAGCCCCTGGACCGATCTGCACACGGCACACGAGAATTACTGCCTGAGAACAGGGCTTACAACTCGCAGCAACAGAAAATGAGACGGCGTTTTCTGTCTTTGTCTCTCTTCTGATTTCTTCTACTTCCCTTCGGAGCAAAGCAGGAGCAAGCGGAAGAGAAATAAACCGAGAAGGAAAACGAAAGAGGGTCATGGAGAAAGAGGAGAGCGGAGGATGGGCTTGGGGCCTGAGGTCTGGCTGTTGCACTCACGCGAAAAGCCGGACATGGCAGCATCCGTGGGAGGCTCCTGGGTTCGCAGAACAGCAGCAAAGACGAGAGAGAAACGCCCGCCTCACAACAAGGTGGAAAGAGGGAACTGACAGCCAAAAAGTTCTCTTCCGCCTCTACAGGGGCACTGTGGCACGGTACACACTGCCAGGCACACACACACACACACACACACACACACACACACACACACACCCGCACCCGCCCCCCACATACACAATATTAAAAGACTACAATGTATTAAAAAGAAAAAAAGCACCCCTCCCCGATCCTGGAAAGAACATGGCGTCAACACTTCCGATACACTCTGGGCACACACCTGCTTAACGTGCTTTGCAGACAATACAGAAACAATCCAAGCAGAGAGCTGAGCACATATAATAACACAAAAATGATCATGCTTTGGTGCTGGTAGATGATTCTAATAAAACTTTAATAATATTGGTAAAGAGCAAAAATGACAAAATGCCCCAGAATAGAGTTAAAAAAAAAAAACAACTCAGAGACGAAGTTTCATAAAAACTTTCATGAAAAAGTAAGAGCAACCTAAAAGGTAATCATCTTTAAGATAAAGAAAACCATTTTATCAAAGGCACCGGGCATGTTTAACAGAAGTTAAATGGAACAGAAAACAAAGCTCACAGCGGAGCACACCCCCCCCCCCCCCACTGATCACAGAGCCGAGGCTGCCTGTGTGGCTGAAGGCACACATGAGGGACAGTCACCAGTGGGTCTGGAAGAGACCACCTCCAGTACAGACTTTCCCACAGTTCTCTTACAGGACGGGAATGAACGCACTCTCTGGTTGTAGGGCGCCCTTGGAAACAAACCATGTTGGCACGCAGCATGAGTAACATGTTTCCACACAGCGGGGGGAAATGGGATTGGGGAGGGGGGGATGCCCCACGCTACCCATCCATAAACTCCAGCTGTCATCACACAGTGCCTGGTCTAGGGGGAGGGATGAGCCGCCTCCTCTAGGAACCACTTATCACTGGGATAAATGTAACAGTGCTGTGTGACCAACAAACCAAGGAGAAGAGGCTGGAAGCAGAGGGGTCGCCACCCTCCAGAGGGATAGCGTGCCAGGGCTGTGTGTGAGGCAGGGAGGGACACACTGAGAGGACATTCCCGGTTCAGCTGTGCTGATCTGGGGGGACTCGTGTCACCCTCGATCCTCTCTGGGTAGGTGGGTGCCAGCTCCCCTCAACTGTACAGCAATGGCTCTCCTGCCTCCGTCCGTGGTCCTGGCGTGACAAGGGTAGGCTTCATTTGGGCCAGATGTTCGCATCACTGTGAGGCTGCTAAGAACACAATTATGTGTGTGTCCTAGCGAAGGAGCGGCTGTTGGAATTGGTGGGTGACAGAGAGAGCCGACACTGTCCTAACCCTCACCCCAGCCAGACGGTCGGCGAAGGCGGAAAGACCTTCACTCCAGCCCCGGGGCTGGCAGGCCCTTGGGTTCCAAATCAAACTAAATCAACAGCTTAAACAGATGTAGATCCGTGGGACGGTGGGGACGGGAAAGAGGATTCAAGGTCTGCGTGTGCTGCGCCGGCTATTAAAAAGTTATGCGCGACTTCCAGATGAAAGGCACCAGGGGCTTCTGAGAGGAGAGGAGCCCTCTTCTTCCGGGACTTAACGAGACGGAACTCACTGAAGCTTCTGACTCGGCTGGATATTAATTGAGTCAAAGTCAATGACAATCTTGCTGTACTTGGGGGTGAATTTTCTAAACATGAAAAAAACAAAATATATACAGGAATTATCCAACGAGTAGTTAGAGTGATTTGTTTATTTCAGCTTAAACTGTATTTCCAGGGCAGAGGAAAGAAATATCCTGGGATTCGCTTGATATCTTATCTCTATAGGAGCCAATTATAGTGCCCCATACGGAGAGGAACACAGAGCAGAAGAGGCTAAGACAAGATCGATGCATGGGGTGGCTCGGCTTGTGTGTTCTTCAACTATCCGAGTTCATGAATTATCCGGGAGTCAAAGGATTTCTAACAAGTTAGCAGCACCCCATGATATCCGATTACAGTTTCCCCATCATATTTATCTTATTTTCTAGGAAATCGCTGCAGCCCACTCTGAGCCGCTCTAAAAGCAAACACAGTCCATTTTCTTGTGCGTCTGAGCTATATAGAAAGACAACTCTTAGAAGTGGGGGCAAGGGGACTTTCTAAATTCAAGCTCTCCGAACGCAGATACGGCTACCCTACCTGAAGATACTTGGGGACTTTTTCAAACGAGTAAATAAGAGAGCAGGTAAGCAGTGTTCCTCCATGGTCTCTGCTTCAATTCCTGCCTCCAGGTTTGGGCTTTTTCCTTCCTGCCCTGACTTCCAGGATGCCAGATTGTAACCCGTGAGCCAAACCGAGCCTTTACTCCCCAAGTTAGCTTCAGTCAGTGGTTTATTAAACCAGGAGCACACAAGGCACAATAATTCAAGACACGCATCATGCAAAAATCGTGTTTCCAACTGGGCATGGTGAGTGGTGTCACTGGGGAGACTGAGGCAGGAGGCAGCCTGGGTTACCCAGCAAACTCAGGGGCAGCCTATTCGTACAGAGACCCTGTCTCGGAAAACAAAGAAACTGCCCCACATCTCTAACTAAGACGACAACCCACGGGGCAAGTGGCCTGTCCCACAAGCCTTCTCACTGCCGACCAGACACACAAGTTCACACTCTGCAAAGCTTCTCGGTCCGAAGTCAGTTTTCGGCTGCTCATAAAAGATGGCAAAACGAACAAGGCAAACACGTTCTTCCCTCTGCGAAGATAATCACGGACATGGCAAGGGCTCCCTCTCTTAATTCAAAATGTTGCTCAGGAAAGAATTCCTGGTGTCTCACCCTGGCAGCCCGCTTTCATCCTAAACTATCTCCACCAGAGCCCTTTACATATGCAAGATTTATAAAGGCTTGGCAGGGCTAGCACAAAAGTGGTAAATTTTTAAATGTCTTGCTCCTTGCATAATTAGCCTCAGCCTTCGAAAGTCACTAATATTAAAATATAACCATTACACAGGCTGTCTCCAGATATTTCTGTCGTTTACTCCATACCTAAAATAATCTTTAGGGGCAGATGCTGTCACATTCCAAAGACACTGCCACCACGTGCGGGGACACCAGACTTCAGGCCAGGCCACGTGCATTTCTACACCAGTTCCCCGACCCACCTGAACGTAACCCCAGCCAGTTCAAACAAGAGTCTGGCGGCTGTTGTCTCCTCACTGTCGTGGTATTTATCCGACATGAAAATGACTTCTTTTATACCTGAAAAGGTAAGAGTAGAAGATAAGCACAGACACAAAATTCAAAAGACAGGCAAGAGAAAGAGAGCCCCGCGCCGATGATTAATTACCTTTCTCGAGTGAGCGTGCAGACAATGTCCAGTTACTGAACTATTCATCTATGGCTTCCCAGGACAGCAGAGGGGACTGTATTTAATCTGCCTTCCAGTCTTTATGGATTTTTTTTTTTTTTTTTAAAATATACAAATGAAAAGTAAAAACACGTCAAGCCGTCAAGCCTTGATCTAATTAACAAATTTTCTTCTTCATGGGCAGGTAAGCAACTATTCTTTATTCACGAAGCAACTACTCAACTCAAGAGGTGTAGAAGGAGGGTGCTGGCCAGTCCAGAGGTCAGCAGCATTAGGCATCCAAGAAAAGTTCAGCTATCAGTGTGGAGGGGCAGATCCGCCTCCGATCTCCTTAGGCGGCATGAAGCTCAGCCAGGATTCCTAACCGTCTTCTCCTCAGGGCTGCTCTGTATCCCCTTTGGAAGGGGTGAGCCCACACACTGCTCTGGGCAGGCGCCTACTGCCAACCCCTCCGCCTGTGACCAGCTAAGGAAGCACCCCCAAAAGAGAGGTTAATGGCAGCAGTTTCATGGGCACCCACGGCTGTGGTCCGCTATCAGCCGACTTCTGCTCTGAAACCCGGGGGGCTCGTGAGAAACAGCCCCTTCAGCCCCCACATCTGGCTAAACATGCTAAGTCTTTACATCTCAATCTAAGAGCTTTATGGAGATCAAGCGTAGCTCACTCTTAGGTGGAACAGTTCAAACACAGGTACAATAGACAGAACACAACTTGGTAGGTTTACGGCAGCTGTGATATAATAAAGGAGAAGCTCGGAGTAACATTTGAGTCTCATGGTATTTATATGCAAAGATATGCTTAGACCCTCAAATATCTACCACGTATTAGATAGAAATTAAAATTTGATATACAGACTCTCAGCTGACCTTGTTTCTGACAGAAGTTCATTTCGCTCCCTCCCCCACCCCCATCTATGCACAATATGTCAGAGAATGGTAAACTGACAGTAATTATATGCAATGCCTGTGTTCTTTTTTGGCAGCTTGCAGTTTAAGAAGTTGCAAACTAAATTAAAAACATGCTAAGAATCACAGAGGATGCAATTAGTCTCAGAATACCTGGCACCACTCAAAAAAACAAAACACGGGGCATGTGCCACCAAGTTGATAGCGCAATTAATTTAGATCTAAACAATAACAACTTCCGATCAAACACACCTGCGCGCGCGGAGCTGCTGACGAGCAGACCCCCCAGGCAACGGTGACAAATGGGAAGGGCCTGGTGTGGTGCCTACCTGCCTGGATGATCAGCTTAGCACACTCGTTACAGGGGAATAAGGCGACATACATGCTGCAGCCCTTCACATCAGCCGAATTCTTGTTCATGATGGCGTTCAGCTCAGCATGGCACACTGCGGAAGAGAAGAAAGGGGCTTAGGCTGCAGCTCATGGAAGGTTTACTAAGTAACTCTGTCTCCACCTCCGAAATAGCACAGAATACTCAATAAAAATAAATCGATTGGAAACAGCAACCCCGAGACTAGCAATAAGGGCCGCGTGGTCTGTCTGGGTGGGGATTACCAGGGAGGGTTGGCTGTAGCAGCAGCTGGCCTTGGTGCGTAAGCACCTAGGGCACCAGGAGGGACTGAGGTCAAGTACCTTCACCCACCCTAAGCGGAGCAATACCTCACTGCTCCACAAGACCCTGGGGTATTGAAATGCCGGTATAAAATGGCTCATTTGTGTGTCGGTCAGCATGGCTGTTAAGAGGGCAGGGGGCATAAGGACACAAGAATAAGAAGTGAGGCTGAGAATTTCTATCCTGAGGGGTCTGCTTCTGCTCATCACGCTCAGCCCTGAGCCCTGAGGGGGGAAAGAGAAGAAAAGAAAGCCAGTGGATAACCAGCTATTTATCTGTTTTACAAACACACGCATCCACTTAAGCGCAATGAACAGTCAAGTTCTCTACATACGGATCCACCCCACCAAGGACTCCCAAGGATCATGCGAGCGTCCTTGACTGAGTGAAAGGACAAAAGAAGTACCCTCCTTTCTCTCCCTCGCTACCAAAGCTGATATTCCCTGTCCTGTTAGGGTGGCTGTTGCTACTCCCTAGCCACAGGCCTGAAATAAAGAAAAACTCCAGCACAGATAAAGCTCTGAATCCCTCCACCTGCTCAGCAGGCTTCTCATCTGAAGGTTTTGGGTGTGTTATCTACAACTACCTTGCATACTCCTCCTTATGACAATTACATGAATATTTATCCCCAGAGGAACTTCCAAATCAGTATTTATTCCGTACTGGAGAGTAATGGTCTAGCCTTGGGAACTTTTAAGAGAACCCCCAGATGACTCAAATGTGCAAACAAATTCGGGAAGCCCTGTTCTACAGGCTGCCCGGAGATCCCAACATATACTCCGCACACAATACTAAAACAAGCACCCGCAGTGTGAATGGAGTCTCTCTCGGGTCATGGTCCAAACCATACATAATTCCTAGGAAACAAACACGGCTCCCTTCAAGGATCTCCTCTACCGTCCATCTCCAGCCGCCAGCCTCCCATATTCAACCTTCATCCATCGAGATTGTCAGTGCACATTGGCCTAAGCTCGCCGAGGCCCACGACCCTGGGCATTTCAATCACTACTTGTTCATAGAGTCAGGCACATTTATTGAGAATCTATTCAGGGTTAGAAGGATGAAGGAGGCATATTTATTGAGAATCTATTCAGGGTTAGAAGGATGAAGGAGACACGTTTAGTGAGAATCTCTTCTGAGTTAGCAGGATGAAGGACCAGCCTCCTGGTTTTGCATGGAATAGCCAACTACCTGGATAGTAGTAGCCAGGCAGTGTTTTACCAGGAAGCTACGCGAGAGCTCTCTCAGGAAATGCTTGTGCACACCAGCATCCTCAAACTGGGAATTAATTCCATGTATTAAGAGTTCTCAGCATGAGTGAAAAAAGGAATCGTCTCTGGCAATACAGGGAGCGAAAGAAACAATCTGTGATTCATCAAATCACAGACCACCAGGGAGCAATGGCTGGCTGGAGGGACCTGAGTCCTGTCCCCCAAGCCTGCCTGTCCCATAAACTCCAAGGCCACGGGAAGACAGGAGAAAACCCAGAAAGGGTTGGAGTGGACTTCAAGAGGTATCCATGGCCCCTTCTCCCCTGGTGGCCAAGACGGCAGGGTGGAATCACTGAGTTTAACACTCTGTTCAGTGTTAAAAACAATTAGATATAATTGTTTCCTCTATGCCCCCCTTGGGGGCAGAGCCCAGCCCTCCAAGTTCTCGGTAGCTCTCCCCAGGGTCTAATGGCATGCCAGGAACATAATGGTGTTAAATATTTATTGAATAAATAAAGGAGAAAATGCAGATCCCCATTATTGATGGTGACGCTGGGAAACAGCAGTTCTCTTCCTTTCTCAAAACTGGGCTTTCCCCATCTAAGAAGTGTTCTGTGGATGGTGCCGGAGTTCACGTTCAGAACTTCGAAGACCCCGATCTGTGACCACACAGCCTTCTGGTGTCCTCCTCTGGAAGAACCGTCACGGTGACCACAACCAAAACCAAGTTTATCATTCGTGAAAATCACCCGAAGAAACAGCGCGTCTTGGGTAAACCCCGACATGGCCGGAGACGGGCAGTGTGCAGAAATAAGACACAGGATTCTAAACAGGCGTCCTTTACCCTATCAAAAGTCACGGGATGAAAATGCAAAGCTGCTTTTAAGAGAAGGTCTGCTGGGTGACATGGACGGATGTCGGACTACAGGCCGGCTCACACCCCACAAGCTTACACCTTCAAAGTCAAATGACTGAATGCCGGCGTGTGGCGCACGCCTTAATCCAGCACCGGAGCAGAGCAGGCGGATCTCTGTGAGTTCGAGGCCAGCCGGCTACAAGTGAGTCCAGGAAAGCCAAAGCTACACAGAGAAACCCTGTCTCGAAAAATCAAAAAAAAAAAAAAAAAAAATGACTGAATGATAACCAAAAAGAAAACCATGCACTCTGAGGAGAGGGGACGACAGACCCCCACTCTGACTGCTCTGGCTCAGTCCTGCACCCCTTTCAACTTCAGAAACCACAGCACACTGTTCCCCAGAACCCCTTCCCTACCAGAGGCCTATGTGACTAATACCAGCCTCCTGGGGTCAGAAGGGGTCCAGAGGACCCTCAACCTGGGAGAACACCCTCACCCTGGACCTGCCCATCGCAACTCCCACCTTCAAACTCCCCACAGCCCCTCAGGGTTCACAGTCTCCAATCTTCCCTTGTGAAGGGGGGGGGGTCCCCCACAGCCTCTGTATCACTGCTTCATCGTCTGTGGAGAACCACTGAGTTGGGCCTCGGGCCTAGAGCCCCACACTGCCCTTAAGAAGGAACAACGGACCGACCTGATAATCGTCCACTCAATCTGCTGCCTGTGCACTGGAGTGAAATGCTTGGGGCCTGTTTCTCAGCCACCTACAGACCCTGAAAGCGGGTGACCTCTAAAGCTGCTTCAAGCCAGAAAGCTTGCTTCAAACCCACATGCCCAGCCCTTCTGGTCCTGGTCCTGGATAGGAAGGCCACAAGTTCAGGTAGCTCTCCCCACAACTCTGAAGTCTTCCCTCGAGGAAGACAGAATGGGGAAAGGGCTTCCCAGAGGACAGCACCAGTGCTCAAGGCCCAGCTTGCCACCAGAGGGTCTATGAGCTTTTGATAAGGTGGGTGCTCTGTTTGCATGATTAATACCAGCTCTGGGAACGTGTACTTCGAACTAAAAATAAAATCAAGTAAAAGCAGGCGGGGAAACAGTTCTGTTGATGAAGTGAGGTTGTGAGTTCAGACCCCCAAGGATCCACATAAAAGCTGGACACAGCAGTACATGTCTGTAATCCCAAGAACAGCCACACCAGGGGCAAGCGGATCTCTAGAAGCCCTCTGGCCAGCTAGGCTGGCCTATGTGGCTGAGGTCCAAGCCAATGAGCCTGAAGTCCGAAGCGCCTTTAGATGGATACCCAAGGTTGTCCCCGGACCTTCACACATAAGCCATAACCCACACCTGTGCGCATACACACCCACCCACCCACAAAGAGATAATAACAACAACAACAATAATAATAATAAACGGTAAAAGCAGTTTTTAAAATATCAAAGTCCACCGACTTTTGGCTTTTTCCTAACATTCCTCCATCCTCCAGGACAAGCTCTCACTAACAAAACAGGGGCTCCTCTCTCGGCCCAGCACAAGGCTGCAGCCCTCACCCCCACACACACACCCCACCCCCGCGCTGAGTGGTGGCTTCCCTCCACTCCGCTGCCTCCTCCCTTCACCACACACAGTCCTCATTCATTCAGCAGAGGTCAGGCGCTCGGCGCTTTAACTTTCTTTTCAAGAGGAAATCATTTCAACAACTGCTAGTCTAATTTTAAAAATAACTGTCTCATTGTAATGCAGATATAACCTCTAGTTTTCTTCTCTCCAATTTTTTTTGGGGGGTTAGGGCATATTAATTATACAGAATAATAGGTTTCACTGTGCCCTTTTCATACATGCATAGATCATTCTTTAGTCATAGCCACCCTGTATTAACGGTCCCACCCCACCCCAGCCTTCCCCTCCTCTCTTTTCCTCTCCCTGATCTGAGTCTTGGTTTCTAACACCCTTCCTTCTTTCTCATGCCCGCCACGCCCCGTGTGTCTGTCTGTCCGTCTCACTGTGATATTTTTTGCTATAAAGCCCTAGCTGGACTAGCACCTCCCATGTAGCCTGAGCTGGTCTTGAACTCACGACATTCCTTTCTTTAGCCTGAGTCCTGGGATTACAGGCATGCACAACCAAACCCAGCAAGTTACAAAATCAGTTAAGTGGGTTTTCCTTGCTTGGTGGTATCGGGGGATACCTAAAATCTGAAGCAAAACTCACAGCATGCCTGTGTCTCAAAACCAACCACGACTGGTCCTGTCTGGCAGTTCTTGTGTGAGATTTTAGAAGGACAAAGAACTTAGGGCGCACAATGCCTAACAAGTATTCATAAGGCAGTCCATAGTGTCAAAAAAGATGAATTTTCCCATTATTAACTAGAAATCCATATCTACAGCTAAGCAAAAACTTAAGTCCCCAAATAACGCAGATATCCGATAAGCACAAAAGAGTGACAAAAACCCTTTAATTATCCCCAACATCATATAAAAGGGACAAGCGCTGAAAATACCCGATTAATGCATACAAAGCGTGGTCATCAGAAGAGGGTCTGTTCCAGGTGATGATGAGACAATTCATACACTTCGCTCTTTTCTTTCTTTCTTTTTTCTATTACTAACTGTCAGAATTCAGAACTGCATTAACCTTGGCCCACTGAGAAGAGACTGTATAATTAGAAAACTATATTTTTCAAATTCTCTCGCACCGGGGCCTGATTAATCCTTACTGTCTCACGTAGGCGGTTCTCGGGAAGTTTGACAAATTTACAGGATGTACTCTATCCTTGTTAGATGTAAGAGATTCAGCATTTTATAGATCTGACTTCCATCACATCTGATGTGAGACTAATACAATATCTATTTTAGACACCAGGACTATCACAGCTACTCAAGTTGAAAAGGAAAAGAGAAAAAAGAAAAAGAAAACACATTTGAACGATGCTAAACAAATTCTAAGTGCTACACATATAACCTGGTGGTCACAGTGTCACCCCCAGTGACCTTAGTCTCCTGGTGAGACATGAGAAACACTGGAGCCCCATAAAATCTGGACTCAGAAAAAAATTTGCACACACACACACACACACACACACACACACACACACACACACACACACACACACCTCCTGCTTCTAATCCAAGACAAGTTTCCCTTTTCTTGGACTTTACCCTGCAATTAGTAATGGATATGAAATGGGGTACCCCAATTTAAGGCTGATATATACACGTTATTAACAAGCGGTCCCACCTCTGTTCTGATGACCCCACTCTTTTGCCATTATTCTCCAAGTTAGAATCTACGTGAGTTTACTCCGGGGGTCCCAGGGTGTCAGAGTCACTAAGTGTGGGCACCTGTCCAGGGGCACACCTATGTCCACCTCACCCTCACTAATGTGCAGATGCCGGGTGGAAACTTCCACCGAGAGAGGAAGGGCACACACTTCTCCAAGATCCATTTAAGGAACTTGCTTCACCACGGTGTCTAGAACTAAAATGGAGCTTCGACGACTGATCTCTTAATTATTGAGAGATACCCTGACAAGGCCCCATATGTCACTGCCGGCCTTCCATGGACCTCTCCTTCAAGGCAATAATTAACCACAGCCAAGCCCCTGAAGTCACACGCCACAGCCTCCACCGCCCAAGACACTGCCCGACCCCAAAGGCTCACTTTGTAACGGCTACCCCCAAATCTGCAACCAGCATTTCTAGAAATGTGCTCCCCAACAATGTCATACCTATGTGGTAGGGGGCACGAGAGCTCACAGACCACTAGGGACACCAGGAATGTTAATCACACAGGGCTGTCTCCTCAAAAGACAAAATGAATACCTGTTTCCACCCAGAAAGTCGGGAGTGGAAGCTGTTAATGACCAGGGGATCTTGGCTGTCTGTAGAGCCGGGCTTCACCCAAACGCCCCCAGAATGCTTACCCCAGATTCTCCTTCCCCAAACCTTTAGCTTTGTTTCTCGGTCAATAGAACTCTTCCTTGGGAAGATGTCAGATGTATTTTATAGCCTGCTGACCTCCATGCTAACTCAGCCAGAAACCACACCAGGTCCAACGCCCTTAAGCCACGGAACCCATCTCCACGATCACATGTATTTTGCAAAGGAGTTTTGATGAATTCACGCCTTAATCCTCCTCCTGGGAATTAAATTACAACAGGAAACATTTTTTCCCAAATTGTACCATGTTTAAATATGCTTACAATAAACCGCCTGGTGTCAGACTCCACAGCAGTGGGTCTCAACCTTCCTAATGCTACGATCCTTTCACACAGATCCTTATGTCGTGGTGACCCCCGACCATAAAAATATTTTCACTGCTACTTCGTAACTGTAATCTTGTTACTGTTAGGAATCGTAATGCAGATACGTATTTTCCGAGGTCTGGGGTGACCCCTATGAAAGAGTCCTTCAATCCCCAAAGGGGTCTCGATCTACAGATTGAGAACCACTGCTCTAGAAGTTTTGGACCCAGGACCAGCTAAGTCCTGCTGACCTGAGTTTTGTTTTTCACCTGGCCTGGATCATTTCCCTGTTGGCTGTGACACTTGCAAGGGGACCCCACCCCCCAATACACATACACACCGGTACCCAGTCTTCCCCTATAGCAAGGTTTATAACTGTAAAGTGGCAGGCTGATAAGTTATCAGGGTTTCCCAAGGATCTAAAGCCCAGCCTCTCAGAATGATAACACTCTGCCTTTCTCTGGGCATAGTTCATGAAGAACACAGAATTATGCTAAGGAAGCCTTTGTTACCACAGGTCAGAACTTGGCAGGGAAAGGATGACTTCAACCCTAGGAGATCCCCATGATGGTGAAGACTCCTGGGAGATGGACAACAGGGTCTTCTTTGATGAGCAGAGGTGACTGAGGAGGAGAGCATTTTTGCCTGGCCAGCCAATGGACTATGTGTGCACGCTAATAATGCCTCTCCCTTCACCCAGCCCCACATTTAGCCAGTGACCTTTCTCCTCAGGAGATCATGGAAGACAACCTCACAGCCTTCTGGCATCAAGGACACACAGAATTCCTTGAGACACAAGAGAATATAGTTTGTATGTGGAAATGAAAACAGGAAACTGAGATTAATTCGGAGAGGCCCAGCCCTAGGCTGGGAAAATGTCTATTAACTTTCTGTTTCTACCCTGTACCCAGAGAAGAGATGACATTGAAAAAGAACCCAGATCTAGAAAAAAAGGCACAAGCCTCTCACTCAAAAGCAGCCAAATCCCCCAGGTTCCAAGCAAGGCTCGAACTTCTATAGCACCCACAAACTACCCAAGCTCTACTGGCTGCTGCAGCAACTTCCTGGGGCCACGCTTGGAAGAGGACACCCCAGCTCTCAGAGCGGCTGCTGGCTCTGCCTTTCCCCTCTTCTTCCTCCTTACGGCGCCCACTTCGCTGTCCATCACCCCCCACTTCCTCAGTTCAGGACTCTGATGGACTTCAGTATGTACGAGCTTCAGCCTTCCGACCAGAGAGAAGTCCCCCCCCCTCCCCCCCCCGCCCCCACCCCCGCCAGAGACCCTACAGGGATCAGAATCCAGTAAGGGCACGGTGCACAAGATCCACCTGGTAGCTAAAGTTAGTGTTGCTTCCTACCCTGTAGGGTGGCCCCAGAGTAAGCGGGTGGCCCTGGGTGGCACACTTCAGCTGGACCACAGGAACACATTCCCACCCCCTCTCGGCAGCTCTGTTTCCATGCCATCCTCTACCCCCTTCCTCCGCCTCTCAATAGAGCTGCTGGTAACAACTCAAGGCACCCAGGGGAGCCACTTAGCCCCAATGGTAGTGCTTAGGGCTAAAGACATTTCTGACTGTGGTGTTTCCATTATTGATAATAAAGCCCCCAGAACTCTAATTACATTGCTTCCCTATGTGCTAAGGGCACACAATCAGGTCAGGAGGGGGAGGAGGGAGAAATAACTGCATTTTTATCCATGGCGGAGCCAGGCCAACTCTGTTCCTACTGCTCGCAAGAAATACACGGGCATTGCTGAAAAGGGATTGAGAAGGTACCAGGAGCGAGAAAGCATCAGCCACCCTCCGACAGTCTCTCTGTAAATATACACAGCCGGGCTTCAACCCTTCCCTCGTGGGTCCCCAGCTTTTAAAGGGTAAATTGGGAGTGCACTGGGCAGTGGAAGAAGAGTCAGGATCCATGTTCTGGGGCTCATTAATTCCAGCTCCAGGAGGACTGACCGCTTCAGGCAACTCTGATTGCATCTCAGCGAGAGGGGTAAGCAGGATGAGCCGACCCAACTCTAACTTGGGATTTTCCAATCCATGCAGTTCCTCAAACTGCCCTACATTCCTAGGGCGGTCCTCTAGCAGCTGCTCCCAGCTCTTTCAGCTCATTCTGAACTCATTCGAAGCGCTGGACTCACGCTCCACTGCGGCTCCAGAACTTTCCGTGGCTGCAGTCACCTGGTCCCTCTCTGCCCAACGTGTCCCCGCTTCCTCTCACTAAACACGAGCCTTGGGAAGCCATCCCTTCCCCTGTCCTGAAACACCTACCCTCTTTTTCCTTTTCTTAGTTTTTCCCACTCTACTGGATGATTTTTTTTTTTTAAATCAACTAACAAATGCCTGATACAAAAAAACAAGAAACTAAAAATAAGAACTCCCGTCTCACAAACTACACGACTCTGTCTCAGTCCCACATGGTTCCAAGGCTGGGCCCTGTCAGAGCCACACACTTCAAAACTCTAGCTAAATAGTACCCTGCTTCCTCCAACTTGGCTCCAGTTTGGCTCTGAAGGTTACCACTGTTCAAAGTGCTGTTGGCAACACCAGCCTTGATAAACACAGACTCACTTACTCTACGGAACTCTTGGCGGACCTGGGCACAGCGGAAGGCTTCATTGCCACCCACCCCCCACCCTGCCCCCTCTTTTTCACACAGCTCTGCGGCCCTCCCTTCAGTCACACTGCTCTTCATCAGGCCCTTCCTCTTACACCCAACCGCCAGGTGCTGAGGTTCTCATGGGTCAGAACCTCCTGTCTCCGAACACACTCCCCTCTCACATCACCCATGGAGACACTCAGATGCCCAACCCGGCAGGGAGGGTGTCACCAACCGGGTCCTCTTTCCCCACCCCCACCCCCACTCCAGTCTGGCCAGGAGCTTGCACAGTCGCACACTTCATCCCCCCTCCCCAAATCTTGCCCCTCCCCACTGCCCGCTCCATGACGGGGTGCTACTGCTTGGAACTGCTGGGAGGAAGGAATGAGTCTTCCTCTCCAGCTCGGCATCAGCATCAACCCATCTGCTTGATACGCTCTCCAAGTCAGCCACATCGTGTGCTCACCTGTTCCTCCTTGCTCCAGCACCCTCTCGCCTCCAAGCTCCCTCCCTCTTCTGCAGCTGCCTCACAGCTGGGCTGCTGTTACCACTTCTGCCCCAAACACCCATCGCGCGCACACACACACACACACACACACACACACACACACACACAGACCGGCCTTAGTCTATTTGGGCTGCTCTAACAAACTGCTACATTCTAAACAACAGATAACAGAGCATTCGACAGATCTGGACGCTGGGAAAGCCAACGTCAAGGCACTGGCAGATGCGGGGTCTGGAGAGGGTTCCCCTTCCTGGGCTGTAGACGGAATCTCCTCCTTGTGTTCTCAAATGGCTAATTCCACTTGGCCTTGGTGTCAGTGTGTGTGTGGCTTCCACACGTGTGTACACACACACACACACACACACACACACACACACACACACACACACACACGGAAGCCGACACTGGAGTGTCGTCCATCATCACTTCTGTAACTGAGTTTTTGAGACACAGCCTCTCATTCAACCTGGAATTTGTGGATTTAGCTAGAAAGCTAAGGAGCCCCACGATGCTCTCGTCTCTGTCCCTCAGCACTGGGGTGACAGATGTACACCACCACAGCTGGGTGCTGGGGTTCTAAAGTCAGGGCTTCACGGTGTGCCATCACCCCAGTTGCTCACTGAGCATCCTTTACAAGGGTACTAACCCAAAGGCTCCGCCCTCTTGATCAGACGACCCCTTCATACCACCACGTTAGCCTCCAACACGATCTTTGCTCTCAAAGCCTGGGCTACTTCTTTTCTCAGCACACATCATCCCACCAGGGAGCTTAACCCAAGCAGTCCCCACCAGGGATGCCTCACCCATGCCCAAACACCAACCTGCCCATCTCCCCTGATGGGTTCCATCTGACCCTTCAGATCTCTGCTCAAGTTACTCCCTCAGGAAAGGGGCAGCCAATAATGCCGGTTCATTTCACTCACATTGACATCTACCTCCTCCACAATGAACTTGCAGGTGCTGTGAAAACGGACCAGAGAGCGCGTGCATTCTGTTTACCACTGGTACAGTTCCTGGCATGTAAGAAACATACAGACATGCTGTCCTAGAGTAGCAGGCAAACGGATACACAGGAAAGCACTCTGCAAAACACCCATAAAATGTATCTCTAAAGCAACATGACTTGAGAGGCCGGCTTCTTCATGAGCCGACACACTCAGGCTGACAGAAGAACAGATGATTCCTTAGTATTTATTTTAACTCCCCAAAAGGCGTTAACTCATTTGCAGAGGGGAAAAAAAAAATGGCCAAGGGTTCCGCTTCCCTTTATTCACCTAAACTCAAAATTAATGGCATTTCAACCAAGTCTTTTAATTGCAGAATTTAAAAATTCATACTCAGTTATCATATTCAATATTTTAGACTTGCTATATGGCATCGATCATGGGAAAGAAGCAAAGAGATCAAACTGTGCACTTCCACCGAGGAGCCGGTGCGCAGCCCTTCAGGTGGCCGGGTGGCAGCGTGCTAGCCTCTGCTCCCACCTACGGTCAGCGTTCACCACTGGCGTCTGCCAGGGCCCAGCACTCACCTCTGTCCAGATGAAGACCACCACCGCTGCCTGATTCACAAAAGGATTCCCAAGTTCTTCCCACCTGATCTTAAAGGCACCTCTTTCCTCCACGCAGGTCATGTGGCCAAACACATTCTCTCTCGCTTGTGTACGGTTCCCCAACCTTCTCTAACTTAATGCCTTTTAGTCTCCACATTTGCGGGTAGCCTGTACCCTGTAGCTACTCCCCTCCTAGTCTTGAACACTGTCTCTAACTGGTTTATATTTACCTTAGAACTGCGGAGCTGGAGACGCAGCTCGATGACAGAGAACTTGCCTAGCATGCACAAGGCCCTAGGTTCGATCCCCAGAACCCCCAAATGGGATCAAAAACTAAAAGAAAAGGGAAGGGAGGTAGGAAGCCTGAGTCTATCTACGAATTCATCCTTATGCACATATGACGTTCTCCTGGTCACTCACAACCACTTTCATAGCCTGCAGCCTTGTCTGAGCATGCCTTCAGAATTCAGCAAACAGGGCAACACGAACCACACGCCACCGGTTACTTCATTAGTATTTTTTCTTTGAAATTACAGATGGTAGCGTCTTCAGCAATGATCTGCTCCACAAAGAAACCGAGAGGTCAGGAGGGTGAAATATCTCAGCAGGGAAAAGCACCTGCCACGCAAGCCTGTCAACCTGAGTTCAACCCCAGAACCCGCATAAAACCGCCAAAAAGATGCGAAAAGCCAGCTGCAGTTTTATGGGCATCTGTCATCCCAGCATTCTTATGGCCAGTGTTCTAGCAGAGGTGGAGACAGGAGAATCACCCAGCAGCTCTCAAAAGCATGCACGGGCACACACAGAGGCAACACAATTTTTTATTAAGCTGAGAGACAGACTGAGACTCATTAGTACATGCCAAGTGCCGTGTCTAGAAACTCCACTACCACCAGGAATAACCAAAAAAGATGAGGAACCCAGGGCTCCTGATGGCTGGCCCAGGTGGGGTCTTTTCATGAGAATGTGATTACTGCTATTTTCAGTAAACTGGGGTTTACTGAGCTGATATCACAGACAGGCACAACCCCATCCAGACAGAGATGTCTTAGGATGTAAAAGCAAAGGGCAATATAGACATAAACCCCCTGAGAACCAGGTTTTCCTGCCTGTGTACTGGCTGGTTTCCCCGTCAACTTGATACAAGCTGGAGTCATCTGAGAGGAGGGAGCCTCCACTGAGGAGATGCCCCCATAAGATCAGGCTGTAGGCAAGCCTGGAGGGCATTTTCTTAGTGATTGATGGGGGAGGGCCAGCCCATGGTGGGTGGGGCCATCCCTAGGCTGGTGATCTTGGGTTCTACAAGAAAGCCGGCTGAGCAAGCCATGATCCCAGCACTCAGGAGTCTGGGAAGGGAGAGTTGCCATAAATTGCCTAACACTGGCTACATAGCAAGACCCTGTCTGGGGTGGGGGAGGGGAACAGGGGCGGCGGCTGTAATTATTATCATCAGAAATATTCATTTGTGATGGAATGGGGGAAAAAAAAAACTGGGGTGGGGGTGTCCATCAACAGTCTCACCCAGCTATGAACCTCAAGGTCGACAATACCAACCAACTTGGCAAGCCGTGCCCACCGGCACGATAGTGGCGTGAACCTTACGCAGTTAACCGTCTCTCTTGGAAGCACTAACTTTCCTGCAAACCTTTTACTTCAAGGTAGAGTACAAGACTTCACCTTAGCACACTTCTGGTCATCAGCCTGAGAGCTTCTCTTTGGAATAGAGAGACATGGGTGTTTTGATGGCAAGGCCTAATCGCCACAGGCAGGCATTTTAGCTTTACCTACATCTGCTCTTTAGAACAGGGATTATTCTGTTACTGACCAGCCTTTCTAGATAGTCATAATGAAATGATCACTGATGCTTTAAATATGACTAACCCCGTGCTAATAAAAAAAAAAAAGCACACTTTATTTGATAGAAATCAACTACATCCACAAAAGTTATTTGTTCCTTCCTGAATTATACCTCAAGGTGAAATAGTCTTCTCTCAAGCTGGGTAATATAAATGGCAATGAAAAGACCCAACATAGACCCGAGTTCCCACACCATGGTAGCCTGCCTGCTGGTTCATTAAAAACAATCTACCTGATTTCCGTCCTTCACAAGTGTTCAAAGGTTTTTCCGTTGGTTATATTAGTTATTTGCACGAAAGTCTCCAATTAGACCGCTGTCGGGCCACAACTCCAGGACAGCCAGGCAGGCAGGGGAGGGAAGGCAGGAAGTTACATACAAAATGAAATTCTGCAGAGAGACAGCGTGTCATCAAATGGACGGATCTGCCTCACAAAACCAGAGGGGCGTTCGGTTTCAACCGGAAGAAGCTCTTAAAAAGTGGCGAGGAAGTCACAGCTTTGAGGAGGATCAGCCTCCTAACTTCTTGATAAATTAGTTTCTCAAGTCTAACCTTTTGGATGCCAAAGAAATACATCACATGCATGGCAGTCAGGAAAATGTCAGTGTTCAGGGGGGTAAGGCAAACGGCCACGTAATCACTAAAATGACATCTCCGCATGCTTAACGATATGCTAAACATGAAAAATAAAGATTAAATTTAAATACAGAATTTAAAGAGGCTTTGCCACACGCTGGCAAAAGTGGTGAAAGTTGCCATGTGGATCTGTCACCTTAATTAATTCCTGGTTTTTTCAACATTTCATTCCCAGCACCACTTTCTCCCTGGGCGAGCGCATGCCCACGCACGCGTCTGTGTGAGTGTGCGTGCCTGTGCATACACGGGGGCCAGAGGAGGACCCTGGGTGTCTTGCTCCATCACTCTCTGCTTTAATTCCCTCGAAACAAGATGACCCACCAAACCTGGAGGCGAGGCAGGTGGCTAGCCAGCCCCAGCGACCTTCCCGTCTGCATCTCTCGACACGCTAGGGTTGCAGGGCTATGCAGCTACGTCCTGCTTTTGTTTTCCCTGCGGGTACCAGGCGTTTGGACTCAGGAGCCTCCCACTTGCGCAGCTGCAAGTGTTCGTACCTGCTGTGCCATCCATCTCCCCAGCCTCCGCAGCCCCATGCATTCTCTCTTTAGAGTATTCCTGTAGCAACAGGAACCGATTCCGGTAGAAGTCCACAGCTCCATTTCTGCCCAGTGCACTCAGAGTGAAGGTGCCGCCACCCACTCCTAGGAACATCAGGACTGGGGTCCCTAACAGGACAACATGGGATATGGCCAGCCTAGCAATCCTGCTTCCTGACCTGTAGGGGTATTGTGTTCCCCCAAAATATTGTGCACACTAATAAACTTATCTGGGGTCAGAGACAGAGCAGCCACAATATTAAACATAGAGGATAGGCAGTGGTAGCACACGCCTTTAATCCTAGCATTCCAGAGGCAGAGATCTACTTGGATCTCTGTGAGTTCAAGGATACAGCCAAGCATGGTGACTCACGCCTTTAATCCCAGAAAGCCAGCCTTTAATCCCAGGGAGTGGTGGTAGAAAGCAGAAAGGTATATAAGGCGTGAGGACCATAAACTAGAAGCTTTTGGCTGGTTAAGCTTTTAGGCTTTGGAGCAGCACAGTTCAGCTGAGAGCTATTGGGATGAGGACACAGAAGCTTCCAGTCTGAGGAAACAGGATCAGCCGAGGAATTGGCAAGGTGAGGTAGCTGTGGCTTGTTCTGCTTCTCTGATCTTCCAGCATTCACCCCAATACCTGGCTCCAGGTTTGATTTTATTAATAAGACCATTTAAGATTCCTGCTACACAGACCGAGGAAGACGCATACTCACACACCGAGTCCTTTCAACGGTAAACAGCAAGGCTGCAAACGCAGGGCATCATGGGAGTGTCACAACCACTCTGTAAAATTCCCAGAAGCCCACCAGGCAAAGAACTTGACTCTACCACAGCCATAATGTCTCTCAACTATTTCATCCAAACTTGCTAGAAAACCCCAAGGAACAAGCCATCTCTGATTTACCAAGAGTATTTTGCCTCCATTTTATAAAATGTGGTATTTTGATGAACTGTGCGTCACTGTAATGAATTTCACAAAAATGTCAGCCGAATACTTCATCGTGAGTTTAGCAACCCACCCCCTCTTCATAAAAATAAAAATCTCCCCGAGTCTTTTTATATGGCAAATTAGATAAATTTGCTGCCTCCTGGTTTTTTTTTTTTAAATGTTGCTCATCCGGAAATTGCTCCCTTGAACAAGGCTGCCTTCTTCTTGACGCTGACTGGCACAGACATCACACCAGCTTTTGGATTTTTTTTTTTCAGGGGTGGGGAAGGAATGAATGGGAGAGCAGTTTCTTTAGCACGGGGGGTTTTCCTTTTCCCTATTAAAATTTAATCATAATCAAACAGCTTCATGAAGTTTTGATCCTAAGGCTGGAAGAACAAAAACACCCTTTCAGAAGGCTTCTCTGGAGAGACAGCCCAGAAAAGGCTGTCTTCCTATGAAGACATTCTGCGTTTCCCTTCCTACCAGCATTCTGCGTTTCCCTTCTCCTCACCAAGTGTCAATCACGGCTGATGACTTCAAGCTTGCGGAGGAATGAATAAAGGGGAATTGAGTTGCATTATTATTGGTAAACTCAGATTCGCATGATTTGTCAAGGCTCCCCGGCTTGGTCACTCTGGGATGCTGTGACAAAACACCACACTGAATTCTTATTGTTCTCATGACTGGAGGCCTTAGATCAACATGTTGACTTCCGGTGAGGGACCAGGTCTAGGTTTACAAGCCACCAGCTTCTTCAAGGGTGGAAGCAAGCCCTCTCTGGGGTCCCCTTCGAAGGGTACACTTGCCCATGGGGACTGTACAGGAGGGCTCAACCTTCAAGGCCCAATCACCTCCCACGGTCCCCACCTCCAAACACCATCCCTTTGGAATCAGGCTGCCAGCTTAGGAATTCCAGAAGCGACAGGCGCAGCCCACCACACTCCTCTGAAGAAACATGAACATACGTCATACGGAAGTGGCTTTCAGTCTGACACTAGGCCAGGCCACCACTCCCCTCCCCAGGTACTTGATTTCTGCTCGACTGCAAAAAAAAAAAAAAAAGATAACCAATGTCTTAAAGAAGCTGAATTCCACAGCAGACAGGCAGAGCGCCACAGCAGAAATGGCCCTAAGGCTCTCCAAACAGCACAGGCCACCTCACTGCTTCAGCTGTCCACCGGAACCAGCTAAGAACCCTGCTGCTAAAGACACAATAAACTCTGGTTATAGAAAGAGAAACCAAGCTGGGACTCGCCTAGAAACCTCCTCTCTGCTAGCTAGCTTTCACAGTGCCGGAAGGTTCTAGACAGGCCGCGGAGAGAGAAAAGCCATCAATGGTATTACCCAACAGTGAACCCCTCACGCTAGAGTACCAACCCTCCAGGCCAGATGGACCACTGGTAAAAGAGCGGCCTGAGGTTATGGAGACAACCAATCACTCCTGGAGTGGATTTGAGGCCAGCTCCACGGGAAGGAATTCATGTTTGATACCATTCAGCCTGGACAAAAGCTCTTGGTGAGGGAAGTGATGACCCTGGGGAGGATGCTACTACTACTTCTTGCTAAATGGGCATGTTGTCAAACTCTATTCTAAATATTTGTGTTTGTACATGTAGAGGAATGCCGCCCTTAACCTTGGCCATAGAAACTTCTCTGTGCATCAGTCAGTAGTTCATGCAGACACTAACAACTGATCAAAGTTCAGGAAGGAGGTGAGTATCGGGCGCTCACCGCTAGACAGGACATCTGTATCAACACTTGCCCCCTCCAAGGCTCAGGAAATACCTCAGAAGGGGAGGCGGGAAGAATGTAAGAGGTAGGCGATGGGGAGATGCGCTGGGAAATGTCTTCTGGATATGGCCTGAGTGTCACACTCAGGAACCCACCGCAGCTGAGGTTGGTTACCCGCACAGGATCGGTCCACTGAGATCAGTCAACATCCGAACTGGCACCACTAACTGTACTCAGCGGGTCACCAAAAATACAAGAGAGGAAATGAAGGAGGCAGGCAGGCATTTTAGGGTGCCTGGAGGGAAGAGCCGAGTCGCATACAATCAAGATCCACTTTTTACATGTATGAAATTGTCCAAGAACAAATAAAAGATATACCATTAAAGACACACACACACACACACACGAAAGTGACCCTGCCCAGGAATCAGATGTCACCCTACACATGAAACATTACAGAAGGTGCTTGGAAAGGGGTAGAAGCAGATGCTGTAGACTTAGAAGCCTGGGATACCGTGGAATATACTAGAAAGGGTTAGGATTCCGGCCACTCCTCCAGCTGCAGGACCGCACATGCGCGGTTCAGCAGCTAAGTCAGGGGTCTTACGTCACCAGGGCGCTTGCAAACTCCCACAGCAAACCTGTCTCGAAATCTGAAACCTGTGCATGCGTGGCGTAGCTCCATAAGCCCGCACATGTGCAGGGGAATCCTTAAAAAGCCGGACACAGGCTCCTCCCCTCTCCTTCTGCCCCCCCCCCTCCGCCAGTGCCTCTTCCCAGGCCTAGTTCTTCTGTCCACCACCTCTCTCCTCCTAATAAAGCTCAGATACCGGGTTTTGTCGAGCCCCGTGACCTTTCTTGCACGGTAACCGGCGCCGCTTATTATTTAAAACCAACAGAAAGGACCTGGTGTGGTCCCCACGCACCTGTAAAGGCCATCTGATAAATATTACTGTAAACAATGATGACATGCAGCGCCTTTGGTCATGACATGACGGATCTGAAGCTTTTCTGTTTAGATGAAGGTCTCTGTATCGGACACTTTTCCCCATTAAGTAACGACGTCCCTGACAGAATCGTCTTGTCACGCTGGCAAAGGCGCAGGGGCAGGACCAGCTCCTGCCTGTGGAGGCTGGAACCTCTTGCTTACATCATGGTGGATCACAAGCAGAGAAGGGGACAGGCTGGAGCTCAGCCTCCCTCCCTCCTTCCCTCAGGCCAGGGCCTCAGCCTAGGGCCTGGGCCTGGAAGGAGGTGCCACGCACATTCCAGGGCAGGCCTAACCCTTTCAGTTAATCCTCTCTCACAGACAGACAGAACCTCCCTCATAGACACACCCAAAGATGTGCCTTACTACCTTACCTGGCCTTTCTTAATCCAACAAGGTGACAACAGAAATTTGTCCTCACGGACCTGCTGACTTAGCAGTTAAGAGCTCTTGAAAAATCTCGAAGGGTTCCATGTATTGGGGGGGAGGGAGGGACAGCTTGACCATACAGTTGCCATGACAGGCTTGGAGGCCCAGACAGAGCTTCTGTGACAGGCTTAACTGGCAGGCAACACCCAGATCCAGGAAAAGCCATAAACTGACCCTACCCAGGGAGGGCCTACATCTAAGAGGAAGTATCTGACATCCCAAACATTCCAACCATTAGAAAAGGTTAGATAAGATGGCCAGATGTCCCAGAGTCTAGCACACACCTTTTCCTGTTTTACAGATACACCTAGACAAAGGTCAGCCAATCAGGGTCCTAACCCTGGATATCCCCTCCCCCCGCCAACCTCTGCTATGATTAAAACTCTGCCCCACCTGAGCTCAGGGCTCTCTGCTCTCACCATTGCATCAGACAGAGACCAAGCTTGGATCTTGAAAATAAAAGCTCTTTACTTTTACATATGGGTCTCCATGGTGGTCTTGTGGGGGGTCCCCTCGATCTGGGCATAACATTATCTATCCTTTCTTATGGAGAAGCTTGGTCAACAATTAACAGATGTGAGGGAAGAAAAGAGTTATAGCATCCAGTTATGGCCTTACTTATTTTATTTTATTTTATTTTAATTAAGATTTGTAAGCTTCAACAGAAGTTTGAAAAAAAAAAACGCCTCTGAACATTCTTCTAGATGCCAGGCAATCTGAACATTCACCTCTCAGTGGCTTGGAAAGCCCTGGAAAGGCAGGATTGAATGCAAGTGTACACACAGCCGTCATTATTTAGACTTTAAAGCCCATCGTTAGGTGTATTATGATGGTAGTAATACTAAATGCCTTTTAAAAACCATTTAATACCTTCTACAATTTTTATGGCACATCAAATTACAAGGTTATTCTCGTGAAAGAAAATTGTCTACACTCTAACACAGCTACACATAAAATGAATAATTGATGAGCGAAGGCAGAGAGCTCTGAAAACCTAGAGGTATCCCATGGATGATAAAAAATAACGCAGACAGACAACCGCTGCTCAGAAACCCAGCAGCTCCTCAGTAAAGAACAATCAGTGAGCCTGGACAGACAGACACCTGCATGGCTTTGGTTCCTCCTGGGAAGGCGCTCCAAAGGCACCCTCCCCGCCCTTGACAAAAGTGACAGCTTCGGAACAAAGCTGGTCTCTCTGAGGTTACAGAGCACCATGCAATGAGGAGAGAGATGTGTGTGTGTGCGTGTGTACGTATAACTCATCCAGAGCATTATCACAAACACGCCCAGGCTCTCTGTGACTGAAGGCACAGGCCCCACTTTGAGAAGGGCCCAGTGACCCCTGGGGACCCTCCACACTGCACTCTACATCCACTGGTTATCTTTAGCAACCAGCCTGAGGACCGACCACAGACTGACATTCCGTGGAAGAACTCGTCCTCACGTGGAAGAACTCGTCCTCACCAGGGCTCGGAGGAAGGACCCATACGTCACTGTCCCGACACAGTGAAATATTGACTGGAGTGAGTCATACATTTCAATGTAGATTTTCAACGTATCGACCTTTTCGCTGTGACCGTTCTTAGACGGGACATCGAACTGTACGGTGAAAAATTATTTTTTTGCACAGACCTCAAAACAACTCATCATCTCCCCCTCTTTCTTCCCATCAGAGGCTCAGGGAATCAAAACCAGGGTGACAAGGTTTCTAAAACATGCGAGCATATTCCTCACATAACTCACGACCACGAGCTGTAGCTTGGCCTGGGGGCTGGGGGAAGAGTTTCTACACTCCCAATTTCTTCTGAGATCTTGCCACTCCTACCAGGGGTGAAATGAACTGACTATTCAATCCCCTTAATCAGGAAACTATTTTTTATGCCCTGGAGACCCATGGACGCTTTGTAGCTGTCTCTACCACCTTTTACTCCTTCAATTCCCTCTTTTTTTCCCCACAAACATGCAGGATTTGCCTGTGAGCAGTTTAGAAAGAAACTTCTGGGGCTTATTTAAGAAGATTAAGGTCCACGAACATTAGTAAAAAATACATAAATTAGACTTAAAGGCAGCCATGGACTTCCTCACGAGGAATACCCAGAGGAAAAGCCCACCAGGGAAGAGTCGACAAACGAGACAGGTCTTACATGGAAGCCTTGTGCTTGGTTTCCGGAAGGCACAATCCTTCCCATTTAGACGACCTTAATCTACTTTGCTTCCAACAGAGTCAATCTGTTCGTTCTCAGACATAAATACCAGGTGTAACGTTACGAAAAGTCAGAAACGGAGACATGCCACCCAATGAGGCTCTCTTCTGGAATTACCTACCCAGACAGGAAAAGCAAAGCTGATTCTCCTCCTCCACAGGTCTCTGGAGGGATTCGATTCCCACTGGGGCAAAGACGGGAGGAAGCACCTGCTGGGGTATCAATCTACAATGTCCCCTACAGGCTTATGTTTTTGAGTCCATAGCCTGTGAAGCTATTTTCAACAGTGTACAGCTTTTAAGAAATGGGGTTTACCTAGCAAAATGGCTCACCATTAAAGGTTGGCTTCTGGTCCATGGGCTGTGAACCAACACTACCTTACACTTCCGGGGCCAAGGACAGAGCCAACCCGATGCCATGCCATCCCCACTGTGATGGACTTAGAAACAGAGCGTCCCACGAAACCTTCCCTCCCCTAAGTCATTTCTGTCAAGTTTGGTCACAGCAACAGTAAACTAACACAGCACCTCTCCTAATTTCAAGGTGAGCAGCCGAAGAGCCAAGGCCAAGGTCTTCCTTTTCATATTGCTGCCTTTGGTTTTGAACACAGCCCATGATGGGACCAGAGACCCAAGCAACAAGAAGAGGAGCTGCACCACCCACCTCCTGACGCTCGGCTCAGGCTGGTACCAGCTTTCCCAGAGATGAACTCGACTCGTCCTCCTGAGGCCAAGAAGCCGAATGTATCCTGCCTCTCAGCAGAGCAAGGGCAAGCCCTGCCTGGTTAGCAGAAACAGCACTCGGCAAACTGATTTTGCTTTCCCAAAGTAGAGAAACGACCTACAGAGCCACGGGACCTGTGTCCCTGGTCTCTCTGCAAAGGGCCATGGCCTTCACTGCATGCTCTGGTGTCTACAGGCTCTCAGGCCACCGTGAAACACACCAGACTCACAAAGGCAGCAAGGCCCAGGACCTCAGGGCCAGCCTGCGTAACAATGACCAGGCTTCCATCAGTGGCTCTCTTGGAAACTTTAGGGACGGGCACAGGTGGAGCTGGAGAGATGCCTCAGCTCTCAACAGCACTCGCTGCTCTTGAGGTAGACCCAGACTGGGTTCTCGGCACCCACATCAGGCAGCCCACAAATGCCTACAACTACAGTTATAAGGGACCCGACACCCTCTTCTGGCACCTGCAGTCACTTACTTGTACCTATGTATAGCGAGATAATTTGATGACATTGTGTAAAGATATGTCACTGTGATTGGTTTAATAAAAAGCTTATGGGGGGGGGGGTCAGCTCAAAAAGGCCCTAGGTCCGGTCCTCAGCTCTGGGGAAAAAAAAAAAAAAAAAAAAGCTTATTTGCCCAAAGCTAGACAGGATTTTCGGGGCAGAGAGGACGCTGGAAGAAAGAAGGGCAGAGCTACAAAGAGATGCCAGGGAGGCAGAGCAAGCAGCATGGGCTTTACAAAGTAAAGGTAATGGAGCCATGTCAAAGAACACAAAAAATATGGGTGGACAGTGGTGGTGCACACCCTTAATCCCAGCACTCGGGAGGCAGACCCAGGCGGATCTCTGTGAGTTCAAGGCCAGCCTGGTCTACAGAGTGAGATCCAGGACAGGCACCAAAACTACAGAGAAACCCTGTCTCAAAAAAACAAAAAGATATAGGTTACTTTGGGTTATAAGACCTCTTTAGAAACAAGCCTAAGCTATCGGCCAAGCTTTCATAACTAATAAGATGTCTCTGTGTCTTGATTTGTATGCTTACTAACAGGACAGAGAAAGACATGTAGTGCAAAAAACTCATGCAGGTACACATACATGCACATAAATAAAAATACATAAATCTTCAAAGGAGATAAAATTATCAAAGAATTAATTAAAACATTATTTAAAAGAGATAGTAACAGGAAGCATTTACAAAAAAATTACATTTTTCTCCCATTCCATTTGTTGATAACTAAAAGAGAAGACTAATTTTTTCAATGAAGCCCTCGGCAGGCTCTGACAGGAAGCAGGATGGAATCTGAGGCTGCCTTACCATACGGGTATTTAGTATCCAGCTTATTTTCTGCTGTTCTCCTCCAGGGCAACAGGTCATCACTGCATCCATTTGGCATCCCGTTGTACCCGATCCCAACAATCTTGTTTTCTGTATTCACAATGCAGGCTCCGACCTAGAGAGAAACATTGCCCAAGGGTTTGGTAACTATGAAAAGCTGGCGTGCCACTGGGCAGGTGGGCACAGAAGCATGGAAGAATACCCTACGGAAGATAGCAGATTACCTCTGCAGTTTTTTTGGGTTTTTTTTTGTTTGTTTGTTTTTTGTTTTTTTGTTTTTTCAAGACAGGGTTTCTCTGTGTAGCTTTGTGCCTGTCCTGGATCTCGCTTTGTAGCCCAGGCTGACCTCGAACTCACAAAGATCCGCCAGGCTCTGCCTCCCAAGTGCTGGGATTAAAGGCGTGTGCCAACAACGCCCGGCACCTCTGGAGTTTTTAAGCTGCCAGAAGTCATTTCCTAACCTGCTCTTTGTGTACATCTCTACAAGTATCTGAACATTCTCCTAAAAAAAAAACCGATTTACCTGGGAACTTGGATCCTTGCTTCTTTGGGCTGATAAGAAGGCCACCGCCATGAAATACTCAGGCCATTCCAGATAGTCATCCCGTTTTTTGCAGGAAATGTCACTCATGTTGGGTCCAGAAGTCATATGCCACTAAACACGGAGAAGAACGACCGTCAGTCTGCTTTCTGAGTCGATGCATCCGTCCTAAACGCTGGGCAACTTCAGCTGTACTTACTGAGCAGAAATCACAGTGGGGTCCCCCCTAGACTTAAGAACCTCATTTCGGGCTAAAGCAGACATCAGCCTCTTACAGAACTCAGGAAATTGGCCCCTCCAAGCCCTGTGTAAGTAGGTAGGTAGATGGATGATGATGATAGATAATAGATAGATAGATAACAGATAGATAACATTTGAATGGGGCCAGTTTAGAAACCAACCAGGTTATTTTTCTCTTTCCTTTCTCCTTCATTCCTCCAAATAAATCAATTAATCAACTCTGCAGACTGAATCAAATGGGAGAAAACCAAGAAAATGCTAATACTAAAACCAGGTTCTGTAACATGGGCTTTAGGGCCAGGCCTAGATGGTCTCTACAACGGGGAAAGAGTTTGAGAGGGTGAGAGGAGGCAGATAACTTCAGCTAGGAGAATCCTTTCAAAAAAAAACTAGGCCAGGACAGGACCCCACTCACTGAGAAACCTTAAGGTGGGAGTTTCCCAAACCTCCCCTTCACACTACAGGGCAGTATCTAGCAGTGAACACGTAGGGATCAGAAAGCACAACTAAGAGCCAAGGCCCTTGCAACCCTGCTCAACAGGGAGGCAGCCTGGTGGGAACCGGTTTCCCGCCGGCTTTAAGGTTTGGAGGTGGGGGGATGGGTAGGCAACGAACGGGGACACCTTTCTCCACCCCGGGCTGCCCTGGGCTGGCTTCCAAGCTCCCTGGGGGGGGGCTCTGTACCCACCCACCAGCAGCTTCAGAAGGAGGACACTGAGGCTGAGATGTCGCCAGTCCAGGGAGACCCTCCTACAGCCCGGGAGAGGATGCGTACACACACACACACACACAACTCCCCGCCAACTCCGCTCGCGCCAGGATCTCAAGTCTCCACCCTCCCCGCCACGTGGGCGCCAGGAGGGACTCGGGGAGGGGAAAAGGCCGCGAGTGGCCGCCCACGTGCAAGCGGAGCGGAGCGCCGTGCGAGCCGGGGGTCCTCCGGGGGGGGGGACGCGCCGACCCGCCGCTCCACCCCGGTGCAGACCACGCTCTCACCGACCCGGGCCGCCGCCGCCGCCGCCGCTGCGCTGGAAGTCGGGAGGGAGGCGGGGCCCGCGCGCGGCGGAAGGGGCGGCGGGGACGGGCGCGGCGAGCACCCCGGCTCGGTCGCGAACCCCCGACTGCCGCCGCCGCCGCGGGTCCTTGATGCAGAGTGGGTCTGCAGTCTGCTCGGCACGCGTGGAGTCAGCATCTGACCTCTGACCCGCGGCGGCGGCGGGACCCCGGCGGCGTGGCGGTGACTTTTGCGGTTTGCCCAGGGCTTTTTTTTTTTTTTTTTTTTTTTTTTTTTTGCACGGTGTGGCGGTGGTCAGGAAGGACGGTGGAGGGTGAGGTCATTTTGTTGTTGTGTTGAGTGATCTGCTGTTCTGAACAACAACAACAAGCTGTACAAAAAACAAAAGTACAAAAAACAACAACTAAAGATTCCAGATGCCGGGGACCTGAAAGGGACAAGGGATGAAGGGACCTGGTTTAGGTCTATGTAACAAGCCCTACAGGCTGTGTCCTAGCCAGCGATGGCTTCTCAGCTTCCTACCAGAAGGGTGTAGGGCGTGCAGCTGTGCCCCGAGGCCTCATACTTGGAAACTTCATTTGCATTGGCTTTTTCGGTGGACCAGGTTTAGAATTTCTACTCCAGTCCTGGGAAAGACCCTGAAATGCAAGCTAAAGCCTTCTCCGATCAGTCAAGGTGCACACACGCTTGCTTGACGGTCCCCTGGTAAAGTTTGTGGCGGTCCTGTGTCCCAGGGAACTACATCTGATTTCCTTACACATCGTTTACTGGACTCAGGTGTTAGACTTTCTGGAGGAACTTTTGTTCCAACCCAGAATGACAATGTTTGTCCTACCTACCCGCGGGGCTTGCGGCTGCTACCCACACTGCATACCGTCGCTCCATAAATAAAAGCTACTGTAATAATCATGAGTTCTGATCTGCACATCCCCGATCTCAACTGCTAATCCAAACAAAAGCTTGTTAACTGTATTAATTTAGCCTCACGGAGGAAGAATAATGAGAATAAACAGTCGGTTCTACCTAATTTCTCACTAGCGCGAACACATCATTCTTCATCTCTATGGTCCAGCTTGTAGATTCCATAATTAAATTATGTACTGCTCTTGGTGGATACCAGGAAGGCAAAGGGGGGGAATATTTCATTGTTAGCTATAGATTTTTTTTTTTTTTTGGCCTTGATAAAACTCGGGCTTGAAAGAGCCACATAGATTAAAGTGATGATTTTTTAATGTCAAGTTAACTTTAGTTGACTATCACGTTGTCACTAAAATTCATTATGTCCCAAGCGAGTGGTTTCTCTTCGCCATCCACTGCTTGGTCTCTGTCACCCTCATCAATAGTCCTTGGGCCTAGTTGGGTTCATTTCTCTTCTTACCAACATCCAACTAATACATCACCAGTGCTGGTCCTTCAACCACAGCATCATTAAGCTTTCTTCCTTCTCTGCCGAGTAAAGACTGTCATACATAATTTAGTTACTTCTCATCGTTCTCCATTTTGGTCAGCTCCCACACTCCCCCTCTGCAATAAATTCAGGATCCTGCTTGCTGCAAACAAGTTACCCTCACTGTTCCTACATTCCGCTGAACGCCCTCCTCTCGAAGAGGGCATCATCATTCATGATCCAGGAAACGCTCCTGATTCATGGTTTCACAACTAGAGGTTTTCAAATTTTCTGCACCAACAATAAAACCAGACAGCCAAGTGAGAAAAATGCCTGCCTTCCCATGTCTTGCTCATTAACACCTTGTAACTCCAAGCGTGACTGTAAGTGTTAAATCTCTCGCTAATACCTTACATTTTGGCTTATAATTTGTGGCTCTTGCTTCACCTACCACATAGACACAGGGGTCTGCTATATTTTCAGCCATATTGAGATTTCAGCTCCCTAGGCAAGGTGAGGGGATGTCACAAGGGATAAACAGCATCAATATGGTCCCAAGGGCTCTAGTCAGACTTTGGCCCACTCCTCTGCTTATAGAACATCAGGTTATCTATGTGTATTACATTACTTAGAATGTATTTCAGTAGTTCAGGAGTGTGGGGGCCCCAGACTGAAAAGACCAGTCAAAGTAAAATTCTTCTGAGGCTACCTGGAAAGGGACTTGGATGGCATTCATGGATATTGTCCTATCAAGATACCACCTAATGATTCTCCTACCTCTTTTGTTTGCCAAGAAGGGAAGTTTTTCTTTTCTTTCTTTTTTTTTAGTTTTTCGAGACAGGGTTTCTCTGTAGCTTTGGAGCCTGTCCTAGACTACCTCTGTAGACCAGGCTGGCCTCGAACTCACAGAGATCCGCCTGCCTCTGCCTCCCCAGTGCTGGGATTACAGGTGTGCACCACCACCGCCTAGCGGAAGTTTTTCTTTTTAACCAAAGAAACAGAGGCAGAAGTATAGGAAGTAGTCAATATGCACGTCAAGTTTGTTATGAGGGGGAGAACACAGGGCTTTAGTCGGGCCAGACTTTAAATACTTCATAGTACCCTAGTGACCTTCGAAACGTACTTACCTGGGCTCCTGCTGAATTAACGGTATGCATTTAATCATTTTGAAGAAATAAATTTTCTACTATATATTCGAGTGCTGCAAGAATCACAATACACAAACCAGTTCTTGTTACTACCCGGGAAATGAAGAATAAGTGAACCTTGCTGCTGCATTTCACATATGAATGTTCTTCCTAAGTAGCCCATTGAAGTCGTCTTCTTTTTACTTGAGTCCGTCGGTCTGTCCATCTATCCACCTTCCTACCTACTTAACCTCTCTCTCCAACCTTCTTTCTCTGTCATTTATTTTGAGCAAGGGTCTTGGGTATCCAGGCTGGCCTGTAATTTACTTCATTGCTGAAATGACTTTGGTCTTCCTGACTCTATCTTCCCGGAGTACAGGTGGGTCATCACATGACCACTCCACCAACTGAACTACATTCCCAGCTCGTTCCCAGCTGTGTTTCTTTTTATAACCCACCAGCTGTGGGTAGAAGTACCAGTGTTACTGTTTTTCAAAGGATTAGTTATTTTATGTTCCCATACGCTGCAGTCCAAACTAAAATAGATTATTTAAACCTAAGGGAAGATTGTATTATCTCCTATATGACAAGAAAGTTGATGATGTTGTGGAATATGAGTTTAAGATGTATTACATTCGCTTATGCTGTTTAATGATGCAAAGATGTGTTGCATTCGTTTATATTGCATTTGTTTAACTCTGTGAAGCTGTGATACTTTGCCTGCATAACACACCTGATTGGTCTAATAAAGAGCTGAATGGCCAATAGCTAAGTAAGAGAGAGAAATAGGCCAGGCTGGCGTGCAGAGAGAATAAATAGGAGGAGAAATCTAAGGAAAAGTGAGGAATGAGAAAAGGAGGAGAGGAGGATGCCAGGGGCCAGACACACAGGATGCCACACAGCCAGCCATGGAGTAAGAAAAAAAAGAAAGATATATGGAATAAAGAAAGGTAAAAAGCCCAAAGGAAAAGCATAGTTAAAGAGAAACAGGATAATTTAAGTTAGAAAAGCTGGATAGAAATAAGCCAAGCTAAGGCTGGACATTTATAAGTAAGAATAAGTTTCCATGTATTTATTTGGGAGCTGGGTGTCAGGCCCCCAAGAGTTAAAAAAAAAAACCAACTACATGATGATAATATAGAAACTCAGTGTGTGATCTCATAAATACATGTGTGTGTGTGTGTGTGTGTGTGTGTGTGTGTATTTCATATGTGTTTTCAAGCATGAGATCTGTTGTATGTATGTGTTCAATGATAGGTATACAAAGTAGTGATGGACATGGCAGAATATGCCTATCAGAAATAAAAATCAGAACTCTTAAATAGACTTTGTTATAAGTTCAGGGTTGCCAATTACCTTTACTATTTCATAAGTACAATGGAGGCCATTGGAGAAAATTAACTTGGCATATGTAAAGTGCAGATGCTTTGGTCTCGGTATGTGTATATATTATATATAATATAAAAATACACATCAATACAATATATAAATATATATTATACACGATATATTATATAAACATATATATATATATAATATATTATATGTGGGGTATATACCCCAGTGAGGTCTTTGCAATGAGTTAAGGAAAGATACAATGTGGCAAGAGGCTGCACTAGCCACTAACTTCCAAATAAAATTTAACAGGGGCTTTCATTTACAGCGATTTTTAGGCATTCACCTTGTTCTATTTGTGTATCACTAAATATATTGATCAGTAAATATTGGCTGGCTAAATAAATCAGCAGAAAAGAATTGCTTTATACCAAGCCATGTGTAGTCTCCAACACATAAAGCAACACTTTGCAAGCTTTAGTTATTCCCACACTATCTGCCTCCTCCTCTGCGTTTAATAGAGGGGCATTTGGCACACAGAGGGGCATTTGGCTCACTGAGGGGCATTTGGCACAGAGGGGCATTTGGCAGGTGAGACTTTGGGGCTGGTGAGTCCAGCAACAAAGGGCAAACAGAATTGTTTTCAAGACAGAAAAACCCAACACTGAGGGTTTGCTCTCAGCCCCAAATGAGTCATTTGTAACCCCCCGAAGTAAAGGCAGCCATGAAAGCTGCCTTCCTCCCTGTATTCTGCCAATTCTCCTGGCAGCTTACTTTTCCTCCACAGACCTGAACTTGCAGCCCCTTTCATACATAACTGGTGGAAGCTGATGGAAATTACATGTCTTATCACTTCTTAAAGGGGGAAAAAAATCATAAAATGTAAATCTAAAAGAAATGGGCAATTTTCTTGTACCACTTTCTACTCTTGTGTAAGTTACCAAGTGCCAATCATCCCGCTTTTTAAAATTCAGATTTGTCAAGCAGCGTGTAGGCTTTCAGTGTTGTTCGAGAAGAGATAATGCCTCGTGTGGAACCGCCGCTCACACTGCGTCTGTGGAAGTGCCGCCCCGAAGAGACGTGATCAGATGGCTGGTTTTACAGAAATATTAATGATCTCATTAAACACACCCTCTGCTCTGGGGTCACATGGATCTCCTGAAAGGTCATAGACAAGGTATGATGGTCCCATACACAGAGTTCTTTATCGACATTATGCTCGCCACTTAGGTTGTGGCATGTGTTTTAGCTGGAATCACAAGGTGAACACCTAAAAATTATTATAAATGGAAGCCCTGATAATTTTTTTTTTTTTAGAAGTTAATGGCTAAGTATAACCTATGTGCCTTTTCTTAAGTCACTGGAGACCTCACCGGGCAAATTTCTCAAATAAAAAGGCAGGAGTCAAATCAATATTTTAGTGTCATACCCCCTCCCCCCCCATAGAGGTGTATGTTGAGGGGGACATTTGTGATCCTACCCTGACAACAATAGATAACTAATGCCATTGGGAGGAGGAGGGGGTAAAAAGATACAAACAAAATGATAAAGGGAGCTCGTCCTATGGCTGATCCCATTTCCAGTGAGAAGTGCTAAGCTTTGGCCCAGAAGGGGACAGAGAACAGAGCCCAGGTCCTGTCTGTGGCCACCTCCGCAGTGTTTGATAGACAGCTCTAAGATCGTGGAAGGTAAGGAGCGGCCAGCCTCGAAGCTTTGTACAATACCCCGATCCTAGTAATGCCGCCTTCAAGTGAGCCCTGGATTGGAGAGCTGACCATCAGCCCCAGGCAGTGAGCGGTAAGGCACTTGTGGAATCATCCCTAGGAAAAGGAGCGAAATTTAATAGTTTGGTGGTTACAGTAACCACTCTCCTGCCAGAAAAAAATCAATATCTACACAGTGTTAGACTCACACCAAGGACTCCTGGAGCTGAGCCATTTCAGGGAAGAATAAACCCAGATTCATTAGAGGAGAGAGTCAGAATGTGGTAGGAGGTCAAACATAAATACACCCTGGGCTCCATTGTCCAGAAACCCAAGATGAGCTCCTCTCGGACCTGAGCATTTTTTAAAAAGCAGAGAATTTACAGAGCTGGAAGTGACCTTAGCAATCATTGAGTCCGGCCCCTTCTTTTTACAGATGAGGAAATACCAGCCCTGGAAGATTGCCGGCCTTGCTGCAGTCCACACCGCTGATCTGTGAGATTTCTCTCCCATCGCACTCTCGCAGACTCTATGAATCAAAATGCACCCCTTCGCTGCTGAGGACGCCCCTGTGGAAGGAACCGCGTGAAGACTTCAAGGCACAGAAGGTCAGATCGGCCTCTGTGCACTCTCTTTGTCTAAGAGAGACCGACGTCATGTGTTTGCAATATTAGTGATTAAGTAGTGACGCTGGGCAACAGTGAAGGAGGTGTCCCCAAGCAGAGCAGGATTACTTGGAGATTTGGGGTGTCTTCTGCATCCAAAGCAAAGCCCCTGCTGCACAGGGCTACACCTACTCCACTCAGTATCGATTCTTAACATCCTAACCAACTCATAAGCCACCTTCATTGGACTGGAGCGGGTACGCATACAATAACCAAGACAGGAAGAATAAGAGCAGACGTAGAGATCATTCACATTTTAATTGTGATGGCACGTGCCTATAATTCGAAGAGGCTGGAGGCTGGAGGATCATGAGTTCAAAGCCACCCTGGGCTAATTAATACCTTTACATTAAGCCAGCCTAGGTTACATAGAAAGACTCTGTCTCAGAAGAAAAAGGACAAATAAAAATAATTGAAAGATGCTGGGCGGTGGCAGCGCACGCCTTTAATCCCAGCACTCACTCGGGAGGCAGAGCCAGGTGGATCTCTGTGAGTTCGAGGCCAGCCTGGTGTACAGAGATCCAGGACAGGCACCAGAACTACACAGAGAAACCCTGTCTCAAAAATAAATAAATAAATAAATAAATAAATAAATAAATAAATAAATGAAAAAAAGTTGTCCTACTGAATTCCTGCACGACTCAGGAAAAACGTTTCCACTGGTAGAGATCTGTATTTGTTTCTGAAACAAGACCCAGACCAAGAGCTGCACGTGCCATTTCTGTATTCTCTAAAGAAAAAACCTCCATAACTGTTCAACACAATTACAGCTCCTAAGAACCGTGGGGATCAGGGCAAGCAAAGACACACACACACATGCACGCACGCACGCACGCAGGCACGTGTGCCATCTCATTCCAGCCTTGTTGAAACGCCAGAGCTAACATTACCTTTAAATAAATGACTACTATCTTGTCACCCCCACAAAAACCATCCCGTGCAATAAAGAAATCAGAGCATGTGGCGGTCCACCCTCCAGGATTGGAGAAGAACGTTGGCTGTATTTGCTTAGAGACTGATAGCTGAACATTAAGCCTGGCTGCTGAAAACCAAGACTATCTTTACAACAAGAGAATTAACTCTTAACCTTAGCTCTTATTGATGGTTTCATATTCATGGCTCCCGGAGAATCCCAGGGGAGTTTTTCTCAAAAATGTCTTCCTTAACCCCTTATTTGCCACTGCTCACCCATGCTATTCTCATGTCAAAGCATGAATGATACATGTTGGTAACAGATGAGATAGCAAGTTTACATCTCAGAGTGTGACTTCAGCTTGAAGAAATCCATTGTGTTTGTAATAGCTGCCATTCTAGAAGCATCTATGAACCAGGTCCCCATATGGAGGAAAGAATTTCATTTTATAAAATGGTGAGAAATTCTATTAGTGATTTTTTTTTTGTGGCATATTTTAAGTGGGTTATTATTAGATGGAGCTGACATTTTACATGCAGAAATATTCTCTACTTGAGAGTCAAGTGTCATTCAGAAAAGGGAGAAATTATTTAGGATTTTTTTTTTAAAACATCTAAGAACTGCTCCCCAGCCCCCCGCCTCAAAAATCTATCCTTCTAAACGCCTCCATCGGTGGAGGAGTCATGGCTAGAACTGATGTCTGCGATTTCTCTTTGATGCAAACACTATCGCCAAGATGGAATGACTTTGGGATGTGTCTATAAGCACTGATCAGCAAAGGAGATTCTTCACTGTGTCCACAGCTAGACCCCAGCACCGATGAGCCAAAGCTCAGCTGAAGGTCGGCATTAGTCATTCCCAATGCACCGCACAAAGAACGCCCCCCTCCACCTCCCCCTAACAGAGACTCATCCTCCCGCTGTACGTCTGGATATTACAGCAGTACCCAGGATGCTTGAAGAGTTTTTTCACTACGTTTGACTTTGCAAGTACATATTTGGCTCAGCAGAAGCTAAACATTTTAAGAGCACAGTAAGAAACAGGCCAGAAAACATCAAAGCATTATAGCCTTTTGAGAAAGCTTGATGGTCTTGCTGGTACAACTCCCTATGATACGGTTCGCTTGTGATAACAATGGAAAGTGTATCAGTGCAAACTGCTGATGAAACCATCAGAAAATGTAGCCAAGGGTCTTTTAAACACATTTAAGAACTGTTCTTTTGAACTGTGCCTCTTAGCCTTGGAAAACCTCTTCGAGATTTTAAACAGGGCTTTGGCTGAACTGCCGAGCGGGAACCTGAAATTATCTTGTGCGCTGGAATCAATATCAAGCGATATTTTCTCTTTGAGAGAAATTCAATCTGACAGAAAAGAATAGGAGCAATAAGGAAACTGGGACCCTGGTGAAAATGCTTGCCTTCCAAAGATGCGGTAAAGCAGTACAAATTAGGTGATGTCACCAGAGGCAGAGAACCATAGTGACAGAATATAATGTATCTGCGCATCAGAATACTTCATTATCACTACCACAGGTCACTAAGCTTCACAAAACGCATCCATCAGCCTTGAAGGCCATTTGCGAGCCACCGCTGGTAGCTAGATGGCGCAGTGCATCGAGGGAATGCTCTCCCCCCCAGCCCCACCCCCACCCCAAGGACAGCAGGGTTCAAACGGAGGCCCGGGCACACGGCCCAGGCTTTGTTAGTCTCAAAGTGCTCTCTAGTGGCCAGATGAACACAGACTGATCATGGGTACAGGAGTCACTTCAGGAGAGGATTCAGAATGCTAGCTGTCCTGGAGAGACAATTCCCTCTGGCTTTTCATCTCCGGGGGTTTTGTGAATGGTGTTGCCAGCCATCGGTTATTAAACTCAGCGGTTTTCTGTACTGCATGTCGGGGACGTGCCAAATCAATGGGGAAGAGTGTGGGTTTGAAGGGCTCCCCGAACATGGCCCGGGAGGCTCCTTAGTGCAAGGTGATCCTCGGGAGAACACCAAGTCTCGTTCAGCATTGTCCTCTCTCTGTGCTGTGCTCCAAAACCACTTTAGGAAAAGGGAGGAAGTTTAAGACCAGAAGCACTGTTCCATTCCAGGCAGGGTCCACACCTATTCCCAGTGTTTGGTTGGTCCTCACAAGCACCCTGCTGTAGGAATCACTTCCAGCACCCACCTTAAGGCGACAGTTGACAAACTGCAGGTAGAGGACCAGGGAGGCGTCACAGGAAGAAACAGGTGTAGGGCCACATCAATGCCAGGTGTGTCCCAGTGCTACGGATGTCATGGGAAAGCACTAAGGTTACAAAAAAAAAAAAAGGCAGGGGTGTGTCCAGGAGAACTTCTTTATGGATACTGAAATGTGAATTCCATACGATGTTCACATGCCTAAAATATTGTTATTTTGATTTCATTTTAGTCATTGTGTGTGTCTATGTGCCTGTGTGTGTGTGTATGCATGTGTCTGTGTGTGTATGTGTCCATGTCTGTGTATATATATGTTTCTATGTGTGTGTATGTATCTGTGTGTATGTATCTGTGTGTATGTCTGTGTGTATGTCTGTGTCTGTGTGTATATGTGTCTATGTGTGTATGTATGTATGTCTCTGTGTGTATATGTGTCTGTGTGTGTATATATGTCTGTGTGTATGTATGTGTGTCTGTGTTTATGTGTGTCTGTATGCGTATGTGTGTGTCTGTGTGTATGTATGTCTCTGTGTGTATATGTGTCTGTGTCTATGTGTATGTGTGTCTGTGTTTATGTGTATCTGTATGTGTATGTGTGTCTATGTGTATGTATGTCTCTGTGTGTATATGTGTCTGTGTCTGTGTGTATATGTGTCTATGTGTGTCTGTGTGTATGTCTGTGTCTGTGTGTATATGTGTCTGTGTGTGTATATATGTCTGTGTCTGTGTGTATGTATGTGTCTGTGTTTATGTGTGTCTGTATGCATATGTGTGTCTGTGTGTATGTATGTCTCTGTGTGTATATGTGTCTGTGTCTATGTGTATATGTGTCTGTGTCTGTGTGTGTATATGTGTGTCTGTGTGTGTATATGTGTGTGTGTATCTATGTGTGTGTCTGTGTGTGTATATGTGTGTGTGTCTGTGTGTCTGTGTGCGTATGTGTATATATGTGTGTGTGTCTGTGTGTGTGTGTACGTACAAGTCTGCAGAGGGCTGCCCAGGCAAGTGCATGCAGAGGCCATAGCTGGATATAAAATATCTTTCTCTAGTGTGCTCTACCATATTGCTTTGGTGCAGCATCTCTAAGGGAAGGAGAAGCCGGGCATTTTGGGTAGGACGACTGACTGGTCAGTGAGCTCTCAGGATCCACACGTCTCCTCCAGGTGCTGAGGTTGGAGGTACACACAGCCATGCTCAGCTTTTTACACGGTGGATGAGGATTCGAATTCAGGTCCTCAAGTTGGCAGAGCAAGTCCTCTTTCCCACTGAGCTATCTTCCCAGGCCCTCATTTTATTCATTCATTCATTCATTCATTCATTCATTCATTCATTCATTTTGGTTTTTCAAGACAGAGTTTCTCTATGTAGCTCTGGCTGTCCTGGAACTCGCTTTGGAGACCAGGCTGGCCTCAAACTCACAGAGATCCACCTGCCTCTGCCTCCTGAGTGCAGAGACTAAAGGCGTGCGCCACCACCGCCCAACTGGTCATTTTAAAAGGTTAAAAAAAAAAAAAACCTATACTGGTCTCAAGACCATGAAATCAGTAATGGGGTATCCCACTGACACAGTGGGCCTTCCTGGCTGTCAGCCATAGTCTGCCCAAGTCCAGTGACAAGCAAATCAAGTCTGAACCCCGCAGCCTGTAAGTGGTGGTCTCATCAACTGCTTTGGCCTGGGTATTTGTCCCCTCCAAAAGGTATATAGAAGTTTAATCCTCAATCAAGGCCTGGTGGCACAGCCCTGTCATCTCAGCTATTGAGGAAGTTGACTCGGGAGGATCTCAAGTTCGAGGACAACCTGAGCAACATGGCGAACCCTTGCCTCAGAACGTGAGGTAAAGAGGGCTGGGGGTGGCGTTCAGCAATGGAGCACTGACCTGCCATGCATGAAATCCAGATTCAACCCCCAGCACTAAAAATGAAAGTGAAAAAAGAAGGAAGTTTAATCCTCAAAGTTCTGTCAATAGGCTTGGGGAGGTAATTGAATCTCTGCTAAAGGAGACCATGAGTGTGGGGTATTAGGGACCTTATGAAAGGCGGAAGAGTCTCAAGTTTGTCGGCTTCCTGTCTTACCATGAAAGTCCCTGGGCTCCCTTGGGATTCTGTAAAGGGCCCACTACCGAGAATGGCCTTACCCCATGCTTCCACCCAATCCTGAACTTCCCAGCTTCCACAATCATGAGCCAAAAGGACTGTGATTTATTACAAATGCTCCAGTCTGACTGTCGGGTAACAGCAGCAGCAGATAGACAGTCCAACCAGTCTGCCTGTGGCCGGTGCTCCCTTAGGTATCACGGGGGCAACAGATCTGCACCCGCCAGCCACACTAATTATGTTTTGTAAACAGAAAAAAAAAACCACCTAATAATATCTATAGTCCTTGGATTACAGGGCAGCTCAGCGGATTGAAAGTGTTTGTCATGCAAGCTTGACAATGTGAGTTGGATTCCTGAGACCCATATAAAGGTGGGAGGAAAGAACTGACTAGATAAAGTTGTCCCCTGACCTCCGCACATGCATCCTGGCACATGCATGCCCCACCCCACACATCATACACAGATATATCATATAGTAATAATATAGAGAAATAGTACCTATGATGTAAACACTTGAGAGGTGGATGAAGGAGGAGCAGAGGTTCAAGGTTACCTAGAGCTATATATATATATATTGAGTTTGAGGCTCTCTGGATCACTCTCAAAAAGCCAACAGAAAAAAGAAGCAAAGAAAGCCAAAAGAGAAGTTCTATAGGGAAAGCCAGTCCACGGTGGGAAGAAAAGAGAAAAGGCGTGGCAAGCTATGTCCAGTGGTCCTAGGAAAAGCACGGTTTAAGACTGCAGTGTTCCTGAAGCAGATGCCATATGGAAAGCTTGATGCCAGATGGCGAACAGATTAGAAATTCATGGAAACGGATATAGAAAAACCCTCACAGGTGTCCAGCCAATCACCTTTAGCAGTCGGGAAATCCACGTAGCAGGAGTTAACTTGTCAGAGCCGGACCTCCAGGAAGCCAGGGCTCCTGCTTTCAAAGGTGTCTGCCATTTATTCATTGGCAGTCCAAGCAGCACTTGGAAGCCATAAAACCCAGGTGGGCAGATGAATGTAAATTTTCTGACTTTGCTAGAACTTATATGAGCTTCTCCTTAGAGCTCTTAGGCAATCTAGAAAAAAAAAAAAAAAGGTGGACATTGCCATTTTGGGTTTTGATTAAGCACTGTCTTTCCCAACTCTTTCTATCCAGGAAGAGAAATGCCAACGTACACACACACACACACGCACACACACACGCACGCATGCACGCACGCACACACACATTTTCAGAGTGGAAGGCAATGCTATATTCTCTGGGAGAAGGAGGTTGGTCCTCAGAGTTCAGGGCCTCTTTGTCTCTCCAGTTGGGGACGTCAAGACCCACTAAGAAAGAATGGGCCCCTCAAAGACCTGGAGTTTCCCTCCTTTCAACCTTCTGGATGTCCCGTTGTCTGGCCCTGCTGGTCAGTGGCTCAGGCCCTCTCAGAACAGCTATAGACAGCAGCGCCCACACTCCGCAGCTATAACACACTCACACCCACACCCTCACACATACACACACTCACACCCACACCCTCACACATACACACACACACACTCACAACCACACCCTCACACATACACACACTCACACCCACACCCACACCCTCACACCCACACCCTCACACATACACACACACATACACACACACACACACACACACACACACACACACACGCACACTGGCTCAAAGGGCAACAGTTTAGGTCCCTTTTCTCATTTCTTGTCCCCAACAGGAAGCAAGCAGTAGCACCCATGCTTATCTGGAAAGAAACACAAAGAACAAATTCACAGAACAATTGCTTCCTGCCCCTCCATCTCTGAATCCTGACCCTGACCCTGACCCACAGGAGTGAATGGAAACATGAGAGGGCTGCCCTGTGTGCAGTTCTGAGAAAGAACTCAGCCACTGTAGGAGGACAGGAGAGAAGAAGCCCAGCTAGCAGACAGGATGTGCTGCTGGTTTGGACCAGGTGGAGGGAGAACAAGAGATGCACAGACTTCCTCCTACATCACTGGCTTAAGCAACAGGTGGAATGGAGACTCGAGAATTTCTCCTCCTTCTTCTGGTTTTGTTTTGGTTGTTGTTTGGTTGGTTTTAAACACAAGAGCTCACTCTGTGGCCTAAGCTGGCTTGACACTCCCTACATTGCTTAGGCTGTGCTAACACACAGTAATCCTTCTGCCTGAGACTCTCAAGTCTTAGAATTACAGGTGTGAACCACCATGACAGACAATATTCTATCTTATTTTATTTTATTTGAGACAAGGTTTCACATATTGGTCTCCACCTCACTGTGTAATTGATGACCTTGAACTTCTGATCTTCCTGCCTCTCCTCCCAAGTGTTGGGATTAGAAGTGCAGGCCACCACACATGGTTTATGAGGGGCTAGGGATTCAACTCAGGGCTTCACGAATGCTAGGCAAGTACTCTGCCAACTGAGCTCTAGCCCCAGCCCTGCAAGATTCCATTTACTAAGATAGGGGAAAAAATACCTGGTCTGTAGATGAAAGTCTACAGAAAACCCCAACTCTGATTAGGGATGAGACTCTTTCAGATGTCACCAAGACATCTGAGTCTAGACCCCGATTCAGCCTTCTCCCCTGTCCACATTTTCCACAGCCATCAACTCATAGGTGCCGAAGTAGGAGTGACAGCTGTGGTGGTATTGTGTTCCCCCAAAATATTGTGCACGCTAATAAACTTATCTGGGGTCAGAGACAAAACAGCCACAATATTAAACATAGAGGATAGGCAGTGGTAGCACACGCCTTTAATCCTAGCATTCCAGAGGCAGAAATCCGTGTGTTCAAGGATACAGCCAAGCATGGTGACTCATGCCTTTAATCCCAGAAAGCGAGCCTTTAATCCAGGGAGTGGTGGTAGAAAGTAGATAGGTATATAAGGCATGAGGACCAGAAACTAGAAGCTTTTGGCTGGTTAAGCTTTTCAGGCTTTTGAGCAGCACAGTTCAGCTGAGATTCATTCTGGATGAAGACTCAGAGACATCCAGTCTGAGGAAAAACAGTATCAGCTGAGGAACTGGTGAGGTGAGGTAGCTGTGGCTTGTTCTGCTTCTCTAATCTTCCAGTATTCACCTCAATATCTGACTTCAGGCTTGATTTTATTAATAAGACTCTTTAAGATTTCTGCTACAGACAGCTTTGGGCATTGGACAGAAAGGGAAGGAACTCTTGGAACAGCCCAGTGTGTAAGGGGATGTGTGACTAGGATACTCAAGGAGGAAGGAAGGATGGCAAAAGGTGGTCCCACCAAAGCTTTGCTTGTAGAGTTCCTGCTGGCTTGGGGATCTCATGATTGACATGTGTCAATAGGTTCTGGAGGAATTAATAACTTGTAGGACATATTGCCAAGAGCATTTCTGGAAGAAGGCAGTACAGATTAGACTCAAAGAAGATAGTAACCAGGAGGGGAAGAAGAGGTTACAGGGTGAATTGCTATAAAAAGGGCTTCTTCTAATCCTCTGTCTTGGTCCTTTAACTCATAGACACAGTGCTTCAAGAAATTCCATTCCTTTCCCCACAAAGTCTTACTTTTCTCACCTTTCATAAGAAGGCTTTGCAGAGATTCTTAACTTGGGGTCATAGACCGATCCCTCCAGATGAGACTATGGCTGCAGGGTAAGTTTCAAAAGAACAGGAGTCCTCACCCGGGCAAATCATCTTCAAAAATATTCTATGTATTTGTGTGTACCCATGAGTTTTTCAGTAAGCTGAGTCTTTTAATGAACTTCTTCAAGACTATTGATCCAGGGCTGGAGAGATAACTCAGATGTTAAGAGCACGTGCTATTCTTGCAGAAGACCTGGGTTCAATTCCCTGCATCCATATGATAGCTCACAACCAACCATAACTCCAGTCCCAGGGAATCTTATGCCCTGGTCTAACTTCCTCGGGCACCATTCATATGCATGGTGTACAGACATACATGCAAACAAGCAAAACCTCAAACATATAAAATAAAGAAATCTAAAAATAAAAAATTTAAAAAGACTATTGATCCATAGTTGACTGTACTGGGCAGGTTTGTGTGTCAACTTGACACAAGCTATTGAGTCATCAGAGGACAGAACCTCAGCTGAGGAAAGGCTTCCTTGAGATCCAGCTGTGAGGCATCTTCTCATTTAGCGATCAGTGAAGGAGGGGCCAGCCCATGGTGGGTGGTGCCATCCCAGGGCTGTTGGTCCTGGATTCTATAAGATGGTGGGCTGACTTGATGCAGGGGAGAAGGGCTAGGCCTGGCCCCAACTTGGTATGCCAGCCTGTGTTGACTACCCAAGGGAGGCCTCACCCTCTATGAGGAGGGGATGGGGATGGGATGGGAGTAGTGGGGGGTGGGAAAAGGGGAGGGAGGAGGAGCAGAGGTTAGTAGGTAAAAGGAAAGAAAACAATTTTAAATTAAAAATTATATATATAATTTATATCTATATCTTTATATTTATATAATATATAAATTATTTATATTTTTATATAAAATATAAATATCTTTATATATAAATATAAAGACAGTGGGCTGAGTAAGCCATGGGAAGAAAGCCAATAAGCAGCTCCCCTCTATGGCCTCTGCATCAGCTCCTACCTCCAGGATCCTGCCCTGTTTGAGTTCCTGTCTGGACTTCCTTCAGTGATGAACAGCAATGTGGAAGTGTAAGCCAAATAAATCCTTTCCTCCCCACCTTGCTTTTTGGTCATGGTGTTTCATCACAGCAATAGAAATCCTAACTAAGACACCATTTTTATTAAGAAATTCTGAGCTCTCATTGGTCCAAGAGACACAGGTTAACAGGATGGATATGAAATCAGGACCCATCCCTCTGCTGCATACAAGAAACACACCTCAGCTTCAAAGACAGACATTACCTCAGAGTAAAAGACTGGGAAAAGACTTTCTAATCAAATGGACTTAAGAAGCGAGCTGGTATAGCTATCCTAATATCTGACAAAATTGACTTCAAACTAAAATCAATCAAAAGAGATCGAGAAGGACATTACATATTTATCACAGAAAAGATCCACTAAGATGAAGTCTCAATTCTGAACATCTATGCCCCAAATACTAGGACACTTACATTTGTAAAAGAAACATTACTAAAGCTAAAATCGCACATCAAACCCCACACATTAATAGTGGGAGACTTCAATACCCCATGCTCACCACTGGACAGATCTGCCAGATCTAAACTTAACAGAGAAATAAGGGACCTAATAGATGTTATGACTCAAATGGACTTAATCAATATCTACAGAATATTCCACCCTAGCAAAAAAGAATATACCTTCTTCTCAGCACCCCATGGAACCTCCTCTAAAATCAACCACATACTCCATCGCAAAGCAAATCTCAACAGATAACAAAAAAATTGGAATAACCTCCTGTATTCTATCAGACCATCATGGCTTAAAGTTAGATTTCAACAACAACAAAAATTACAGAAAGCTTACAATCTCATGGAAACTGAATAATGCTCAGCAGAATCACCAATGGGTCAAGGAAGAAATAAAGAAAGAAATTAAAGACTTCCTAGAATTCAATGAAAATGAATATACTACATACCCAAACACTTATGGGACACTATGAAAGCAGTACTAAGAGGAAAGTTCAGAGCACTAAATGCCCACATAAAGAAGTTGGAGAAATCTCACATTAGTGACTTAACAGCACACCTGAAAGCTCTAGAACAAGAAGAAACAAAGTCACCCAGGAGCAATAGACACCAGAAAATAATCAAATTGAGGGCTGAAATCAATAAAACGAGAAGCAAAGAGAACAATACAAAGAATCAATGAAACAAAGAGTTGGTTCTTTGAGAAAATCAATAAGATAGACAATCCTCTCTCCAAACTAACCAAAAGGCAGAGAGAGAGCATCCAAATTAGCAAAATCAGAAATGAAAAGGGAGACATAATGGACAATGAGGAAATCCAGAGAATCATCAGGTCATACTTCAAACACCTCTACTCCACAAAATTGGAAAATCTAAAATAAATGGAAAACTTTCTGGATAGGTACCTCATACTTAAGTTAAATCAAGACCAGATAAACAATTTAAATAGACCAATGTAGACAAATTTCTAAGCAGTCTTATTAAATAAAAAACATGGAGCCAAATATAGGGGTGAAAACCGTAGAGATCAGGGAAATAGTGAGAGCCACCAACCTTACCTCTGTAGCTGTGCAGCTACCAAAAGAGAGCTACTTCCTGTCTAACCTGTGCCTTTATTGCCTTGCTGTTCTGCCCTCTCATTGGCTCTTAGCCCAGCCACCTCACATTTTTGTCACTGCCTGTCTGTACAGACCTCTACAGTTGGTACTGGAATTAAAGGTGTGTGTCACCACGCTTGGCTCTGTTCCCAGTATGACCTTGAACACAGAAACCCTGCCTATCAAATGATCGGATTAAGGGCATGTGCTACCACTGTCTGACTTCTGCCTTTACTTAAAAATGGCTGGCCTTTTCCCCTTGATCTCCAGGCATGCTTTATTTGTTAACATACAAATAAAATATCACCACATTTCAGCACAAATAAAGTATCACCACAGACCAATAACCCCGAAGGAAATAGAAACAGTCATTAAAAGTCTCCCAACCAAAAAAAAAGCCCAGAACCAGATAGTTTCAATGCAGAATTCTACCAGATTTTCAAAGAAGAGTTAATACCAATACTCTTTAAATTATTCCACACAATAGAAACAGAAGGAACATTATCAAACTCTTTTTATGAAGCTACAGTTACTCTGATTAATGTTTTAGCAATGTTGGTGAAAATAAAAGCAATTTATAAAAATAAAATGAATTTCTATGAAACTGGTTTAAATTCCCAGAAAGTACATAAAGCTACTATGTAAAATAAATATGAGAAATCAAATGCCAGATAGATAGATAGATAGATAGATAGATAGATAGACAGATAATACACAGATGATAACTAGATAGATGGATAGATAGATAGACATTGAAGATAAATAATAGATGATAGATAGCTAGATAGATTATAGATAGGTAGATTATAGATAGTAGATAGATGATAGATAGCTAGACAGATAATAAATAATGATAGGTATAGGAGATAGGCAGATGGATGGATAGATGGATGGATGGATGGATGGATGGATGGATGGATGGATGGCTACACAGAAAACCAAAACCATTACAGGGTAGATTAAAAGGATTTGAAATAAATGAAGAAATTTACAGCATATTCATGGGCTGGAGGATTCTGAAATGTAAAGACTTAAGTTCTTCCTCAGTTGAAATTTAAAATCAATACAACACCAATCAGAAGCCCAACAGGACTTTCACCGTCCTACAGACAGACAGACAGACAGACAGTTCTTCTTTCTCTTCTCTTACTCTTTCCTGGCCTTCCTTTTGTAAAATTACCTAAGAACAATGGTTTCCTCACCATCAGAGCAAAGATACACACATACAGAGGAGAGACCAGAACGGGCCCTCTTTAGTGAACTGGGTATTGATGTGAACTCATTGTCTTCAGTATACATAAACGGACATAGAGATTGGCACTACCAAAACCCAGCATGTGGCAGAGACTGCTGTTGGTCTCTAGTTCCAAATCTTTACGGATGACAAACCTTGAGAATACAACATCCCTATTCACATCTCAATTTCTATTTTCACCAGATGTAGATCAATTTAAACACCAAAAATCACCTGGGGAGAGAAAGCTCAGTCAGCAAATTGTTTTCTACAGAAGCAGGAGAACCTGGGTTAGATACCCAGGGCTCATGTACAAACCATGCATGGTGGCATGGGTTGGTAATCCCAGCACAGGGGAGGTGGAGACAGAGGAATTTGGAGTTAGTTCCCTGGCCAGCCAGCCTAGCCTAACTGAGGAGCTCAAAGGTCGCAGTGAGAGACCTCAGGATAGAACCCGAGGAAAGGCACCCAAGGTTGCTCTCTGGCCTTCAGGTCCACCTGTAGACACACAAGCACACATGCACCCGAGCACAAAAGTCAAAATAAATGGCGATAGTAGTTGAATACCCTCCACTGAGTCAAATGGGAAGGCATCAGTAGGAGCTCTTATAAACTGAAAGCCTATTAAAGACAGAGGGGGTCTGCGTCACTCCAAAACATGATCCCAGGGCCACCTAATAATAACCAGTGGTTCTCAACCTTCCTAATGCGGTGACGCTTTAGTACAGCTCCTCATGTGGTGGTGACCCCCAACCAGAAAATTATTTCAGTGCTACTTCGCAACTGTAACTTTGCTACTGTTATGAATCGTAATGTAAATATCTGATATGCAGGATATCTGATGTGCGACCCCTGTGGGGGGTCGGGACCCACAGATTGAGAACTTCCGACAAGTCAAGGGTTGACTTCACAGTTAGAAGTCTGACAGACACTACATGAACCAAATGGTCAATGTTATGATGACTGATGGTGGCAAACCTTGACATCTTGGGCCATGTGAGAGGATGCAAGAGCCCACACTGGTTCTGTGATACTCCTACCAAGAATGGATAACCTGAATCTCGAAATGATCCAACGAGGACAGATCTATATTTGCTGGGCATTTAACAGAGCAACTGGGCTGTAGTCTTCATAGAGAGTCAAGAACACAGCATTCAGGGGACATCTGAGGAGGCTGTCCCAGACTGATCAAGAGTAAAGGGACATGTGCCAAAGGCAATGTGTGGTCCTCACTCGAGTCCTTGGGACAACTGGTGAGACCTGATGACAGATTCCAGAGCTGAATTCCTGATTTGGATGGCTGTGGGTTGTACAAGAGTGCCCTTGGTGGAAATACATTGAAGTGCCCAAGAGTGACTCAGAAATGGCTCAGAAAACAATAGTTTTTGCTTCTGTACTTGAAACTTTTCTTTGAGTTTGAGATCGTTTGAACATTAAAAAAAAAAAAAATTAAATTAAATTAAAATACCCACGGAAGCGTAAACACCCTAGAAGAGCCGAGGTGTCGCCAAAGGAGCACAAGTTGGGAGAAGTTGTGCTACTGAATATCAGGAGGTATTAAGGGATGCTGACAAGGACCATGTGGTACTTAATGGCGCAAGGGTAGAGAAATGGACGAATGGAGCAGGAGAGAGCACACATAAACAGGACCACTTTCAATGGAGACTTCGTAAATTACTAGTTAGTGCTACCGAACAGTGGCGGGGGGGGGGGGGAAGCTGGGTTAATTAGAAGACCATATGGAAAAAGTTAAACCCTGCGTACTACCCAGCACATATACAAAAATTAAATCCAGGTGGATTGCAGAGCCAACGTGGGAAGTGAGCAGTAAAGCAGAACTTTCTGAGATGGTGGAAACGTTCTCAAGCTAATTCTCTGCTACCTAATGCACTTGGACACTCAGTGCATATGGCTCGTGAATTTACTTTCGACCCGATCATCCGGTATGGGCAGTGGCTATGCACAGAATTTTTTCAAAGTAGTTGAAGAAGAAAATGTCCCCATCAGTTTGTCCTTGGAAAATAAAAATACTTAAGGGGAAATGATACACTGTACTTCATTAAAATGAAGAATGTTTGCTCTTGGACCAACAAATTGACTCCGTGCATACAGGTGCTTGTCATGGAAGCCTGGCCACCTAAGTTTAACTCCCAGAAGGCAGAGAAAGGCAGACAGAGCGCAGTGACCCACGAAGCTGCTCCCTAACTTCCATACACGTGGCATGGTATGCAAATCCACTAACACACACATACAATATTAAATACTCTAAGAAATAATTTTTATTCTTTATTAAAAGAATGAGGGCGGGCACGATAGAGCAAAGGAAAAGCATATTATATAATTGATACAGGAGTTCACATTCAGATCCCTGAAGAAGTCTTCCAAATGGATAAGAAAAAGATAGTCTAACAAAACAAAACAAAACAAACCCACATAGGGTGCTTTAGTAGAGACCTTATAAAAGGTGATGTGAAATGGTCTATAGAATATATAGGGCTGGAGAGATGGCTCAGAGGTTAAGAGCACCAACTGCTCTTCCAGAGGTCCTGAGTTCAATTCCTGGCAACCACATGGCGGCTCACAACCGCTTGTAATGAGATCTGGTGCCCTCTTCTGGCCTGCAGAGACACATGCAGGCAGAATACTGTATACATAATAAATAAATCTTTTTTTTAAAAAAAGTAAGAATATATATTACCCTCGGTATATTATCAAGGAAATGAAAACTAGAAATCCAACCATATAATGCCATCCTCATGATAGGGTGACTAAAATTAGAGGAATTTCAATGGAAGGGTGGACTTGAATGAGAATGAGCTGGCCACTCTCCTGTGTCAGAGGTTACAGCGTGCTCTCTTTGGGCTGTTCTGGACAACTATCTGGCCTTACCTGGTAAACTGAATGTATGCACCCCCTATTACCCAGAAATTTCATTTCTAGGCAAATATCCACATAAACATGGGCGCACACATGCCAAGAAACATGTTTAAGAATAGCTATTCTCATTATTATCCATAATAGTGTAAAATAGGAAATAATCCACCAGTATCTATCAACAATAAAGTGGTAACGAGGGGTTGGAATGATGACTTAGAAGTGAAGAATATATACTGCCCTCGCAGAAGACCTGAACTCAGTCCCCCAGTACCCACGGTGGGTGGCTCACAACCACCTGCTTCTATTCTAGCTCCAGGGGACTCAATACCTTTCTTTTTTCTTTTTGTCTCTGTGGGCGTTGCACTCATGCGTTCAAACCTTCCCCATTACATACACATACGATCAAAACCATAAAATCGTTGAAAAAGCTAAACAGAAGATTGCTATAAGAATGCAGCGCACTATTTATTATATAGCCATAAAGATCAATGACATACTGTTCTGGCCAGTGTGGGTAAGCATGTAGAGCAAAGGAAACTGATCCAGATAATAGGTTCTTCATCTTCAAGGCCGCCTTTCCCTCTGTGCTCTGCATTTTTCTGCCTTCCCAAATCTCTTTCTTCTTTCTCCCAGGCTCTACCAACAGTGAACACTAGAGTAAGTCTGCAAGTGAGGAAGAGGAAGGACCACACCTTCGCATAGCATCGGTTGTTACTGGTTCCCATTTTTTTTCCTCCAACAAAGAAACAGCATCATTGCATCTTGTTAGCGGTCTGAGAGTCACCTCTATGGCATCTCTCCCCTTAGTCTTTAAATGTTAACAATTCCAGCTTCTAGCCTAGGTTTCATCATCCCTGGAGGCGATGATTGTCTCCTACACCTGCTGTCTTCGTGGATCTCTTTTGGTCTCCACGATTCTTCGATACCCAATTAGAACTCATTATATTAACTTATTTTCGAAGTTCAGGGGATGGCTCAGTTGGTAGAGGGTTTGTCTAGCACACACACAAGCCCCTGAAATCAACCCTCAGCACAGGAGGAAAAAAAAATCTCTGCTAAAATAACTGCGATGACGTCTCCAAATCGACCCCCTAAAGCTCAAAATAATAGCATGATTCCATTTATGTGAAATTCAAAAGCAGACAAAACTAGCGGGATCTTTAGGGAGAAGCGCAGGGGCTCTGCATTGGAAAGATATGGGGTGAGGTGTCTCCTGGGACGCTGGCTGAGTTCTCTTTGCCGGCTTCGATGCAGATGACACAGTGTGCCCCTACATGATTAATTCATTGAGCTGCTTGTTCATGCTGGGCATTTTTCAGTGTGTAGGGTTAAAAAAAATTTTAATAATAGCGTTTTAAAATTACACTTCTTCTAGTTTTAGAAAGAAGAGGGATTCCTGGAATGGAAAAATTGCATCTTGTACATGTGTTGTCTCCCAGTATAGACTACTGGCATCAGGAGCCATTTCACTTACATGACAGAGACAAAGTCCCAGTGCTCAGAGATCCCATGTTGACCTAGATGTGACTTAGGACCTGGAAGAGCTTCGTGGGCTCTCCAAGCGTTTCTCTCACACACTGAGGCTTAGGAACCACTAACATTGACTGTGTTGTATCTGTCTATTGTACACTCACTACAGGCATGATATAGATTCTAGGAATGAACATTTATCGGATGTTTTAGAACAAATACAAAGCTATATGCACACGCAGGAAAATATAAAGCCTGTCATACCCCTATGAAACCATGCATTGGATTTATCCATCCACATTCTCCTAGGTGAAGGATGTCTTGTGACATTTTACCAATCACTAATGGAGCTGAAATAATGTGGGATTTTATGATCAGCTTTTACCACTTCTTGAAGTAAGTGCTGGAAATCTAGAAAGTGGTTTGGATGCTTGATTTAGACTACATGACAGTTCTTGGCTCTGGCCCCTTGGAGACCCTGGTGGTAGCTCTGAAAACTATGAGCTATGCAAAGAAATGGTTCTATATGATTTCTAGAGAGTTCTCTGTCTTACATCTGTAAACTTGCCAGGGATCTGTAGCCTCTTGGCTTTACAGAATTGGTCCTGTAGAATTTCTGTGTTTGGTAGACATCTTAACTCCAGAAGCAGGTAGGGTCTTTGAGGCTTATGGCTAACCTGCTCTGGATGCCTCAGAATGAGGGGACATCAACAAAAGAGAATTCAGGGGCTCCCATTCTAATTCTATTTCCAGCAACAATGGGAACCTGATTCCTTTATAGTGTTATTTTCCCAATATAGACTTCTGACTTCCATGTAATATTATGAAGTTTTATATTAATATAAACATTGTTATCATGGAACAAGGTATGACCCGAAGAAATCCCAAAAGAATTTGGATTACATTTTAAAATTGAGATCTGTATCATCAACTATGATAATAGCTGAAAATCTACCGGGATTTTCTCTGACAATAATACATATTGTGTTGAATTCTTTGTTATTTGATTCATCACACAGAAGATTATGTCTGAGGAAAAGAATGGGCTTAGTAATCACACGAAAACCAGTACGACATATGCTAAGTTCTACTTCAGTACGAGGTCTGCAGCCAACAGACATTAATAACTGAGTGTGTGCTTTTATTCACTGTAAACTGACATCCAATGACAAGGTCACCAGATCCTCTGAAGCTTCCTGTCCCTGGCAGAAAGTAAACACTCTAGGTGTGGCCTGAAAATTATAAGGCTGATGGTTGTGGAGTCCCTTTATAGAGCAAGTTACACAGACTTTTTAAGGGAGTGGTTCACCCTTTACATGACTTAATAGTACACCCTCCCTCCCCGCAAAAAAGAAAGAAATCCAAGTTACCCTAGTTTCATTTTGTGGCTGTGATAAATATCATGACCAACAGCAGCTTAGGATTGTTATTCAGATTTCACCTCCAGGTCACAATGCATCACTGAGAGAAGCTGGGGCAGGAACTGAAGCAGAAACCATGGAGGAACTCTGCTTACTGGCTCCCTCCCTGGCTCATGCCCAGTTAGCCTTCGTATACAGCCTAGACTCACCTGCCTAGGGATGGCGCCACCCACAGTAGGATGTGCTCTCCCATATCAACCACCAATCAAGACAGTCTTTCACAGACATGGCTCTAGGCCACTCTGATGAAGGCAATTCTTCAGTTGAATCTTCCCAATTGATTCCTAGTTTGTGTCAAGTTGATGCTAAAAATTACCCAGAATGCAAACTGATTTTAAAAGTTTTATATTACTTGTACCTTTCATCAGAAACTGAAAATACCTTTTGTCTATTGACCAACCAGACCTCCCCCTTTCCTGGTAAACTATACTTTTAGATCGCCTCCCTTCCTAGAAACTGCAAAACTAATGTGCTAGAGCAGACACCTATCTGAAAGACTCTCGTGACTTGTGAATGACATCATTATCACTCACTCGACTGAGCCGAGCACTTTATGTGAGATAGCAACAAATTATCCCAAAGCTCAGTAGGGAGGTTGCTATCCACGTTTTTCAGATTTTTGAGGTTAGAGAGGTTAAGTTATGCACCCCAGATCACATGACTAGATAGCAGAGCCAGAAACAACTACCTTCTGCAGCCATTGGAATGGGATGGATACAGGCCGGGCACGGTAGTGAATGCTTTTAATCCCAGCACTCGGGAGGCAGAAGCAAGCAGATCTCTCTGAGTTCCAGGCCAGACAATACTACATAGTGAGATCCTGTCCCAAAAAGGGGGGTAGGGTGATGGAGATCGAGTACATCAATACAACAGATGCTGAGAAACCAAGCAGGTTCTGCCTTTTACAAATACTTAATATGAGAACTGTGCTGTGTTAAAGAAAAAAAAATAGTAATTTGTAAAGTGCTGTGTGCCAGATCATTGCAATAAGTTGCTGTATGTACATGGTTTCATTTAAGCCTCATATTAGCTGACAGCATAATTAATTCCCCGATTTCTCATTTTATAAATGTGAAACATGAATCGGAGACTTAGGAACCTCGACTAAGATCAATGGCGCAGTGAAGACTTGGACTGAGATCAATTTGACTTCAGAGTCCATGTATTAAGCGTGCTGACGTACTGTGTCTTGGGATACACGTTAGTCACTTTCCTCGTTACCGTTACAAAAGCTATTTAGAGAAGGAAGGGATTATTTTGGCTCGTGGTTGGAAGGTAGAGTCTCTCATAGGCAGTGTAGGTGTGGTAGTAAGAGGAAGAAGGAGGAAGAGTAAACTGAATGTAGGTGCCCAGCTCACTTTCTCCTTTTTATTAAGTCTTAAACCCCGATCTATGGGATGGGGCCGCCCCCTTGACACTTCCCAGCCCCGTTAAAAATATTTAGAAACATCCTTATGGACAGAAACACCCAGAGTTGTGTTTCCATACGGATCCCAATTCCTACTGAATCGGTGATGGAAATTAACCATCACAGGGCACAAAGTCATGCGTGTGGTGTGATGTCAATTTAATGGTAAAATATGTATCACAGTTACAATGTGGGTGTATGTGTAGAGTAGACCGGAAGGAAACACAAAATAATTACAAGTTCTCACTAAGAATCAGATTACTGATTACATTTATTATCTTCTGCATATTCTTCCCTTCGTCTTCCTCCTCTCCTTCTCCTTCTTTTTCTTCTCCTCCTTCTCCTTTTGAGACCGAATCTCACTATGTAACCTTGGCTGGCATGGAACTTGCTATGGAGAAGAGGCCAGCCTTGAACTCAGAGATCTGCTTGCCTCTGCCTCCCAGTGCTCGGATTAAGACAAGCATCACTAAACCCGGCTTCTCCATAATTTCTTCTAGTTCTCAATTTTTCAGTCTTTGATAAGTATCAGTCATGCAATCAATTCAAAACAATATAAAGCAGGCACATCACTAGCATTTAATGCTGAGTATCCTCTGAAGTCCACTCTTCACAGGTGATAGGCAATCATCTCTTCCTCAGTGCTCAGTTTTGTTTTGTTTTTTGTTTTTTCAAGACAGGGTTTCTCTGTGTAGCTTTGGAGCCTTTCCTGGATCTCACTCTGTAGCCCAGGCTGACCTCGAACTCACAGAGATCCGCTTGACTCTGCCTCCCGAGTGCTAGGATTAAAGACGTGCACCACCACCACCACCCGGCCCCTGCTCAGCTTTTTGTGCCCGCTCACACACATCTTACATGTCCTCAGCCTGACTGGAGCTCACACACAGAAGGGATACTGCCACATTCTTCTCTTGAGCCACACAGCGTCCATCAGTACCACTTCCCGCTCCTACCCATCTCCAGCACTCTCCCTCAGGCCCTCCCCCAATGCCTAATCTCAGCCTGTGTCTTGACAGCTTCCAAAATCTACACAAATGACGCATACCCAGCACTCCAGCCAATCAGTTAGTTGCTTGGCTGCCCTGGGAGCTACGGATTAACCCTTTCCTTCCCCGCTACTTCACTATTGCCATCCCTTTACATGACTGTACACAGACGACCTTTAACCACGAACTCTTTTTATCAACACTACTCTTCCGCCACTGTGGGGCGTTTACCCACCAACCCCACAGTTCCCCAGAGTTTTCTTGAGTGCGAGCAGCAGGAAATATTAGATAGAAGGATTTATTGTGGAGAATCTTGCGGAGATAAACAGATAGAAAATAAAGGACAGCCTCGAGAGGGCCTGGAACCTTTTCCAACGGGCCCTGACTGTCTCTGGCCCAGGGTATTTATAGAGACGCCAAGGGGTGGAGCAAAAGACCTCCTCCCCCAGCACAGCCAAGTGCAGACCATCTCAGACACCTGCACTCAGGCCCGTGGTCCTGATCATCCTCCATTCGGACCTGCTGGGTAAAGCCACGAGGAACCCCAAAACAGGCTCCCACACGCCATACTTCACCTTTGTGGTATAGAGAATGCTTCATTTCTGAGCCTCCTCTGGCCTTTCTCTTTCTCTATGTTTCTTCCCTAGATTAGAATCTGCTGTGGTAGCGCACGCCTTTAATCCCAGCACTCGGGAGGCAGAGACAGGTGGATCTCTGTGAGTTCAAGGCCAGCCTGGGCTACAGAGTGAGCTCCAGGAAAGGAGCAAAGCTACACAGAGAAAGCCTGTCTTGAAAAACAACAAAAACAAAGAAAAATCTGTGAGGCATCATTTTAACACCGCAGCCCCTGTCCGCCTCCCCCCCCCCCCCATCGCATTCACCTGAAGATAAACAGACATCCACCAGCTCCATTGTTTGCTTCCAGAGCTATGCCAGATTCATGCAACTGGTTGCCTTGGCCCTCACTTTCAAACTCATGATTCCACACCACAAATGGGCTTTCATCCTAACACAACAGCCCAATGTGGTAGGTGACAGACAGGGTAAAGATGATTATCTAAGCACATGATGGAAAATTGTGAGCACTGGCCACTCTCCCTGGCTTGGGCTCTGCACTCTCAACATGCCAACCCGTAAAGATGATTGTCTTTCAATCTTTGTTTGCTACTGGGCAAAAAACTAAACAGACTCTTTGCACAGTCCCTTCCCTGGAGAAGGTTTATTCCAGCAAATGATGTAGACCTTGGTCTGTGTCTCTGCCGCTGTCCGTGAGGTGATTTCCGTGCCAGGAATCTCTGCCAATCTCTCTGCTCTCCCATTTCCCATTACAGAGAGAAGAAGCTCCTGGGTCCAGAACATGGTTATCGCAGGATCATTTCTCACACGGCTGGACTGACCACCTCTGTACAAACTGATATGGAGGAGACGGGAGAAGCTTTAGAAAAACCAAGAGGGGACCAGAGTCAAACATTCTGGGCTGTCAGTCCCAGCGAAGTGTCGTCTATCTGGTGAGTGCTTCAGTTAGCAGAATCTGAAAAGTGTGAGCCTGTTCTTACATGGTCCTTGGGTGTTTCTAAGACTCCCCCAAGAATAACTCACTTTGTCATGGTCTTGACTGTGCAGGAAAAAAAAAACAAAACAAACAAATGCTGTGGATATCACTCTATATAAATAAAAACACTGATGGCCAGTGACCAGGCAGGAAGTATAGGCGGGACAAAGAGAGAGGAGAATTGGGGAAACAGGAAGAAGGGAGGAGAGACACTGCAGCCACCGCCAGGACAAGCAGCATGTAGAGACTCTGGTAAGCCACCAGCCACGTGGCAAGGTATAGATTTATAGAAATGGGTTAATTTAAGATATAAGAACAGTTAGCAAGAAGCCTGCCACGGCCATACAGTTTATAAGTGATATAAGTGTCTGAGTGATTATTCTATAAGTGGATTGTGGGACTGTGGGGCTTGGGGGAACCTGGAGAGAAGCCCTCCAGCAACAAATGGCGCCCAACGGCTCGAGTTTCCACCTTAAACCTGAGAATATTTAATAACCAATTCTATACAGAGCCAAAACCAGGTTCCTGCTTCTTGTCTCATATGGGCAGCTAGACGCTGCAAAACGCAGGTTTGAACACTGGCGGGTTCCTGGTGTGTGGGTTTGACCGGCAGTATGGCGGAAATGAGGCGTCTGCCAGTGGCACATTATGCTGTGTGGTAGATTTAGTCTTTACTAGTATTTAAAAAAAAAAAAAAAGGTTTCTGGGCTACACGCTGCTTTGATAAAAGCTTAGACCCACTATTTCTGAGACTTGATGACTCCCAGAGCTGGCGGAAAATGTACCACTGCCATGTTGGGAAGCTGAAGTGGGCGGAGCCAGCAGCCACAGCGCCGTTTCAGTCTTAGAATGGTGCAGTTTAAAGCAATAGGCTCAAGGTAATATAAAAAATAAGCCACGTAACGATGGCTACCACACAGAGAATCTGGATTATGTTGTCTTTGATATTCGTAACTGAAGAAAAACATTTGATTGCAAAAGCTGTTGAGTTATGCCAAAATGTATATTTTAAAGGTAACTTGACTTCAAAATTTGGATTTAAGGATATGTTGCTTTGGAAAAGAGGTTCTGCTTTTGTTTCCACAGAAAGCCAGAGGCTGTGGACTTGTTCCAGATTAAGATACATCAAGTTTCACCAGCCAAGACCCCCTGAAAGGTCTCCGATGACACCATGGCCCAGATGATCCAATATCCAGAGCAGTTTCAAGGCAACTGGTTCAAACAATACAGCCTCACGGACTACCCCATAGGTCTAAAATTTTCTTTGCATCCCCATAAGATACAGCGCCCCCCTCCAGCAGGAAGTAGTAAGAGATGCTACGCCCAAATTCCCAAATATACCAAGCTGGCTTTAGAGGTGGAATTGGCTCACTCCCCCTCTAAACCCAGACATATTGCTTTAAAAAAAAAAAATGGTTAAGCGATTCTTGTGTCCCAAATCAGAAGAGCCCTCTGGTGTGGGACAGAGAAAACCAATATTTTTATTTAAAACAGGTTGATTATAAATGTGATCTCTTTCTAAAAAAGAAAAGGGGATATGATATAGATATTTAGGAGGATATAGAGATGATAAGATAAAAGGATAGATTAATGAACCTACTTTTAAAGAACAACTTGTTTAAAATGTTTTACATTGGTATAGATTTCAGTTTATGTTTAAAATGTTTTACATTGGTATAGATTTTAGTTTGTTGATACAAGCTTGAGGTTGATATTGTTATACTGTGTATATATATATTTCTATTCTTGTTTGAGGTATTATGTTTATGTAACTCATTTAAAATTGTAATGGATAATTAAAAAATAGATTAATAATTGGTCATCTATGATAATCATATCTGTAGCCATGTTAGTTAAGTTTTCTAGGTATACATAGATATATTTCAGATAGATAGGTAATCTTCAAACACTTCATAGACCTAGAAAATATGGCATTTAAATAACTTAAAATTCTGTTGACGTGAGACACAATTGCTCCTGGCTGCACCAATTGATCCCAAGAAAATGTTGGGCTTCTAAGACATTTCCATTTGGAAGTTTGTCTTTTTGGCACAAAATGGCCTACTGGGCAAAGAACTGCCCTTGCCTTGATGGCTGACAGTACAAAATGCAATGCTGTCCTTTCTGGACAAGCAGGACACAAGGAAAACGACCACTGTACTCTGCCAAGACAGGGTAAGATGGTCTTTCAGAAATCCTGCTTCTGAAAATGGTCTGTCAGATACTCTAGGCCTGTAGCCAATTTGAATGCACCAACAATGCTGAGAAACATTAGGTGACTGTCCAGGCTGCCAGTTGTCTTGGTCTACTTTTGCAAGATTCCCAAAAGTTGCTTGCATCCATCTACCATTTCTCAGGTACCATTATGTTCCTTCTCAGGTCTTTGATGTGGTTGAAGACTAGATAGTTGTAATTTCCTCAGTTATGATAAAAGATAAGTTAGATATAAAACCTTAAACTCACAAATATAAGATAGATAGGACATCTTCTTTAATATTGTAACTGTAATTCTTGCTTGATAATTGTTTTGTTATATGTACTTTTACCATGTTAAAGTTAAAACCTTCCTTTTTAAAAAAAGAAGAAAAGGGGAAGTGCTGTGGATATCACTCTATATATATAAAAACACTGATGGCCAGTGACCAGACAGGAAGTATAGGCGGGACAAAGAGAGAGGAGAATTGGGGAAACAGGAAGAAGGAAGGGGAGACACTGCAGTCACCGCCAGGACAAGCAGCATGTAGAGACTCTGGTAAGCCACCAGCCACGTGACAAGGTATAGATTTATAGAAATGGGTTAATTTAAGATATAAGAACAGTTAGCAAGAAGCCTGCCACGGCCATACAGTTTATAAGTGATATAAGTGTCTGAGTGATTATTTTATAAGTGGATTGTGGGACTGCGGGGCTTGGGGAACCTGGAGAGAAGCCCTCCAGCAACAAACAAAAAAAAAACTGGTAAGCCGAACTCCATCAGGAAAGCAAAGAGGTAGAATAAAGAGAGAGGAAGTCTTGGAGAAGAGCAGCATACTCTGAATGAGATGATGAGAACCTCTCTCCCCAGAGAAAGAAAGGAAACACTCAGCTCCCATAATCCCTGTAGCGTGCTCCATGGACCAGTGCTGCCTTTGAGCTGTTTGTTAAGTGTAAGTTTAGAAATTATACATACCACAAACCTAAGGGTTGGACAGATTAATTCTGTCTGTTAATTTTAAAAGAGAGAGAGAGACTTAGCTTTTATCTATCCTTTATTTACTTTATTTTATTTATTTTATTTTTTTTTTTTTTTTGGTTTTTTTGAGATAGGGTTTCTCCGTGTGGTTTTGATGCCTATCCTGGATCTCACTCTGTAGCCCAGGCTGGCCTTGAACTCACAGAGATCAGCCTGGCTCTGCCTCCCAAGTGCTAGGATTAAAGGCATGTGCCACCACCGCCCAGCTTCTTTATTTGCTTTATTACATTCTACAATTGTACATAAAGATCCAATACAAAACTTGGCATGGCAGCAAATGGTTGAAAGTCCTAGCATGAGGATAGCCTGGGCTACATCACAAGCTCAAGGGCATCCTGGGCTACACACTGAAATCTTGTCCTGAAAAACCTAGTAGAGAGTGTGAAGAAAACTCTGGACCTCCTTCCCCGCTGTTGAAATGCTATCCTTTGGGCTTCTGTATATTCACAGAAGAGGCTATTCTGTCCAGTGCAAACACAGCTACCTCCATTGCTGTGGAGAACTTTCCTTGGTGTGCCTATTGGACATTTAGTGCTGTTTTCTCCATGATGTACCAAGTATGTGCCGTATTTCCCATCCAGCTCTGTATTAGTCAGAGTTCACTAGAGGAACAGAACATACATATTATCTATAATATATATACATATATATAATCCCCTTTTGATATAAATTTTATTTATTTATTTATTTATTTATTTATTTATTTATTTATTTATTTATTTATTAGACTAGTGCTGCAGCTAGTCCAACAGTGGCTGTCTCCTGATGGAAAGGCCTAGAATCTGACAGTTGTTCAGTCCCTGGGGCTGGCTGTCTCAGCTGGTCTTCAGCATATACTGGAATCCTGAAGAAGTAGGTTCTAACACCAGTGAAGGAATACTTTGGCAGAAGGATAGATGAACTTGCCAGTGGCCATGAGAGCAAGCAGGCAAAAAGCAAAAGCTTTCTTCTTCCGTGTCCTTTTATATAGGCTGCCACCCAAAGGTGTGGCCTAGGTTCAGGGTGGGTCTTCTGACCTCAAATGATTCTGACTTACGGTGGGCTTTTTCCGTAGTTGGGGTTCCTATTGCTGTGTAGAGACATCATGACCGAGGCAACTCTTAGAAAAGAAAGCATTTATTTGGGTAGCTAGAGTTTCTGCTTGACATTCAGACTTTGTCAACAGTTATACAACAAAGGTCAGCTCCATAACCATTATATCTATATGGCTGGGCAAGCTTCATGCTCGTATGCGCGCTGCAGATCATTGTTTGCTTCCAATTTCGTTGTGCTGGATGCAATCAGTGTAAGCGGTCAGAGCTTTACATTCCTGATCCACCAAGGGGCAGAGCAGAGACAGCAGGGGCGGGGAGTACAGATAAGGAGAGAGGGGCGGGGAGTGAGAGGGAGAGGGAGAGAGACTGGGCCTGGAGTGAGCTTTTGAAACCTCAAAGCCCGCCCCTAGTGACATACCTCCTCCAACGAGGCCACACCTCCTCAACCATCCCTGACAGCTCAGGACTAAGCATGCAAATAGATAAGTCCATGGAGCCAATCTCATTTAAACCACCACAGTTTTCCCACCTCAAATGACCCCATCGAGAAAAATACCTCACAGGTGTATGGTGATGTTTTATTTGTACACCCAATAAAGCTTATCTGAGGATCAGAGGGAAAAGCCAGCCACTGTATTAAACATAGAAGTCAGGCAGTGGTAGCACACGCTTTTAATCCTAGCATTCGGGAGGCAGAGATTCAACCGGATCTCTGTGAGTTCAAGGCCACACTGGGGAACAGAGCCAGGCATGGTGGTACACAACTTTAATCCTAGCACTAGTTAACCATAGAGGTCTGGAGGTCTGTACAGACAGACAGGAAGTGATGGAGCTGGGCAGAAAGAGGAAGTGACATAGCTGGGTGGAGAGAGGAAGTGAGATGGCAGGGCACAGAAAGGATATAGGTAGGGTATACAGGAAGTAGTTCTTTTTGGCTGAGGATTTCTGGTGGTAAGAACATGGCTGACTTCTTTCTGCTTCCCTGATCTCTCAGTTTTTATCCCAATACCTGACTCTGGTTTTTTTTTTATTAATAAGACTGTTTAGTAATTTGTCTTACACAGGTGTGCCCAGCTGCTTGGATTTTAGTTGATTCTAGATGTAGTCAAGTTGACAACTAAGACTGGCCATCACATGCTCCCCCAAACCTGTGTTTCTAAGACAGCTTTCAAACAAGGACTAGCGTTTGAATCCTCACCTTAGCTGTGCTCCCATGATCATAGACTGCTTACTAATGATGAAGGAAATCTGACAGGCACTGTCTTTAGCTGTGACAGTGAATCCTCATTATCATCTTGGAATCACCTAGGAGACACACTTCTGGACATGCCTGAGAGGTTAAACCAAAAAGACAAACCCAAATCTGAATGTGGGCAGTGTCATCCAATGAGTTGGAGTTTGAAACTCAATTAAATGGGGAAAGGAAGAAGCCTATTGTGTCTTTCCTGCTATAATGGACTATGCCCTCAATCTGTAAACCAAAATAACTCTTTCTCACTTAAGTAGAGTTTTGTCAGAGATTTAATCAGGTGAGAGAATTGTGCATCACCAATCATATGTCAAGCAGGCAATGGGAAGTGCACAGTACCACCTATGAGGTATGATCCCCACCCCACCCCAAATTTCCAATATTCCCATGTAGACTGATCAAGCAAATGTGACCCGATACACCAAATGATGATTCTAGGTTAAAATTTATACATCCACCGCTATAGTTAGTTTTCTGTTGCTGTTAGAAAACACCATCCCCAAGACAACTTACAGAAGAAAGTGTTCATTTTAACTCATGGTCCATAGTGCTGGGAACAGCATAGCAACAGTTAGGCATAGTGGGAAGCTGAGAGCTGACATCCTCAACTGTGAGCACAAAGCTAAGAGACTGAGCTGGGAATGGCGTCAGGCTTTTAATCTCAAAGCCTGCCCCCAGTGACATACTTCCTCCAGTGCAGCTGTACCACCTAAGTTCCCAAACAGTATCACCAACTGAGGACCTAGTGTTCAAATCCCCAAGACTATGGGGACACTTCTTATTCAAATTCTACAACCATTTCAAATTTTTCATTGTTTTGGTTTTGTTTTTTAATAACAAGGTGGGGGAACCCTCTTAGTGATTGTGAACGGTAGTCTATAGAAACCAACATCTTTTCTCCACGTTGTGAAACCTATACTTATTTTTTAGTACATTAATTAACTGTGAACAAACTGATTGGTTTTCATTCAATTTAAATTGTGGTTAATATAGCTATATATTATATAATAAAATTATCTATAGTAAAATTTAGATTTCTTAGGGAAGGCCAGAACCAGAAAACTCATCTATGCCTATGGTGATATTTTATTTGTACTGAAATGTGATTTTATTTGTATGTTAATAAATAAAGTTGCCTGAGGGTCAGAGCTAATAGCAAGCCATAGCAGCAGCTGGGCAGTGGTGGTGCACGCCTTTAATCCCAGCTCTTGGGAGGCAGAGCTAAGCGGATCTCTGTGTGTTCAATGATACAGCCAGCATGGAGACACACGCCTTTAATCTCAATACCAACCGTAGAAGACCTGTAGGTCTGTACAGACAGGCAGTGGTTAGGAGGTCATGTGGTTGGGTTTATAACCAATGAGAAGGCAGAACAGAAACACTATAAAAAGACAGACACATAGGAAGTGGGTCTCTTTCGGAGAGGTAGGACCACCACGACAGTGAAGGGTAAGGTTTTTAGCTCTTAACTATTGCTCTGACCTCTTGGCTTTCATCTCTGTATTGGCTCTGTGTTTCTTATTTAATAAGATGGTCGGTTACTTCTACATATGCCATCTTGCTTCTGGGGTGATCTGGTCTCTAAATACGGCATTGACCAAATGTCCACACACACATGTGCACCTCATACCAAAGACAGAAGTTTCCAAGTTTCAACAGACTTTTCTTTTAGCCCCTTTACTATATGAGATTTAGATTCCACATCCTTGTTGAGGTTATTATAAAATGTGTGGACTTAATGCATGGAGTAAACCTCTTAAATGTATTTTCTCACTCAATTATTTAGACTTAATGTTTATGTGACAGTGTTGAGACTCTGAAGAGGTTTCCATCATATTCAAAGTATTGCTGCTCTCTGGACACCTCAGGGTAATTTCTGACATTACGACAAATATAAAAACTGAATGGCTGAACTTGTGGATATAAAGTAGTTACATTATAGCATTATAAATTATCTCTCAAAAGAACCTGTTCAGTCACATATTAGAGTTCATTTCTATAACATAAAATTTCATGTCTACACAGGGAAATCTCAGGAATAGTTACTTTATATGGTTCTGGGCTTTTCTTCCAGTGTAAGTGGGAAGAATGCCTCTGGCATTACCATAGAATACAAAAGGAATGTAACACCTTACATGGCCATGATTGCTATAATAGCTATAAAGTGTGGCTGTGGGCACCTATTTAAACATGTATTTTATATTTAATAGCTATTGTATGTAAAATGAAACAAATTTAATTGGTAAAGTGATAATGGAGTGGTAAATGGGGTAGACACAGACGCTCCATTCTTTCTCTTCACTGTAGGCTGTGTTCAAGTTTTCAAACTAACGCTGTACCAGCTCCCCTGACACCCTGTTCTGGTTTTCTTCTGGTCGCTCTGGCTCCTCAGCTTTACTTTCAAAATTCCTTTTCTTTAACTGCTATTCAAATACCTCCCTCTAGAACCCTTGCCTGGCTCCAGCCTCACTCTACACTCTCTTTGGGAATCCTTGACAGCAGCTACCCATGATGATTCCCAAACACGTACTTTGAACCAAAATTTATCTTCAGCGCTTCACACCCAGCTACACATCTGTCTACTGGACATCTCTACTTGAGTGATTCACGGGTACTCAGAGCATGTGTCCACTGCTCACAAACCTTTCTGTGTTCTTCTTCCTCTATTCCCTTGATGATCAGGTAATAGCTTTACCTCAACACCAAACTCTTGGGTTTGCTTTCCACCTTGTCTTTAAGAAACGGTCTCTCACTGAACCTGGAGCTTGCCATTTCAGTTAGACAGACTAACGAGCGGCTCCCCAGGATTAGCTTCTCCCCGCCCCAGCTTCAGGATTACAGGTGAGTGTAGTCCACCTCCAGCTTCCTAACACACACACACACACACACACACACACACACACACACACACACACACACACACACACACACACACGGACACACACACACACACACACACACACACACGGACACACGGACACCTCTGGGATTCTCTGAAACAACAACTTTTTTTGTTATTGCTCTCTCTCTCTCTCTCTCTCTCTCTCTCTCTCTCTCTCTCTCTCTCTCTCTCCTCCCTCCCAGTTGATTGTTCAATAAGTGCATTGATTCTCTAAGCTAAATAGCTTTCAAATCTTTTTCCTCTCTCCGTCTTTGTTTTTAATGATTTTGTTGATAGCTCAATAGTTCCAGTAATTTTCCCAAAAGTATCTCCCTCTTTGGGAGACTGTGAATCTCCTCTCTACGTTGTTGTTAGAATGATGTTCTTAATATGCAAATGATACTCTCTCCCTTCCCTGCTCTTGAGAACTCCTAGTTACTCTTACAGGAAACTCAAATCCCTTGGACTGCGCTACCCAGCCCTTTTCCTGTTCACAGCCCTCATGCCCTGTTAACAAACTGCATGGGATCGCCGGGTCTTGTTCCACTGCCTCACACCTCACTGCCTTTGTAGATACTGCTCTCCTTCCCTAGAATGCCTGTCTACCACTGGCTTGCTTACCTGATGCCTGCTACCCTCAGAATCAGCCCAGCACCGTCTTATCTGGGAAGCCTGCCCTCGCTCAATCCGTCTGCTTAGGTAGCTCTCTGTGTGCTGACACGATGCGAAGTTTATACATCAATTACACTCTACAGTATGATAATATTGGCTTATCTTCCTCTCTGTACCTTTCACTGGATCGTGAGATTCTGAAGCGTCAGAACTCCTCCTTTATCTCTGTGTCCACGTGACCCGGCACGGGATATTCGCTCATCAAATATTTATGGAATGGAATTCTATATTAAAACTTAAATTGAAGAAAACTTTCAGCATATCATTTATAGTATCAAATTTAACAATGGTGCTGATAGCCACAATCAGACATTCATTTTTCATGGTACCAGATAACCAGAGATCTATAGTTTTAAAAGAGAAAGGAAGTTGTTAAATGGTCTCCAGAGGTAGTAACCAGAGATCAGGAGTAAAGGGGTTAAAGAAACATTGGTCAAAGGACAAAACATGTCAGTTATGCAGGGGGATAAGGCCACGAGTTCTACTACAACTAAGTATGGAGGTAAACACCCAGATGTCCAGTACTTGAGGGGGTGAAGCAGGAGGATTACAAGTTCGAGGATAGCTGGGTTACACAGTAAGATCCTGCCTTGAAAGTAAAATTGAGCTGGAGGGATTGTTCGGTCAATAAAAATACTTGCCTTGTAAGCACAAAGACTTAAGTTTGGTTCCCAGAAACCGCATTAAACATTAGAAGTCTCTGGGCAGTGGTGGCACACACCTTTGATCCCAGCACTCTGGAGGCAGAAGTAGGTGGGTCTCTGTGAGTTCGAGGCCAGCCTGGTCTACAGAGTGAGTTCCAGGATGGCCAGGGCTACACAGAGAAACCCTGTCTTGAAAATCCAAAAATAAATAAAGAAAAAAATAAAGGGAGAAGGAAGGAAGGTAGGAGAGGGGGGAGGGAGGGAGGGAGGGAGGGAGGGAGGGAGGGAGGGAGCCAGGTGGGGGTAGTTCATGCTTATAAACTAGCACTGAGAGGTGCAGACAGACAGCCCTGTGACTCACTGCCAAGCCATTCTATGTGACCCAGTGCGTTCCAGGCCAAAAAGAGACTTTATATTAAAAGCGATGGCTAGCACCTCAGGACCGATACCCAAAGCTGTGCTCCTGCCTGCACATACATGTGCGCACACGTGACTCTGCACACACATGAACACAGACATATACCTCATCATTTTTCCAGTTAATATCTGTATACTATATACATAAAACAAATACTCTGAGAGTACATTGTATGTGTTCACACACTTACCCAAACACGAAAAGCCTATGAGGCAATGCAGAGTAAAATATTTAGCCATTCCATAACATGCACATATATCAAAACACTGTGTTGTGTGGCATACATATACACAATTTTACCTGTTGATTAAAATATAACAATAATTGTTTAAAGCAACAAAACGGTCTGCAGAAAGCTAAGTTTTCTGACGGTTTTACAGCAGAACTGTCCATAGCAAATGCTGCTCCACGTTAGCGACAAGTTTACTTGTCTGAAAAACACAACCACTTTTCAACAGTCCGGACGCCGCCCTCACTTTCTAAGGTGCATTCATTTGAAATGTAGCTACCTGGAGATTTAAAGAGAATGTCCCCTTTCATCATTTATGGAGTAAGTACTGCAGGTTTGATCTTCGTGGGAGTCATCCGAAGCAATGACTTGTGACAACATCGGCTGATGTTTTGCAGACGACCCACATCTCCCTCAAGGCAGAACTGTACAGTCTCACATCCGACAGCCAGCAGCTGCAGAAGGAGCCAGGTACCTGCTCACATAAGTTCCTGAGGCTCACAACTTCATTGTATTATGGTATTTGACAGAAATCCCTCCTCCTGTTTTCAATCATTCTTGGTTATAAAGTTATCAAATTATGAAAACATGAGGATTAGAATCTTTTTAAAACATTTTCCTGTCTGGGTTATTTTTTTTTTCCAACAGCAAAATGAGATTATTTTTATGGAAGACGACTTGCTGAAATCCCCCACTCCTTTGTCCTGTCAGTTGGCTTTTCCTGGAAAAGAAGCTTACTCCTTCAGCATGGAGAATGGGAATACTTATTCAGTCCTGAAGAATACCATTTCAGAGGTAGGATACAAGAAATATGATGCTCAGTCTCTTTTCCTTTTGTTCCCCAAACATGGGAAAAGTTAGACAAGACTCTCCAGGACTCAAAGATTGGAAGACAGCATTACAAAGTAGTATTCTGTGTTGGTTCAGCACCATGGACTGTGGGAGAGTCGTCCACTGCCCCATGTAGCAGGATTTTATTTCATTTTTTTAATATTTTATGTATAAATCATTACCTAAAAGAATAGTATTAAGCAATTGCTTAGAATATAAAATAAAAAAGTTTCAACTTCTGTTTGTAACTATTTTATCCAAAAATTCAGCCGTACTAAAGTAAAATGTATACAAGGCAGAGTATTGACTTATTCTATTTTCTATTGTTATAACAAAACATCTGAGATTTGATGACTTATGAAGAAAGAAGTTTATCTATCCCACAGTTAGGGAGGTCTGAGAGTGAGATACCAGTGTCTGCTTGGCTTCGGGTAAGGGTCCACAGCTGCATCGCATCATGTCAGAGGAGGAAAGAGAAGCAGGCTTATGCAAAAGGAGCTTGAGTTCCAGAGACTCTGAGAGAGGTGCACAGGACTGCTTTATTAATAATCCATTTTAACAGTAGCCAATAGAGTCCCACAGAGAGAAAACTCATACACACGCCTTCATGAAAATATTAGCCCATTCTTCAGGAAGGATCATTCATGGCCCAAATGCCTCTTCAACCCTGTTTTTATACCACAGCAAACCCAAATACATAATTCACAAATAAGTGCATGTACATTATGGGTAAAAGTTCAAAACACCTGTATTGATACACACACAGATGAATAAGGTGTAAGGTTTCCACTGGAGATGTTGGCACATGACTGAACATGTGGCTAGTGTAATGATATAAGGTGAGGGAAATATCTCAGTCATTGTTCTATTGCTGTGACGAGACACCATGACCAAGACAACTCTTAGAGATAAAACATCTAATTGGGGGCTCACTTACAGTTTCAGAGGTTTTGCCATATTATCAACATGGCAAGGAGCATGCCAACATGCAGGCAGGCACTGGGGCAGATGCTGAGAGCTACCTCCTGCTCTGGAGGCAGTGGGAGGCACTCTGGGCTTGACATGGGTTTTGAAATCTCAAAGCACACCCCCCAAGTGACACACTTCCTCCAACAAGGCCACATCTCCTAATCCTTTGAATGCTTTCAAATAGTGTCACTCCCTGGTGACTAAGCATTCAAATATGTGGGGACCATTCTTATTCAAACCACCACAGGAAAATTTTTTTTGGGGGGGGGGGCGTGGCATTGAGACAGAGTTTCTCTGTGTAATCTTGGTGCCTGTCCTGGATCTCGCTCTGTAGACCAGGCTGGCCTCAAACTCACAGAGATCCCCCTGGCTCCGCCTCCCGAGTGCTGGGATTAAAGGTGTGCGCTGCCACCACCTGGCCTAGGAACAGCAACATGAAGGCTAACTTGGAAAAAGTCAATAATAAAGTTAGGAGGCTGTGGCAAGAATCTTTACGCTCCTTCATTCACAACTGAAGGAGACAGAAAGCCATGGCTGTAAGAATTTTCATATATAGGAGCGATTTCTGTGGCTCGGGTTTGGGTGTTTTGATGATGATATCAGCATCTAATTCTGCTGTGCTGCACAATCAGCTTTTGGAGGCATGTGGAAAAATAATTGCCCTTGATAATTATGTGAGACTGTAAAAATGCCACAGCAGAACAATGAAGGAAGAGTGGAAAGACTCAAATAAATAAATAAATAAATAAATAAATAAATAAATAAATAAATAAATAAATAAATGTCTGTGCTACACCCGAAAACATCCCTGGATGATTCAGTTCCTTAGGTGCACATAGAGGACCCGGTCCACTGAGAGGATAAGGGATTTTCTAGAAAGAGTTTGCACCAATCGGCTTTCTTCAGACAAACACTTGAGGCAGACAACCTGTGAGGAAAGGCTTATCTGGATTCCTGGCTGCAGAGGTTTGGTTCACAGTCCCTTGGCCCTATTGGCTTTGGACCAATAGCAAAGTCGCACGACATGGCATTGTGTGGCCAATGATAGTACTCACTTTATGGCAGCCAAGAAATGAGAGAGAGGAAGAGAGGAGAGGCTGGGCGCCCACTATTCTCACCAAGAACCCATGCCCAGTGATCTGGTCTCTTTCCACTAGGCCTTGCCTCCTAAAGGTCCCACCACTCGGAAGAGCATCATGGGTCGGCCAGCAGGCTTTCAGGGGACATTGAAGGTCCACACTCCATCCGAAGCTGAACGGTGGCTGTCTTCTAGAGGCTGGAGCTGACAGAGTATGAAATGAGGCTCCGCAGTATCAGTGGGAACATTAGCACTCAACTGGCCCAGGTCACTATCAGTGGGAATGCTAGTACTCAACTAGCCCAGGTCACTTGGCAGAACCTAACAGCAAAGAGCAAAGTGGATGCAATTAGCATTAATTACAGCAAGATTGGAATGTCAGCCAGAAGTATCTAACGTGTAAGGGGTCCAAGCATATGCCTCGTGGACAATAGCGCTCCTGGGAGCCTGAAGGTGCTACGTGACCCTAGTCAATTAAAGGGAATCAAGAATGGATGACCAGAAGGCAGAGATGAGCTGAGGGAAGGCTACAGAGTGCCATCATGCCACTTAGTCAAAGGTAAGGCCATGTGGAGTTAAGCCGAGAAAACAAAACAAAACAAAAACCCCAGAGCTCTTCCTTAGGTCCATCTCAGGAGGGCTAACCTTGACTCCGCTCACGGCCATTTCCCGGGTTGCTGGACTCACACTCAGAGTGACCATACTCAGTACCTGGCAGCATGTATGTACACTCCTAGGCAATTTGTGAACTAACAGCTACAATGAAGGGAAAGGGTATATCAAAAGCGATATAAAACATGAATATGAATGAGCGGAGAGTGGAGGTGGGCAAAGCCTCCTATATTGTTAATTATGTAAATCAGACCTGATCCCATTAGTCAGAAGGCTGGGTTAGGAAGATCACAGGTTTCAGGCCAACTTGGCTACATATCTGGAAGAAGAAGAGGAAAGAGAGGAAGGAACAGGAGGGAGAAGAGGAGAAGGAAAGGGAGAAGGAAGAAGAGAGGGAGGAATAGAGGAGGAGGAGGAAATACCCATGAGCACAAGAGTAGTCTTTTGGCCCAGTTGGGGGCTGCATACGGAATTTATTCTATCAGCCTCCTCTTTCTGGAATACTCTTCCTTTGGCTATCTATATCCTTGGCCAACTCCTCTCCTCCTAGTCCTGAACACATCTCTCTTCTCACTGAACTGACTGCAGCGGCAGGTTATCTGAGTCTGGAGGCTTCAGCGGACCCTGCATGCGTGGACAGTTGCCAGCAGTGGGGTGGATGGAACGGGATGGCGGTTAGAACTGGGAAGAATGTCTACGTACCTTCCAGCAAATGGTGTAATCTAAGGATGGGGACCACTACCTCCAGCACTGTCGTCCTTCCTCATTTTATCAGCGTTATTCCTCATCTCATCAGTGTTCAATGCTCTTTACTAAATAAATATTTATTTCATTTATAATAGCATTTTTCATCCTTAATTTTTAAAAGAAAGAGACCCAAATTGTACCAGCTTTGGGCTCCATAAAACCTTGCTGTCCTGCCTAGCCTGACTATTTCTTTTTAATACTGTGGCCCACTACATGTCTCCCCAAACTGGCCACTCCTAATCTCCCTTAAATTGCTTTATTTCCAACATTCTAGACATTGATCTCTACTTATTTCTCATTGTCTGACTCCCTTCACTAAAGGGAGTAGGCTCCAACAAGGAGGAAAGATTCCGCAGTCTCATCTAGTGCCTTACACACAGTAGGTACTCAAGAAGTATTCCTGAAGAAGGAGAAAGAATGAAAGTAGGTGCTATGGTTTGGGTCTTAAATGTCCCCTAAAGCCTCGTGTGTTAAAGGCTTGATCTCTAAGATAGCAATATACAAAGTGAGAGCTCGGTCCTGTGGAAGGACTCTTCCTTTGATGATAAATTCATAGTTTAACAGGCTATTGGGAAATGGTAGAGACTTTCAGTGGTGGGGCCTGCTTAGAGTAAGCAGGTCAGTGGGGATGTAGCCGTGGACTGACTCTCTCTCTCTCTCTCTCTCTGTCTCTCTCTCCCTCTCTCTCTCTCTCTCCCCCACTTCTTTACACACACACACACACACACACACACACACACACACACACACCCTGACATGAACAGTTTTGTCCCATCCCATGATATTCTACCTAACCAGAGCCTCAGAAACAATAGAACCAAATGACCAAAGACAGAACTTAGAAGCCCAAACAAACCTTTCATTCTTTTCAATTGTTTGCCTCGGTTATTTTGTCTCAGCCATGGAATTCGGGCTAATACAAAAGAGAACTGGGAGAAGGGATAAAGAAAGAGAAGGGGTGAGGAAGGAAGGGTGGACGGAGGCTGGGAACACACCACTTCAACACACGACTGTAGGGAAGGGAAGTGACCCTGCAGGACAGGCCTTTTCGGTACATTAACGATGTTGAGCTGGCTATCTTGAGACACTTCTGACATAGGTTGGAGCTCTGAAACGCTGTTCTTTTGTAGGAGAAATTGACATCTATGAAGGAAATTTCCATTTGTCAGGCAATCACTCCCTCTGTACCAGGAAGAAAATGGTAACAAGATCTCCAGAGACTCAAAGAAAGCTTGACTGAACGATGTGTAGCAAACCTTATCTTTGTTTAAAGTGACTTCCTGCCCATTTCTTAACCAATTTTTTTTTTTAAAGAAAAAACAGGTATTTAAAAACAGGACCTTTCCACACACCATTCTTCCTTTTGTTTTTTACAAGGAAGCAAGTTAAGCCCGAGGCTTAGACACTTTCTTTGCATCTACTCTAGAGATTTATTTACTTCTCTGTATTTTTCTCTGTGTGTACATGACGTTTATATGTTAATAAACTTCTATTTGTTTTTCACTTGCTAATCTGTTTTTGTCTCAGGGAATCCCAGTTAACATTTAAGAAGGACAGAGTGAAAAGAATACATCCCCAAAGAGGAAGCCAAAGACATAGTGTTACCTGTAAGGATAAATAGTGAATGGTACCTGCAGGGGGCCCTGCCAAGGTATGCAGTTTAGAGAACATGCTGCACACAACAGATCTAGTGTACCACGTTTATTGGGTGGGTAGGGTGTGTGTGTGTGTGTGTGTGTGTGTGTGTGTGTGTGTGTGTGTGTGTGTAAGGCCATCACAGAATGGGGAATGAGAGAGGCAGACAGACAGACAGAGAACAGGCAAGAGCGCAAGAGAGGAGCAAGAGAGAGAACTGTGACAGATGGACACTTTTAAGGGGGGTTGTGTGTGCCGCATAGGGAAGCTGACAGCTGGTAGCTGATGGTGGAAACGTACCACACCTGGCGAAAAGTGATGCCGTAACTGCCTCTGTTGTAACCTAGGCAGACTGGCGGGGAGCTACCATTACCCAGGCTGAGAGTCAAGTTCATGGAGCGTCCTGAAGGGGATCCCTGGTTCTTATGTCCCCCAAACAAAGAACTGGGCAGAGGCAGTAGATAACACGTGAAGAGAGAGCAATTACTAAGAAAGATCACACTTCCAGGTGTTGTGCCCAGATCGTGACCCAGAGAGAACAAAGACGAGCATGGAATGCAAAAGCAAGTTAATGGATACCAAAAGCAATACAAGCCTAGCAGGACTCGTCAATACATCAACCAGTGGAGCTGGAGGAAGGCCACCTATGAAGTCAGTTTAAAGGAAAAGCACAAGGTACATCATTTAGGGTGCTAGTAGGGTACAATTCTGATTGCTCGCTTTAGAATTCAGAAATCAAATTCAGTTTTCTTCTAAGAAGTAGTTGCCACCACCATTTTTCATTGCTCCTCAGATGGGCATCTGTGATTACACAGTACTATGGAAATAGGTGGACATTCTATGTCAAGCATTGCCTAGAGGAGAGGAATATAGTCGCAGCATTATCCTGACTATTGTGATCTTATTTTTACATTCTGGTTCTGAATCTGAACTGACTGTTTCACTAACTAATGCTATTTAAAAGAAATCTTAGCTTAGTTTAGGTGAAAGCATTTTGGTCTTATTTCTAAGATGGCTCATTTTGGTCTCACAGGGGAGGAAGAGGGCTGGAGTAGGGGACAGGTCCCCCTTGTACAAGGTTGGGTTGTTTTGTTTTGTTTTGTTTTTGCTGCCTTGACATAAGCTTTTTGGGTTATTTGCATAGTGCAGGCTATGAGGCACAGGCTCCATCCATGATGTGGGTCACATGTCTCATTAGCATATTAACGCTCCACCCAGCATGCACGGTCTATGCTCTGAGACCAAGAAAGGAGGATTCTCGGAGACCTGGAGACTGAAGAGATTTCAGGGACCATGGACAGACATACTTTATTCACAGGCCTGGAGGCTGCTCAGCAGGCAGCCTCTAGCAGCCACCCAGGCACACACACACACACACACACACACACACACACACACACACACACCAGCACACAGGCCATATGGAGGTAAGCAGGCAGGCAGGTTGGTTAAGGCGCAGGCAAAGGTTCTAACTAAGGCTCCTGACCCCAAGATCATGTTTACAGGAAGTTCCACGACAGATTACATCACTGCTAACTTTTGGGGATCAGACATCCAATGTCAGCCATTCGCACTGACTCAGAGTCCCCAGCTGTCCAGCATCAACCATGTTTTAGCTGACTCATGTTGGGGTATCCAAATCCGCATCGTGTTCTTTAAACATCAACTGGCTCTTCCGGTTCTGTTCTCAACACAGATGGAGTATTTTAGAATTCTAATGTGCCCTAGGGTATTCTCGGACCTTCCAGAGCATCACCGGCTGAGCCAGTGGCCGAGGCTGGATGTAGTTGGCCTGGGACGGTGTGGAAATGGAGAAGTCCTAGCCTTCCTCTTAGTCGATAGTTTTTTTCCTCATGTGCTAATTTTGTAAGGATCGCTGCAAGGACCTCACTCTCCACACCTTTTCTTCTGCTTCCACAGCTGTCAGGGAGAGCTGAGGCAGAACATGGCTATCTAGCCAGCCCTGACCAGCAAGAGAGTAGACAAGTCCAGGAGTCATGGTGTCAACAGTGAACACCGGCAGTTTATGGGGCGCAGATGACTGTCGTCATCAACAGTGGGCCAGCAAAGGCCCAGGAGGACGGCAAAGAGCTGAACTTAAGGGCCTGATGCCTCTTCTCAGCCACCCTGGAGTGACTCTCATTAAGCTAACTGAAGGGATTCTAGCAGGCCGGAGCATGGCAAACACAGACCCGAGCAGGACAGACATTGCAGACAAGTTTGTCCTCTTTTTTTTTTTTTTTTTTTTTTAAGATTTTATTTATTTATTATGTATACAGCATGTATGACTACAGGCCAGAAGAGGGCACCAGATCTCATTGCAGATGGTTGTGAGCCACCATGTGGTTGCTGGGAATTGAACTCAGGACCTCTGGAAGAGCAGTCAGTGCTCTTAACTGCTGAGCCATCTCTCCAGCCCCCAGGTTTGGCCTCTTACCCGTTTTCCTCCCCCTTACTAAGCAGTTACATTCCTAAAGCTAGGCCCCAAGGTTTGTCTATTTCCTTATCTGGCTGGCCACTGACTCGTTCCTGAGACAAAACACCAAGGTTCAACAATCAAAATTCATTATCTTGCTAATCTGTCCAATCAGGTTTACACACTCACCCTAGTGAAAGGACCACGCAGATGCCATAACTGGCTGCTCAGTCTCCTCTCAGAGATCAGGCCTCCATTTCTCTTTCCTAAGACTTGAGCAAGCCATTTCTGGGAAGGCCATGAACAAAAGACATAGTCCTTGCAGTAGCTCCCTTTCTGCATGTACTCTGACTGCTCAAGGTTTGGCCAATTGTTTACCGTCTGGGACCCCTCACCAACTTAGAGCTATGTGCATGGGTCAATGTGACATCCTGGGTCATTGAACCAGCCCCCACATTCAGTATGTGCTAGGTCAGCCAGCCTCCATGGGACTTGTCGAGGCCTGCCCCAAACTGGTAACTGTAACCCCCAACTAACCCTAGCCAATTAAAAGTTACTAACATGATTGCCACTCGCATAACCCAATCCTGAGTCTGTTCCTATGTAGTCCGTAGACCCCTAAGCCCCCCTTGCTTTAAAAACCCTGCCCCATTGCTACATGGGGTCTCTCCTGCTCTGCTGCTGCGTCAGATGGATGGAGAGTCCCAAGTTAACTCATAACAATACAAAGAGTCTTAGCTTTTGCATCGGATTCAGTCTCTTGGTGGTCTTTGGGGGGAGTCTGGGTACAACACTAGCCCAGACTCCCCGCCTCTCCCCTTAAAAACCCACCCCTGCAGAAACACCCTCTCTTGCTCTCTGCTTTCTTGCTTACTTGTGCCTGGGGCTGCTGCTGTCTTTACAGACCCTGCCTTGCCCTTGGAGGGTAATAAATCTCCTTTGTGCTGAGCGTTAGGTGTCTGGGTGTGTCCTGTACCGATTCTGCAGGGTGGGGACGACCTCCCTTTCTTTTGCTTCTGCAGGATTCCTTGCCCTCCGGCCAGATTTTGCTTTCTCTGAGTTCACTCACCTCTGATCAACCACACCCTGAAAATCTTACACAGAAAACTAGGAAATAAATAATTCATAAGTTTTAAATCTCGCGTCCTTCTCAGCGTTGCGGTAAATCTAGCCTATCCATCAGGGAGTGCTTGGGTTCGAGGAACCTAATGACTGTACCCCATACTCTTGTCATCCAAAGCCACGGTCCCCTCTCACACTGTTACTAGAGTCCTGGGCCATGGTCCTGATTCTTCAAGTTCCAACAGACCAGACTGGGCCATCCACTGCCTCCGAAGAGAGACAAACAAGTCTTGATGACTAGGAAAAGAATTTGTTCAGTGTGACTATACTGATTAGGAACGGGGACCATTGTCCTAAATCGTGTCTTCAGTAGTAATAGCCCCAGGATAAATAGAAGAAGGAAAAAACACGCAGGGCTAAGAAAGAAACATAGTCAAGCAGTCTTGGTGGCTTGGTTGATCATTAGCTCAAGCAGGGGGCCAGCTGAGTCCAGAAAATTAGTTTTGCTTGAAGGGGCAATTTGGTTCCCATCCTGAGATGATTGCTCGCACTTGGGTGGGGAGAGGTCTGCTTCCGTCCCAGGGTGTAAGCCTGCAGGACTTAGCCTACCTGGAATTTGAATGAGATAAACCAAGAAGAACCAGATTGAGAGTGGTCCAGAAGAGCAGATGGAACCGGTCTACACAGTGACTGGGACCTCCTGGGGGTTGGGGGGGGGGTGCAGGGGTCATTTCAAGTGAACCCCTTTTACGTCTTCAGAAAAAAAGAATAGTAAATGCAACCCATGATATTTTGAAAGTAAAAACAAGCAAATTAAAAAAGCACTGCATCCATGTAATTTTTATTATAACATCTTGTTATAATTATTCTAATATATTACTGTAGTTATTTCCATGCTGTGCCTAATTTAAAACTTAAACTTTATCAGCGATCTATATGCCTAGGGAAAACTGGATAGAGTTAAAGTCTGTACAGCTTCTGGCCCTGTGGTCTTTTGGGATAGACTGCTGCCACAGGTTGAAGTTTGAGGTCTTGGAATTCGCTCACTGGGGGGTCTTAGTACCTACCATCCTCAGAAGAGGGGGGCTCATGTACAAATAAACACCTACTTAGAAGAAAGGAAAGGGGAGGGCACTCTCAAGACCTGGATAGCAAACCGGAAAACAGCCTTTAACTCAGAAGACAGTGTAACCAGCCTGCCTGGCAGGAATGGATATACTCTAGAGACAACTGTGCCCCTCTCTTTGACTATTGATAGAAATGACAGACTTCAAGATGTCGTCAGAAGATTCCTCAGGAATCTCCTGCTGATGGAAGAAAAGGTTGAAGCCCTGAGGGCAGTCAGAGGAGCAACCTGTTTCTGGAGAAAGGTTTACAACTTGTTAGATGAACTTGTGGGAGAGACTTGGAACTGAGAAGATTATGGACCGGGACCCACATCTTAGCTGGACCACTTAGGAATGCACAGCTCTTAGCTTCTGTTTGAGATTTCCCGGGGGAGCTTGTCTCTGCATCTCTTTGTCCTTCTCCCCAGTGAAGCCACGCTGAACAAATCTCCTTTTCCTGCTTCTCACCATCAGTTTGGCTCTTTTGATTGGCTTGTTGAAGGCAGGGAGCCAAACCTGGTGTGTTGAAGCACAGACCGTGACCCCAAGTCCCGTAACAACAGCTCTATTGGCAGGGTCTTTTTCTCCTTCTACAAGTGTCCTAGATACATAGACTGGAGATTTGAGAACAAGATTGTATCAATAATTAAAAAGAAAAGAAAAAAATTAAAATGTTAAAAAGAAAAAAACAAATCAGGTTCTTTGCATGCCTACATAGCTCGACTTTATTATTTAATTATGTGCTATTATTTAATTTTTAGCCTGACTTTATTGTTTAATCATGTGTATGTGTGAGTGTATTTGTGGGGTAGTGCAAGTACCCGTGGAGACTGGAGGTAGGTGGCAGATCCTTTAGAGCTGGAAGTGTAGATGGTTGTGAACTGTCCAATGTGGATGTTGGGAACCAAACTCGGATCCTCTGGGAGAGATGCTCTTAACTGCTGAGTCATGTCTCCAGCTCTCTGTAAAGCCTTTTCAAGATGAAATAAAATGAGCAGTGTTCAACAATAAAATAAAATAGTTAATACTGTTTAATAGAACATGTTGCGGCATACTATACTCAGAACAACAGAGACAAGTACAGGGACAACAGATCTGGAGTCTTGCAGTCAAACAGAAGAGAGCTCATCCTCAAACAGAGGCAAGAGGCAATTTATAGCCAAGTGGTGTATTGTGTGGGGTGGGGGGAGGTCTGTGGGTGGGAAATTACTGTGAGCAAACATCAGAGACACAAGCACCATCCGGCACACCATGTACACCAATGCAAGTACACATAAACACACCGGTAAATAAAGTCTTCGAAAAATATTTAGATGAAGCAAATTAGATTTTTAAACATTTTATAAATCAAATTAGTGATTCTGGCAAACCCAAGTTGTCTTAGTTAGGGTTCTTATTGCTGTGAAGAGACATCATGACCATGGCAACTCTTATAAAGAAAACATTTAATTAGGGTGGCTCGCTTACAGTTTCAGAGGTTCAGTCCATTATCATCATGACAGGAAGCATGGTGGCATGCAGGCAGACATGGTACTGGAGTAGTAGCTGAGAGTCCTGCATCTTTCAGGCAACAGGAAGTGGATGAGACACTGGCTAGTATCCTGAGCATAGGAAACGTCAAAACCTGCCCTCACAGTGACACACTTCTTCCAATAAGGCCATACCCACTCCAACAAAACCACACCTTCTAATAGTACCACTCCCTATGAGATTATGGGGGCTAATTACATTAAAACTACCATATTCTACTCCCCGGCCCCCATAAGCTTGTGACAATATCATAATGCAAAATGCATTTAGTCCAACTTCAAAAATGCCCACAGTTTATCACAGTCTCAACAATGTTTAAAATTCCAAAATTCAAAGTCTCTTCTGAGATTTATGCAATCACTTGACTGTAATCACCTGTAAAAATCAAAGTCAGAAAAGCAGACCACATACTTCCAACATATAATGGCACAGGATATACACTACCATTCCATAATGTAGGGAAAGGAGCATAGTGAGGAAATACTGGACCAAAGCAAAGTAAAAACTAGCTGGGCAAACTCCAAATTCTGTATCTCCATGTCTGATGTCAAAATGTTCTTCAGATCTCCAATCCTGTTCAGCATTGTTGACTGCAACACACTTCTTTCTCTTGGGCTTGTTTCATTCCCTGTTAGCAGCTCTCTTTGGCACATATCCCATCTCAGATATCTTGGGTTCTCCAAGGCAACCCAGGCTTCAACTTCACAGCTTCACACAATGGCCTCTCTAGTAGGCCTCCATTCAGGGACACCCCTGACACATGCCTGGCCTCAGCAGCTTTTCTTAGGCTCAGAGGCAAATTCCATAACCCATTTCTTCTATACTTAACTCTAAATCCAGAACCATATGCCTGAAGCTATCAAGTTCTGCAGCTTGCTGGGGCTGGATCATGGCCCCCTGCTTCAATTACATCGTCACCAGCTTTCTGTTCTTCACTGCCTAAGTTTGAATGTACTGAAACTTGCTCTGTAGACCAGGCTGGCCTCAAACTCAGAGATCCACCAGCCTCTGCCTTTCCAGTGCTGGGATTAAAGGCGCACTTGACTGTGAGACCAAAATGAGCCATCTGAGAAATAAGACCAAAATGCTTTCACCCTAAAACTAAGGCCTAAGATTTCTCCTTTTAGGTACAGGCCATGAGTTACTGAAACCAGTCAGTCCAGATTCCAGAAACTAGGAAGTGTAAAAGTACAGAGTCACAAGGTAGTCACGGGGTAATGACTGCCAGACTATGGAATGTCCTCTCCCTGGTTCCCTAGGTAACTGACCACAGAAATGTTCCCACCTGAGGGTAGCCAATGAGAAATGGTGGTGGGCAACTACCCTCTTAGAAGTAAGATTAAGCCATGATTTCTAGAGGCCCCTAGAAGCAAACCAATCAGATTGGTGCTAGCACCCCTAAATGATGTAACCTTGTGGCTTTTGCCTTTAAAAACTGAGCTTGCAGAGAGGTGGTCACTTCCTCCAGCCTCCTCTGTGTTGGATGTATTGGACGAAGTCCCTGCCTAGGCTTGTATTGCTTTTACATATGCTTTTGGATGTTCCAAATTAAACCTTGCTTTTGTATTCCAGCATGCTTGTTTTTGATGGTCTCTCTGGGGGTTGAGATCTGGGCACAACACTGACCACACTCAACTCTAAGCTTTTCTTTAGTTCCTTTTCACAAACTGGAAAGTCACCACTCCCTATCACCATTCCCTATATTTCTTAATCTGTTTATCTCCTTGAACACAGGACTTAGCTCCATTCCACTTCCTGGTGCTTTTTTTTTCTACTCAAAATTTACATTTTGTAATTGACCCTGCTCGGCTTGGTCCTTTTCATAATAAATCCTTATAAGCACGAAAACTAGTAACTATACAACAGAGTCAATACTAGGATGTTTTGAGAATTACTCTGCCAACGGAATTAATTCTAAATTCTTTATTTTAGCCTCAGGCAGACTCTTTGAACAAGGGCAAAGGCAGTGACTCTCTTCACCAAAATACCACAAGAACAATCTTCTAGGCAATATGCTAAAACTCTTCTCCTCTGAAAACTCTTGAGTGAGCCCCCAGCAGTCCAAATAACTCTTAGCACCTCTGTTTTCCATGCTCCTACTAGTATGGCCCATTAAGCAGTGCTTAAAGCTTGCCACTGATTTCATAAACCAAAGTACCAAAGTCCAAATTCCTCCAAACAAAAACATGGTCAGGCCTATCACAACAATACCTGAGTCGCTGGTACTGACGTTTGTCTTAGGGTTTTTATTGCTGTGAAGAGACACCATGATCAAGGCAACTCGTAGAAAGAGAACATTTAATTGGGGTGGCTCGCTTACCATTTCAGAAGTTTTATCCATTATCATCATGGTAGGGAGCATGCTGGTGTGCAGGCAGATGTGGTGCTGGAGTAGTAGCTGAGAGTTCTACATCTTTCAGGCAACAACAGGGAGTCAACTCAGACACTGGGCAGTATCTTGAGCACAGGAAACCTCCAAGCTTACTCCCACAATGACACACTTCCTCCAACAAGGCCATAGCCACTCCAACAAAGCTACACCTCCTAATAACACTATCTCCATGAGATTATGAGGGCCAATTACATTCAAATTACCACAAAAGCTAAAGGTTCTTGCTGGAAACGGGTTGGGAGCAAGAACATCATCTCAGAGGTGACGGCAGGTCAGGGACCTGCTGAGATATTGAGAGCAATCATGTATTAAAGATGAGGCCTCACTGACTTAGGATTCTTTTACTAAAACTGGATCTTACAAGAAGGTGCCCAGATGACTAAAATTCAGCCACCAGAAGAATCTTTATTGATCGAGGGATACAGAATGAGTGAGGTGTTTCAATATGCTGCATTCTGAAGGGTCTGAGAGCATCCACAAAAAGAACTGTGCCATCAATATTTTGGCCTGTTTTATAAAACAAGCAAGTCTCTCTTGCCTTCATTTTTTTTTAAACTGGCACATATGCTTTCTTTACACTGTGACATCTTCCAAAATAAGAGACACCTGGTGATTTTTGTTGTGCACATGTAATATTATTTATAGATCCAGGCCCATGGTGAGTTATGCTATTTGTAGTATTTTGTCAAAGCAATCTTATACCATGTAGCTTTCATGCTATTAAAAATTAGATAAAACAAGTGACTGGAAAGATTGCTGAGTGGTTAAGAGTGCTTGTTCTGAAGTCATGAGGACCAAAGTTTGGATGCTAGCACTCACATAACACTGATATAATGCTTTAGCACCAACTCCAAGGTTAGCAGAGCCAGGAGGATTGTTGTGGCCTGCTGTCTTCCAGCCTAGACAGACCCTGCCTCAAGGAATAGGCAAAGTCATAGAGAAGGACATTTGATGCTTTCTTTTGGTGTCTGCATGCATACACCAGTATGCACATCAATGTACACAATGCACGTGTGCACATGTGCGCGCGCGCACGCGCGAACACACACACACACACACAAATAAATAAAACCCTCAAAAAAGTTATATAAAATGAATTAGATTTTGATCTTTTAGATCTTTTACAATTAGATTTTAGATCTTTTACAATAAAATTAATCAAGATAATAACTATTCCTAGTTCTTTTTTTCTCATATTCATGTTTATACTATAATTACGGGATCGCAGTGTATATAGAGACACTCATGCCCTCACAACTCAGGTGACAGAGACGCAGCCTTACATGGGCAGAATCATTCTCTTCAGCAAGGGGACATTGTGAAAGTTAAAGAGGCTGGAACTGAAGAATATTTGTTTTTCTGGAGAAACTAAAACCCCACATTTCCTCATTTCCTCCGGGACCTGGTGAGAAGCCCTTGCAGTCAGGCAATGGCTAATTGCTCGACAGAAAACATCGGTGCGGCTCCTTGGGCTGAGACTCTACCCATAGGTAATTTTCGTTCCCAGCACCAAGGCCTTTCATCTGCTCCCGTGTCTTCCAAAATTTCAGTGCCATGGTTGGTAAAGAGTACAGATTGCCATTTCATTTTTGAGAGTCATTCAGAAAGAAAGAATCATACTGCAAGCCTGGGACCAGGAACAGATTGAATTCATTAAAAAAAAAAAAAAAAAAAAAAGTACAAGCCAAACTGTTCATCTCTGGTACATGAAAAATTATCACTGTTGTTGTTAAAACCATATGCTCTAGGTAAAAGGACAGGTTTTGTATTCACTGTGACATTTGTTCTGAGGAATGTTAATGCCCTTAATGCTAGTATGTGCTTAGCAGTAATTTGCAAATTTGAAAAGCTACTCAAGAGTTCAAAAATGAGTAAGGAAAATACAAATCCTAGCCTGAGGTATTTCTCAATTGTGTCTGAACATTAGATCATCAGTAAAGACCTACTATGATACTTGGCAATGTTTTATAGCTCAAGGTATGCAGATTTAATTTTTTTAAAGTTTATTTTTATTAGTGTGTGTGTGTATGTGCTTGTGTGTGTGTGTGTGCTTGTGTGTGTGTGCTACATGCATGCAGGTACTCTAGGAAGTCAGAAGAGTGAATAATCTCTCCAACCTCCAAGTTTAGCATTTTTTTAGAAAATATTTATTTTAATTTTTGTCTGTGAGAGTGTCTACAATGTGGGTGCCATATGTGTGAAGGTACTGGTATCGGTACCACAGAAGGGCAGAAAAGAGCCTTGATCCCTTTGTTCTGCAGGAAAGAAAAGAATAAAAAAAAAAAAAACCAGTAAGATTTACAAGAAACAATGGGAGCCATGAGGGAGTGGAATGACATATTCAAAGAGTTCTCAGAAAAAAAAATTGAGTAATCATCCTGCATCAATCAAAACTTGCAACAGTAAAAGTGAAGTCATTCCTAGATAAACAAAATGGTTACAGTTTGTTGCTAGCCAGCCCAGAAGACACTAAGGCAAAACCCAAGCGATCCCTGACACTGTTGTCTCACACGATCATTTGACATAATCCAGCTCTCTTTCTCAATGGAAGCAGTCAACTGCAACCCGACTCCTAGAAGTAAGTCAGAAGGTCCATTAGTAACTGGAACAAGAGTGTTAATGAGTTTTACTCGTAATAGTAAAAATTTATGAGCAATTCAAATGGGCATCCGTTAATGTGTGGGAGAAACACTATGCAGTACACCCATACAATGAGATATTACCCTTCAATAAGAAGAAATGGTACACTCATACATGCCATACCATGAATGAATCTTGAGATACACTAGATGCAGATACGGCTCAATGGTATGGTGCCTGCCTACTGTGCATCGAGACTCCGGGTTCAGTCTACAGCACTACTAAAATTTCAGTTCATGTGAAATCTCAAAAACAGAGAGGTCTCTAGACACAGAAAGTATATTAGCAGTCACTTAGGACTAGAAAGGACAAAGGATTGGAAGACAATGGCGAAAGGTAGAAGACTTTCTTTGTGGGCCTATTAGTCAGCCTTACATTACTGTATTGGTTACTTTTCTTTATCATACTATGATAAAGTATTATGTCCAAAGCCACTTAAGGAAAAAAGAGTTTCTGTTGGCTTGCAGTTCCAGAGGCCTAGAGTCCATAGTAGTGAGGAAGCCGTGACTCGGCAGCAGGAGCCGGAAGCTGGCTGATCACATATGATCTGCACACAGGAAGCACACGGAGAGAAGAGGAAGTGAGGCAGAGCTAGAAACTCTCATAGCCCCGCCCCTAGTGATGTGCTTCCCCCAGCAAGACTCCAAGTCCTAAAGATTCCATACCTCTCCAAAGAGTGCCACCAACTGGGGACAGAGTACTCACATACACGAAGAAAATGTCTCACCCAAACAACTACAGTTACTGTGACTCATATCTGAGAGGTCAACTTCTAAAGGGAAAAAGCTCATAGTTTTAGAGATTCCAGGCCAGGATGGCTCACCTGTGCTTTGGGCCTGTGGTAGTTTATGTGCCAGGAGCACTCTGAAAAGGAAGACTGTTCACATCTTGGTGAGGAAGCCGAAGAGGGAAAGAGAGGAGCCCTAAAGCTCCTAAAGCCATATCCTTCATCATCTGGGGAACTCCCACCAGGCTCCACTTCCTAAACATTCATTCTACTGCCTCCCAATATTGCCATGCCGGCAACCAAGCCTTGACCATGTGGGCCCTTGGAGGACATTGAAGATCCAAGCCCCAGCAGAGAGCCAGGATGATTTTCCTAAAGTTGTGGAACCAGAAAGATGGCTCAGTGGGTCGCCTGACAACCTGAGTTCAATTCCCGGAACCCACACAGTGGAAGGAGAGAACCAACTCCTGAAAGTTGTCCTCTGACCACCAAGTGTGGGTGGCACACACGCACGATGCATGCACATGTGCGCTCCACCCCCACCCCGCACATGCATCCGCATGTACACACAAATAACTTTGAAAAATTGACTGTCTTGATGGTTGTAATCCTGAATATACAAAATCTTCACTGAATTGTGTCATTTAAATGAGTTAATTTTATTCATGAACTGTTATAAAAGTTTATTGTAGCTATCGTGACATTTTTACTCTTAAACACTTTGCAAAACATTTCTTAAAAACCAGTACTAAGGGTCCCATAGTTGTATATTCTCTCTGTCTCTTGTCTGTCTCTCTCTGTGTCTCTCTCTCTCAATCTGTCTCTCTCTAAGCTTTCTTTGTCTCTGTCTCTCTCTGTGTATGCAGGTGGGCATGTGCATCAGTGTGTTATTATTAATATAGTACTCTCTCTGGGACTCTTCTCAGTCTCAAGAGCCCATAGGCTATAAAGGTCTTCCAGGCATGGAACTGAGATGCAGTGTAGAGGCTCTCTCAAAGGATGGTCAGAAAAGGCTATTGTACTTTCTCCCCCGAAACTCGGTGCACAAGTAACTCATCTCTTGCCAAAGAAGTGAGCAAAGACAAGATGAGTAAAAATGTTCTCTTGTTGGAGAGAATATCTCTGACCTTACAATTGTCTTTCCGCCATTCTTGTCAGCAAAGATAGCGATGCTGGCCTAGGAAGTCATAGATCGAAGATGATTGGAGCCACTTTACTGCATGGGCTGTGAGCCAGTGTCCCTGCAGAAACAGAACATACTGTGGGAGAATGCTTTTGTACACTTGTTTAGTAAGATGCTGACTGCCAGTAGCCAGGCAGGAAGTATAGGCAGGATAAGCAGGAGAATTCTGGGAAGAGGAAGGCTGAGTCAAGAGTCACCAGCCAGACTCAGAGGAAGCAAGATGACAAGGCAGAACTGAGAAAAGGTACCAAGACACGTAACTAAACAAAAATAAGAATTATGAGTTAATTTAAGTGTAAGAACTAGTCAGTAATAAGCCTGAGCTAATAGCCAAGCAGTTATAATTAATATAAGCTTCCGAGTGATTATTTTATAAGTGGGCCATGGGACTGCAGGGGCCTGGCGGGACCAGAGAAACCTTCCGACTACAAGAACACATGCCCCGGACAGGGTCATGAATGGAACACAAATGCGATCTTGTTTGATTCTCAGCACCACACAAGAGCTGCAAAGGAATGCTGCTTCTCGGCTCCCATTTGTTTCCTCCTCCACTGTGCAGGTCAGATGGTGAGCCCTTCCTCGGACTACAGCTCCCAGGATTCACTAGTTACTGGGAAAGGTCACCTAAGAAGCCACGAAGATTTGAAACAGCAAGGGGCAGGAGAAGATGCATCTGGTGGACACTCAGCCAGGCTCCACACACCAATCCTCTCCAGCATCACATGTAGCTACCAAGGAGCGGTCCCCCTCAGTATTCCCTGTGAACTGCTCTCCCACAAGCCAACAGCTAAGAAGTGTCTTCTCATTAAGTCAACATGGATGAAGTTATTTTTAAAAAAATAATCTATTCTAAGTAAATGCATACTAAGTATCCCCAATTTAGAGAGAAAAAAAATGGGTAAAAGGAATTTGGAAATGTTGGTGTAACCCCACCAGTGAGAGATGCCAGCCAGGCCTGACTTCATGGGAGACGTAACATTCAAATGTATGTGACTGGAGACGAGGTTTATTCAACATCTTCAGGGAAGAAAGGCCCCTTTCAGCCCCCTTGGATGGTAACGTACCTTTTCTGCACATTCCCAGAACTCCCCATGCAGCATTCTGCTGACGGTGATGTGATGAGAGTTCCTTGCCAACTTGACACGCTCTAGAATCACCTGAGAGACAAGGCCTCTGGACACATCTGTAGAGCAGTGGTTCTCAGCCTTCCTGATGCTGACACCCTTTTAGTACAGTCCCTCGTGTTGTGGTGACCCCCCCCAATCACAAAATGATTTTCATTGCCACTTCACAACTGTAACTTTGCTACTGTATACGCAACCCCTGTGAAAGGGTCCTCTGACAACCCCCCCAAAGGGGTCGTGGCCCACAGGTTGAGAACCCCTGCGGTAGGGACTTGCGTTAGTTATGTTCGCTGATGCAAGAAGACCCGTGTTAACTGTAGGCTGGAGATCCTGGACAGTGTGACTAGAGGAGCAGGAGCTCATGTTGTTCCCTCTGTTTCCTGGCCAAAGCTGGTGGTGTGACCGGCAACTTCAAGCAGGCTCCTGAGGCCTTGATGTCTCCACCATGATGAAACAAACCCTTTCCCCTTGAGTTGTTGTTGTTGTTGTTGTTGTTGTTGTTGTTATCATCACAGCAGCAGGGAAAGAAGCTAAGACAGGAAGTGGGGCCATTGCTGTAAAGAACCCATGTGGCTCTTAGGCCATTGAAACTGGTTGATGGTTGGAATGGGAAAGAATTTGGCACTTTGAGTTAGAAAAAAAAATATATATAGCACATGGGAAGCATTCTTATGGGAGCTTGAGAGGACAAGAATGTTGAAAGAAACATGGACAATGAGAGGCCCAGGTCAGAGGTGAACAAGGACTCTTCTAGGAACTGGGCTAGGGACCATTTGTGTGGTACTTTGGCCAAGAATATGGCTTTGTTCGGACTGTGTCCGGAGAACCTTAGTGAAGATGAATTTAGAGATCACAGACTCATTTGTTTGGCACAGAAAAATCCCACGCTAGGAGAGCATTCCGGTCAGTCCTGAGAAAGCACCTACAATTGTTAAAGAGATATAAATGCCATCAAAGTGAATGATCTGTGCTACACTGGAATAGTAGGAAAGGTGTCCTGAGGGCAAAACACCACCATTGAAGGCTCCCCTTTGAAGATCCACATCCATGTAGGAAGAAGAGCCTGTACTCAAGGGTTCCCTGATCCACAAAAGCAGCTGCCTCGGAAAGCATTTGGTCCTGGTTACCTTTGCCAAGGAGTTTTGCCACAGCAACAGGAAAAGAAATCAGGACAGGAGACAAAGAGATGTATACATCTGGGAGTCGTGTACACATCTGGGAGATATGTACACATCTGGGAGGCATGTACACATCTGGGAGATATGCCGTGATTTTTGCTTATTCTCGGCCCTGTGACTTTAAGATGTTGAAAACAAAGAGCCCAAGGAAATAGTTTAGTCACGAAAGTGCCTGTTGTGGAAACATGAGAACCTGAGTTCAAACCCCCAGCGCCCACACCAAAGTCATGTGCCACAGCTGTGCTTCTGCAACCCCAGAACCAGGGCAGAGGTGGGACAGAAACGGATCGATTCCTGGAGCTCATTCCCTGGCTAGCCTGGCAAATCGAGTTCCAGGCTCTGTGAGAGACCCTGTCTCAAGGCAGAAGGAGGTGGTTAGTCAAAGAAGATGTTTTGATGTCAACCTCTGGCCTCCACAGATACATATATGTAACACACACACACACACTCACACACACACACACAAGTTGAGAATATGATGGTGGGGGGAAACCACCCCAGACTGTGTTGTGGTTGTGGGTGCTTGGACACTTTCCCTTTCATAACTTTCTTTTCACTTATTCTTTGTTTCTTTCACATCATGCATCTCGATCCCATTCATTTCTTGTCCCTGCATACCCACCCTCTGTCCTTGTCGCCTCCCTCCCAGATAAAATTTAAGAGAAAAAAGAAAAAGAAAAGGGAAAAAAAATCTCATTATGGAAGCTGCAGTGTGACACAGTGAATCACGCAGTAAACCACACATCTTTACTTGTAAGTGTTCACTGAAGAGAGTCATTGGTCTGGTTCGGGGCCTCTGGTTTCTACTACACTGTCTATGCTGGGCCCTCACTGGTACTCCTCTTGGTTATCCGGCTGTTGCCCTGTGCTGTGGAAATCCTGCATATTTGGGTCCCTTCATGTGCTCCAGTAGATCACAGATGGGGTGGCTATTGCGGGTGGGCCAACACATAACCCTGGTTCTGGGCCCGGGTAGTTGTGGGATTGGTCAGCCCGACCGCTCTCCCTTGTCCTCACCACCAGGGGGAGCTCTCCTGCATTGCCCTGGCGAGTTCACCTTTTGCTGCATCAGCAAGGGGCGGGGCCAGTTCTCCTGCTTTTGTGTCATCAGGGTCTCCCACACCTACCCCTTCAGGGCCAGCTCTACCTTGTTGCCCAGATGTGGTGTAGGGACCACTCTCCAGAGCGCTGCAGCAGATGAGGGACAGGGTTAGCACAATTTTTTTTTCTTTTGGTTTTTCGAGACAGGATTTCTCTGTGTAGCTTTGCGCCTTTCCTGCAACTCACTCTGTAGCCCACTCTGGCCTCGAACTCACAGAGATCCGCCTGCCTCTGCCTCCGAGTGCTGGGATTAAAGGCGTGCGCCGCCGCCGCCGCCGCCGCCACCGCCCAGCCAAAATTATTTTTTAATATATAAAATTATCTCCAGACACTCTGTAAAAACTACTTACAAAACATCAATTAGCTTCATGTTTAGGTTTGATTCCCAGTCTCAATTATTACTGTGTTTGGGTGAGATTCCAAAATCCAAAACAAACAAAAAACAAAACAAAAAAACACCCAGATCTGACTAAAGTACTTCCAAGCACTTTCAGAGACACTTCTCTGTTCAATAAAGAAAACTCACACTGGAATGGCCTCGTCTCCAGGTTACTTCTTTTCTTTACTGGTTAATGTTATTTATATCTATACACAGATTTGGTCTGTGGGCACAAGACTGACTGAACTAATTCCAGAGGGTCCAGAACACTCAGGCCAGTTTTCATCATCAAGAAATTTCTACCATCAGAAAGTGGACAAAACTGGGCTGGAAAGATGCCTCAGCAGTTAAGAACACTGGCTGCTCTTCCAAAAGACCCAGGTTCAAATCCCAGCACCCACATGGCAGCTTACAACTGTCTGTAACTTCAGTTCTAGGGGACACCCTCACATAGATATTCATGCAGGCAAAACACCAATGCACACAAAAGAAAAAGAAAAAAGAAAGTGGACAAAATCTGCAGCGTGTCCAGAAGCATTTGTGAACCCATCAGATATTCTCATGGAGGAGCATTTTTTTAAGGTACCAGCAGAACAGTGGATACTTTTGAATATGCATTCTCATGCCTAGGAAGACTCCAGGATTGCTGAAATTACATTACCGCCTTGAAATCCATGTTATTTGTTTATGGACAAAAAGGGCTTATCTAGCCAGAATCAAACATAAAGCCACATGCAACTGCATTTTCTGGTATTAATATTCTGTGAAATAAGGTGACATTAGAGAGGGATTAGCTCCCCCGACGCACGATTTTACATAAATGAATGCCTGATCCTATAGTTCCTCAGCAGAGCTCCGTGGCTGCAAGTCTCAAACCCAGCATCAGCTCCACTTGCTTCTCTTCCTTGTGTGCCCTAAACAAACAGCGACTTTGAATCATGATTTCATTATTGTAGACAGTAGAATTCCATCAACTATCCAGAGCACCAACAACGTCAAAGTTATGAAGGAAAATCTCAACCCAAATTCTCGGTTTACCCATTTCAGGCAATAATCTACAAATCCAGTTCCCGAGTATCCAAAAGTCATAAATATTCAGTGCCTTGGAGTCTTTTCTAATGCTCAATTGAGAAGGCACAGCTTGCTTTTTAGACTAAGTTTTGAACTGCAACTCATCAATAATGAGGTATGTCACCGAAGGCCAAGTAGGCATCCTTCCTTTAGTCTAAACAAAACGTCCTGGGAATGGGCCTCGGAAGAAAGATTCTTGGCGATGTGTGGAGAAGCTCAAGGATATATATCTGTTCTTCTCTATAAATACAGTTCTATCCACCAGTAGCTACTGCATAAGCTGCGCATTATATCACACTTGAGGCTTTTTAAAGGGGTGATTCTTCACACGCGGATAAGTTGAAAACAAGACATTTTCTGTACCCAATAAGTTACTGGCCTCTGAGACCTATAAGGGAAATTTTGAACTGACAATTTTCTTTGGAAAAGCTGTGAATGAAAAAGCCTGGCAAGGAATAACTAAATAATATTCTCTTCTGTGTAACCGTTTAATAAATCTTTTTTTTTTCTCTAACTAAGATGTATAGGTGCCATAAAGGTAAGTAACATTGCATCCTCCAGACATATTTTACATATATTCTGGCTAAACACAAGATACAATCTAATTTCTACAATAAGTGAATTAGTAAAGTCATGAATCTTAATGTTTGATTGGTTTTTACTTTATGAGCTAAGAAAATTTGCATAACAGATTAAAAAAAAAAAAAAAGAATCCTGCTATATGGTCCAGACTGACCTCATTTGCCATCCTCCTGCCTTAGCCTTCCGAGTGTTGAGAAGACAGCTGTGTGACACCATGTCTGGCAAGAGATAACTTTATAAGGTTTATAAAAGGTAAAATTGTCCTTTGAAAGGATCTGGCATGTGGTGGAAGGCAGATCCATAAAAAATGAGTAAATACTACAATATATTTGTAGTCAATTGCACCAAAAATTCATAATTAAATAAATGATTAATCCTGAAAAGATAAAACTATAAAAATAAACAAACAAACAACTCTTACAGACCAAAATAAGATGCGATAAGCCAGAAGAATGTTCTAATATTGATGTATTCTATTTTATGTATATGTTTTGTTTGCATGCATGTATGCTACACTCCATACACACCTGGTGCTCAGGGAAGCCAAGGAAGGTGTTAGACCCCCTTGAACTGGAGTTATGGATGATTATGAGCCATCATGGAGAACTGAACCTGGATCCTCTGTAAGAACAGCAAGTACTTTTAATCAAGGAGCCATCTCTTCAGCCTCCTGAAGAATTTTTTTTAAGTAAAGTTGCTCTTCTGTCCTAAACATCAGATGCCCAGCAGGACCATCTCAGCTCATGATTGTAGAAAAATGTACCAGCCATATTCTAGAACTGGATGGAGATTTAATGAGGGCCACAAAATCTGGCTAAGAATGAACACATGTACAGATGAGCAACACCAAGTGGACTCAGCAGGTTATGTACGTACACACACATATACTTTGATATATGTAACAACAGTAATTAAAGAAGAGGTCATGAATTGGAGAAGGTATTGTGGAATATTATTTTAAGATGTGGTACATTTGTTTATGCTACGGAACATTTGTTTAGTGAGCAAAGATGTGCTGCATTCTTTTTTTTTTTTTTTTTTTTGGTTTTTCGAGACAGGGTTTCTCTGTGTAGCTTTGTGCCTTTCCTGGATCTCGCTTTGTAGACCAGGCTGGCCTCGAACTCACAGAGATCCACCTGGCTCTACCTCCTGAGTGCTGTGATTAAAGGCGTGCGCCACCGCCCAGCTGTGCTGCATTCTTTATGTTGCACTTTGTTTAACTCTGTGAAGCTGTGCTACTGTGCCTGTCTAAAACACCTGATGGTCTGATAAAAGAGCTAAATGGCCAATAGCAAGGCAGGAGAAAGGATAGGCGGGGCTGGCAGGTAGAGAGAATAAATAGGAAGAGATATCTGAGAAAGGAGGAGCAAGAAGCGAGAAAAGAAGGGGCCAGCCACACAGCCAGCCACGGAATAAGAAGCGGGGGAAAAAAGGTATACAGAAATAGAGAAAGGTAAGACGCTCAGAGGTAGAAGGTATATGGGATAATTTAAGTTAGAAAAGCTGACAAGAAACAAGCCAAGATAAGGCTGGGCATTCATAAGTAAGAATAAGCCTCGGTGTGGTTTATTTGGGAGCTGGGTGGCGGGGGCCCCCCAAAGAGCAAAGAACAAAGAGCCAAAAGAATAAAAAACAATCAACTACAGGGGGAGCTGTAGGGGGTACACAGGGGGAGTTGGGGGTGGGGGTGAGGGGAGAGCAGAAGTGATGCAGATCCAGTACTCACCTACAAAATTCTCAAAATATCTGGTTTAAAAAAAAAAAAAAAAAAAAAAAAAGGCGTGCCATCCCCTCACTGAATAAGAGCTTGGAACACTTCCTATTGTACGTGTGTGGTTCTGGAAATCGGATCTAAGTCCTTCCCGAGCTGGACGAGAGCCCTGCGGCTTGGCTGCATCTCTAGCACCATCACCCCCACCCCACCCCCCACCCCACCCCACCCCTGCCTTTTTTTTTTTTTTTTTCTTTTTGAGACAGAATATCACTAAATTTCCCAGGCTGGTCTTGAATTCACGTGGCAGGCAGGGCAAACACTCAGCCTGTGCTCCTCCTGCCTCAACCTTCCCGCAACTGGAATCACGCACGGACCTGGCCCTCCAGGCCCCATACACCATCAGCCTGTGTGCTCATGACTCTGAAGACGACTGTTCACTGAAGTCTGTCAGCTTCCTGTTCCTCCAGGCTGAAAATCTTTTTGTTGTTGTTGTTGTTTTTCGAGACACCGTTTCTCTGTGTAGCTTTTGGAGCCTATCCTGGAACTCACTCTGTAGACCAGGCTGGTCTCGAACTCAGAGATCCGCCTGCCTCTGCCTCCCGAGTGCTGGGATTAAAGGCGTGAGCCACCACCACTGCCCAGCCAGGCTGAAAATCTTGCAGGAAGTGATGTGATTCAACTTGATCTTTCCCTCCTCCCAGTCCCCTTCCCTTCCCCTCCCCCATGCTTTCCTCTCTACTCCCCTTCCTTTCTCCTTCCCTACCTTCTCTCCCCCTCCTCTTCTCTCTTCTCCTCCCTTTCCTACTTCCTCTCTCCTTCCCCTCTCCTCTCCTCCCAGTCTCCCTCTTTCCTCTCTCCTACCCCTCTCTTCCCCTCCCCTTCCCTCCCCTCCTCCCTCCCTCTCCTCTCCCCTTCCCTCTCCTCTCCTCCCCTCCCCTCCCCTCCCTCTCCTCCCCTCCCCTCCCCTCCTCTTCCCCTTCCCTCTCTTCTCCTCCTCTCTTCCCTCCCCTCCTCTCCCCTTCCCTCTCCTCCCCTCCCCTCTTTTCCCCTCCCCTCCTCTCCTCCCCTCCCCTTCTATTCCCCTTCCCTCTCCTCCCCTCCCCTTCCCCTCCCTCTCTCTCTCCCCTCCCACTCCTTCACTCCTGACTCTCCCCCTGCCAACAGCTCTCTAAACAAGTACACCATTACCTTTCCTTTATGTACTTACTCTATAACGCGGAACTCTACTGGAAAGGGCGGAAGTCCGCGCCTGCGCACAGCCACTGGGCACACTTGTTCCGTCTTTCATTTGGGTAACAGACACATCGAGACATTTGATCTTTACATCATACATAACTGGGTTGGTTTGTTTGTTTTTAATTATTTGTATTGCCTACAGCATGCAGCGTGGCGGTCATAGGACAACGGGCGGGCTCGGCCCACTCCTTCCCCCTTGTCGGTTCTGGGGACCCGAACTCGGGTCATCAGCTTTGGGCGCGTCTTTACCTGCTGCGCCATCCTGCTGGCCCATATCTGTTGTACACGCTGTGTCTGTCGTAATTTAGTATGACCCGATTAAAGTTCCCCTTAACAGGGTGAGCAGCTCTCTTTTGCCGTGGGGTCACAGAACTGTTTCCCTAACCCTGGGGACACACAGGTCGGGTGGTTTTCCCATCACTGCGGAGCTGAAGCTGACAGACATCAAACCCCTCATCACATCAAATTAAGCGACACTGGAAACAGAACACAAATCCGTGCCAACCACTTGAGCAAAGAAAGCCGTGACAGAACCGAAGACCCTAATGTCACACCCAACGCTCTGCAGGCTCAGCCCCCTCCACTACAGTCCTGGCCGTGATTTGAACTAATTAGAAAGTGCACTTTAGCCAGAGGTTGTTATTCTCTCTTGCAAATCAACAGCTCTCGTCAGCAGCTTTTCCCAGTGGCCCTCAGACACCCTGGCCGACCTTCAAGCACTATTATATCATGAATTATAATAAGCAACCAGTTTGAACTTGGAACTCCAGGCCCAATATTCAAATTACTTTTTCATAACGACTTGGAAAATCATATTTATGTCACAGTAGCTTTTGAGGGGACAGTAACCTGTGACTCTATGCAAATGAATTGCACACGTACAGAAATCTTATTTTCCACCCCTAATTTAATTTTAACTGCAGGAAAACTGTATCTGCCTGGAGGCTACTGTAAACATACTCTGAGTCCACCCCACCTTAAGAGTTCCCCAGAATCCTTTCTCTGTCGATGATTTTTAGACTCCATAATTGTTAGATGGCTAATACCACATGAAAAACTCACCTCTCCTGGGCCAGTGAGCAGAGCGACAGAAAGCTGGTGTTGCTGTAACGGAAATTCTGTCATTAACTGGGAAGTTCCCAGTGACTAGAGGCAAAAAAAAGAAAAGGAAAAGAAGAAAAGAAGAGAAAAGAAAAGAAAAGAAAGGAAAAGAAAAAGAAAAACTGAGGCATCATTACAGACTTCTTGGCTGGAGCCACAGCTAGGAGTCAGGGATGTGTGACGGCTACATGGCCTTAAAGTGGCTGTTAAGTCACAGAACCGTGACGCTCAAAGGTAACTTAGAAAAGGTTTAACTCAAACATCCTTAGAGAGCTCAAGGTCTCGGAAGCTGAAGGGCTCCCTCAAGGTCAACCAGGGAGCCTTGGACAAGATCCCAATTGGAGTCTTTAGCATTTTCCTGAGCTCTGCTCCGCAGACTCAGGATATTGGATGATAAGGAATAAAATCAGAAGTCTGCCGTGTGGTATGCAGATCCCAGTTGTTTACTGTTTAGTGGGTACCCAGGCTAGTGACACCTACTCTCTGCCTGCCTTTGGTTGAACATCAAAAGCTACATACGTTTTTCTCATTGAAATAGCGTCTCACAGGAAACAATGTCCACTGGGTATATCTTACCTGCTGTTTAGAGTCAAGAACTGGCAATCAAGCTTGGTGGTGGTGGCGCACACCTTTAATCCCAGCACTTGGAAGGCAGAGACAGGTGAATCTCTGAGTTCAAGGCCAGCCTGGTCTAGAGTGAGTTCTAGGACAGCCAGGGCTACACAGAGAAACTCTGTCTCTGTCTCAAAAAAAAAAAAAAAAAAAAAAAAAGAAAACCTAATGAAAAAAGAACTGGCAATCAATGCCATTGTAGAGTATAATCAATTTCATAATATCTGTCAATAGAATAACTCACCTTGTAGAAAATGTTTTCAGGGATGAAGATAGAGATTAGTTGGTAGGGTGCTGCCATGAATCTTGAGGTTCACTTCCTAACACCAAAGGGGGGGGGGGGAGCATCATGGAATGCCAAATCAGAAAGCAGCATACATCTCACCACTAACAAGGCTGAGACTGAAGGATTGCCCTGAGCCATGTAGCTAATCTTAGCTATACTGTGAATTCCAAGCCAGCCTGGGCTACAAAGAGAGACCCTGTCTCCAAAAATTGCATGAACAAAAGAAGGAAGAGGTATTGCACATGTGTGTGCATACACACATGCACACATACACACAAGTGGGGAGAACCGGATAATAAATCCTTTAAATTGAAACATAAAATTAGCATATGATCCAACAATTGCATTTTTCCAATGCAAAGTTCTCCTTCCTTAACTGGGAACTTTCATAATACCTCTGAGCATGAGCCCCCCAAAGAACTGATGTCCAGATTTCTATAGACATTTATATACAGCTGTGCACAGAAATGTTATTCACAATCACCAAAAGGTGAAAATGCTGTGTCCATCAACAGATGACTTGGTGTACACACACACACACACACACACACTGAATGCGATTGTTACTCCCCTTTTAAAAGCAGTGAAAGAGAAGATGGCAAAGGATAAAACCTCCAGGAATGTGACTCCCCTCCGAGACAACTGCATGATCACAGGTGGTAGCATCAATGCTTTGGAACTCAGGAGTCCGTTGAAGGAAAGCCTGTAGTTTCCAGGGTAAAGCTTGAGTGGTGTTTCACTGTAACTAATTGTGACCAGTGTCTCTTACCTCTTAGCATGGTAGCAGCTACCTGTCTCTCAACTCCAGGCCTGAGGCAGGCAGCTGAACAATGCATGGGAACCAAGGGACACAAAAGAACCATTCCCCAAATATCCAGGGTCTATGCTGCAGCTGGAGTTTTCTCTCCAGGTCCCGACAAGCCCTGGCAGTCCGACAGCCCACTTATAAAATAAACACACAGACGCTTATATTATTTAAACTGCTTGGCCTAATGGCTCAGTTATATCTTAAATCAACCCATTTCTATTCACCTATAAGTCGCCACATGGCTCGTGGCTTACCAGTATCTTAACATCTGTTTGTCATGGCGGCGGCTGGCAGCGTCTCTCTGACTCAGCCTTCCACTTCCCAGAATTCTCCTCTCTCCTTGTCCCGCCTCTACTTCCTGCCTGGCTACTGGCCAATCAGTGTTTTATTTATTAACCAATTAGAGCGGCGCATTTAACATACAGAACATCCCACAGCACTATGCTGTGACCGCTGGCTGCTCATTGGGATCACAGAGGTGCACCTGGAAAGATGTGGCCAGTGCTGCCCTGCCCCCATGGTGCTGCAAGCCCCTCCACTTCTGGCTGAAGTGACTTCAGCCCCTGGCTCCCATCACATCGCTCTTTACTCTTTTCAGAGTCCAGATAGCAAAACCATGAGTACCTTCAAAAGCAGCTGAATTTATGGGAGAAATACAAAGTGACCATGCATGCCTGAGTGAGGGCATGCCTTAGGCCAATCTTTGTCACAGAGATAGACCACAAGAAGAACAATAACAACAAAATGCAAATCCTGCTGGGCATGGTGGCGGTGACATTCAGGCTCAGTAGAACAGAGGCAGGCAGATCTCTGTGGGTCCCAGGCCCTCTGTTCTCCACGGCAAGTTCCAGACACAGGTACATAGCAAGAGCCTGTCTCACTAAATAGTAAATTAAACTAAATAGTACAAATTTAAAAAAAAAATCTGGGTAAAAGCAAGAATATGATTCTAAAAATCACCTGGGATTGAAAAATGGCTCAGCATTTAAGAATACTTACTGTTCTTCCAGAGGGCCTGAGTTCAATTCCCATCACCCACATGGCAACTCCCAACTGTGTGTAACTCCATTTTCAGGGGATCTATCTGATGCCTTCTTCTGATATTCGTGGGATCCTGCACATATGTGTACTTACATATATTTTCAGGCATACACACACATTCACATAAAGTTAAATAATTTTTTTTTAAAGAAGAATCACCTTATTGTTAGATTCAAGTATACAGTTTCAGTTAAAAATAAAACCACAGCTGGGTGGTAGTTGTACATGCCTTTAATCCCAGCACTCAGGAAGCAGACCAGGCCGATCTCTGTGAGTTTGAGGCCAGCCTGGTCAACAGGGTGAGATTCAGGACAGGCACCAACACTACACAGAGAAACCCTGTCTGGAAACCCCCCTCCCCGCCCCTGCAAAAAAAAAAAAAAAAACCACAAAGCAAACAAAGAAATAGGAAAGTTATGGCATGGGGATCGACAGAAGCTGCCCCTTAAAAAACTGATGAGGTATGAACCATTGCTGAAGATACACACTGTAACTGCAGAATTTAGAAAAAGCCAGTCTCAAACTGAATGGGAAACTTCCTCTGTGCTGGCTAGTTTTTCACAGAGCTGGAGAGTGCTGTGTAGCCTGCTGGGGGAGAAAAGAATAGATATGACGAATGATAATGTGATCAGTTTACTCTAGCAATGAAACTGGAAACAAGAAATATATATAGATTATAATCATCAAGATCTAGCAGATGAAAGCTGTGAGTGTGTGTAAGTTAAATTATAAAATATAATCGATGTTTTTTGCTAGTCTTCAGGACCTGAAGGCGGCGATGAGGACAAGATAGACAAGACTTCTGATCAGCTCCATTTTTTTTCTTAGCATATAGCAGGGAAAGTGTAACTTTATCTTTGTTCAGCAGCAGGATATTGCTTATTATTATTCTTGCCTAACTACAGCGCAGTCACCTGATTTCTGAGAGGAGGTTCTGGTATTTGTGAGAAGAGGTTCTGGTGCTATGGAGACTTAAGCAAGGCCTAGATCTAGGAAAAGAGGAGAGAAGCCCAAATATGGCGGCATGTGTGTCAAGGGTCGCTTAGGCTTATGGCTCCTGTCATTTATACAGGACATCTATATTAACCCAATTGCTACTGAAGCTCAGAGAACATTTTGGAAGAGGAGGAAGAAAGAATTCAAGAGCTGCAAGATAAGAAGTACCAAGAAATACTGTCTTCTAGACATGAGATGGCTAGCTCACTCACAAACCCGCAGCCACTGGGTTGCCCGCCTAAGAACTGCCACACTCTTGCACTATATGGTTGATACTAACTGGACACGTGGGTCGTCAGAAAAAGAAAAAAAAAAAAAAGACCAAGTCTGGGGGTTAAGGGGGACATAGGGAGAATTAGAGGTAGGGAATGTGGGGTAGATATGATAGTATTTCATTGTATACATGTAGGAAATTCTCAAAGAAAATTAAAAATTGTGGTGAGATATTGTGCACCCTAGTAAACTTGCCTGAGGATCAGAGGACAGAGCCAGTCACTAGATTAGACATAGAGGTTAGGCAGGGGTGGCACACACCTTTAATCCCAGCACTTGAGATCTCATGCCTTTGCTTGGGAAGCACACAGGCCTTTAATCCCAGGAAGTAATATGGCAAGGCAGAGAAAGGTACATAAGATGTGAGGAAACAGGAACTCATTCTCTTTAGGCTGAGGACTTCGTAGAGGTAAGAACTAGTGGCTGGCTGTTCTGCTTCTCTGATCTTTCAGCTTTTACCCTGATATCTGTTTTTTTTTTTTTGTTTTTTTTTTTTTTTTTTATTAAAAGACCATCTAAGATTTAAACAGCAGAAAATAAATATAAATAATAAAATAAGTTCTTTATAAAGAAATTCAAAACCCAAGGAGAGCAAGTTGCTTCAGCGGGTAAAGACACTTGCTACCAAGCCTGACAAGCTGAACTTGATCCCAGATGCCACGTGGTGGAAGTAGAGAAATGACTCTTGCAAACTGACCTCTGACCTCCACTCACACAGCATGCCATGAGTGCTCATGCACATCACACACAGATACACAGACAGGAACCAAGTGAATACACGGGCAAAAGCTAAAATTCAGTGTCCTTTTTTAATAATGAACAACAACATTACATATTTGTTAAATGAGTGAATGCGTTAGCACCAGCCCTAACCCGGAAGAAGTACTGAGACAGAAAAGAGAGAGGTCCCAAAGCCACATGAAAGAACAAAGTTCTCCGTAGATGAAAACCTGTGGACAACTACAGAGTGAAATATAATCGCAACTTTACCGTCTAATCCCACATTTTTGTTTCCTCCATAATTTAGGAGACCTGTGCATTCCGATGACTTAGTTTGGGGGTGCACAGTGTAGGAAGCAGGCTGTTACTTTGTCTGCTGCTGAGGTTAAGCTGATGTAAATGCAAATTAGAGCCTTGAAGCTGCAGGATGTAAAATGAAATCCCCCACACTACCCACAAGGAAAATGAGAGAGTCTGCGCAGAAGGAAGTAAGACACAAATGTAAGTACTTTGCTTCAAAAAACTCAACCGAACACGAAAGAAGAGTGCAATGCAATAAATAAGGAATACATAAAACAAATGGGGGGAAATGTTAGAAGCAAGTAGCTCCTTATTAGCAATTAACCTTTTTAAAAATCAGATCAATCTTCTCTCTCCAAATTAAAAAATACTCTTCCTCAGTCATTCCCAACAAATGACAAAATGAAGAAGATTCATGGGGTGACCCCATTCTCCTATCAGGAGGGAGATGGGGTTTCCTCTCAGGAAAGGCATCCTAGGAAATGTCCAGGTGGCCATTTGATTCAGATAAACAAGGGCAGGTCCTTCAGATGAGTAAGAGATCAGACTCAATCATATATATGTCTGTTTACAATCAACTTGATTGTCGGTACACAGGACTGTGAAGAAGTTTGACATATGCATTAGTTACTGTTTCCACTGCTGCAACAAAACCCTTGACAAACACGGTCAAGTAGAGAAGGCTTGTTTTGGCTCATAGAGAGTACATCCATCATAGCAGGGAAGTCTGGAGGCATCAATGTGAGGCTGCTGGTCACATTCCATTCATAGTTTGAGCAGAGAGAGATGAATGGTGGTACGCAGCTCACATTCTCCATTTCATTCAGTTTAAGACTCCAGTCAAAGTACGCTACTGTCCACATCAGGATAATTCTTCCAAAACCCAATTTACAAACACCCTTACAGACATGCCCAAAGGCTTGTCTCTGACATGATCCTTGTCCCACTGACTGACAACAATAACCATCACAACATACATGAACCCATCAGTGTGTGAACCTAAACACATCACAGGAATTACTGTGCGGCTGGGCTATAGGTGAAAGACAAACACAGTGCATTAGTTGACTACCCTTGGCAGAGTATCAGTAAAACACTACAGTAGACACGTTTCTCATTGGACGTCAGTGATGGGAGTTTACATGACAGCGTCAATTCTAACATTCTAAGGGAATTACAGGACAATACCCATCACCCAGCCTGTCAATGTGTACGCGATAATCCAGGTGGCCACATGGCGAGCTTCTTGCCTGCGTTGTATCAAGACCCAGGAAGGGTGGTAAAGCAGGGGCTGGAGGGCAAAGAGCTGTAGTTCTACATGAAGATCAAAGCCGGAAAGCCAAACCAATCATCGTGAGTCGATCGTGTCATAAAATTGTTTATTTTTTTTTTAATTGACACAGTTAGCTAGATGAGACAAAAAGATGACTCAAATAGGTCTGGAGAGATAACTCAGAGGTTAAGAGCACCGGCTGCTGTTCCAGAGGACCTGAGCTCTGTCCTAAGCACCCATATGGTGGTGTAACTACAGTCCCAGGGGAATCCAGCACCCTCTTCTGGCCTCCGTGGGCACATGCACATGATGCATAGATATACAAGCAGACAAAACATCCATACACATGAAAAAAAAATAAATGAAAAATCTCAAAAAAAAAAAAATTAAGAAGGCTCAAATAACCTAAAGGAACTATGGAAATCAAGACATGACTACAGACTCAATACAAATAAAAAAAGACAATGAAGGAGTATTATGAACAGGTGTATCATGGCAAAGTGAGCAGCTTAGATGAAATTCTTAGAGGTTCAAAAATCTTACCAAAACTAAATCACAAAGAAATAGAAGATCTAATAAACATAAGCAAGCTGGATCAGTGATTATAAATCTCCCAGCAAAGAAAAAGCCCTGGACCTAATGGCTTTACAGGTGAATTCTACCACATATTTACAGAAATCAACACTAATTCTTTTCAAACACTTCCCAAAATACTATAAAGGAAGGTGCATTTTGTATTGTATTCTATGAGACTAATATTACCCTGATACCAAAGCCAGACAGTGACACTTAAAGAAAGAATAACTGTGACCAACAATCTCCTATAAATATTGATGCAAAACTTCTCAACAAATACTGCCAGCTGAGTTCAGCAGCAGGGTGAAACGAATAAAGGTCATGATTAAGTGGAATTTATTCCTGTAATCAAGGAAGTTCTGCATAGAAGCCCTGGACAGTGTAAGACACTGCCTAACAGAATGAAGGAGGGGGCGGGGAAAGCCACAGACATCTCAGTTGATACAGGAAAGAGGTGCTGAGTTCAATTTCCAGCAACCACATGGTGGCTCACAACCATCTACAATGAGATCTGGTGCCCTCTTCTGACCTGCAGGCAGAACACTCATTGTATACATAATAAATAAATAAATCTTAAAAAAAAAAATGTCATATAATAGAACACATTTTAGGAGGAGAAAGAAAGTGCCTCGATGCAACAGTAGCCAATTATGAAAACCCACAGTGGACATCAATAGTGAAAAACTAAAAAAACGTTAAGTCAATGATCAGGAATGATCTCTGTTTTTGACATGTCTATTCAACATAACACTAACAACCTCTAATTAAAATAGTTATTCAAGAAAAATAAATGAAGCTGGGGAGTTTAATCCTCAGAACCTATGTTATTAAAAACAAACAAACAAACAAACAAAAGCCAGACACAGTGGCATATTTGTAATCCCAGCAATGGGAGGTAGAGATGGGCAGATTCGAGCTTACTGGTCAACCAGCCCAGCCCACCTGCTGAGTTCCAGGCTAGGGGGTGACTCTGTCTCACAAGGCAAGGACTAACAGCTGAGAATGACCTGTAGCCTCACACATATGCTCACACAAGCACAAACAATTAAATGACTAAACACATGACATCCACATTGAGAAGAAAGTAAAATTATCCTTGTTTGTCCATGACATGATCTCATATGAATAAAAAATCCTGAAGACTCCACACACAAAAAAGTTAGAATTGAGATATAAATTCATCAGGACTGGAGAGATGACTCAGAGGTTAGGAGCATTTGTTTGTTTGTTTGCTTGCTTTATTTGTTGGTTGGTTGGTTGGTTTTATGAGACAGGGTTTCTCTGTTTCGCCTTGGCTGTTCTGGAACTCACTCTGTAGACCCAGCTGGCCTCGAACTCAGATCTGCCTGTCCCCGCCTGGCTTGCATTTGTTGTTCTTATAGAGGACTCAGTTGGGTTCCCAGCTCCCACACAGCAGCTTACAACTATTCTTAACTTCAATTCCAGGGGATCTAGCACCTTCTTCTGGCCTCCTTGGACACCAGACACACATGAAATACACATACATACATGCAAGGCAAAACATCATACACATAAAAAAATTGACATATCTTTCATAAAAGAAATCCTTCAAAGCAGCAAAATACACAACACACAAAGATCAGGTGCATTTGCATGTGTTGACAAGGCAATCTGGAAGGGGAATTCTGAAAGCACTTATCACTAACAAGACAATGTCATCAACCAAAATAAAATACTCAGCAATTAACCATGGAGATGAAGGACTTGTAAAATGAAAACTATAAAATATTGCTGAAAGACGTTTAAAAGACAAAGCTAAAAGCATATAGCCGGGCAATGGTAGTGCATGCCTTTAATCCAAGCACTCGGGAGGCAGAAGCAGATGGGTCTCTGTGAGTTCGAGGTCAGCCTGGTCTACAAAAGCAAGTTCCAGGACAGCCAGGACTGTTACACAGAGAAACTCTGTCTCAAAAAAACAAAACAAAACAAAAAGCATATGGTTTGGAAGCCTTAATACTATTAATCTGTCAATTTGATGAAAACAATCTGTAAATTTAATGCAATCACTATCAAAATTCCATTTTTTTTTGTTTTGTTTTGCAGAAATAAAAAAGTCCATCCTATTCACAAAGAGGATCAAAGGATCTCTAGTTAGTAAAGCAATGTTAGAAAACAAAAACAAAGATAAAGGGTGTAGTCTTTCTAACGTTAAAGCTTAATACAAAGATAAAATGCCCGAAAGTGTGGCTCTGTGGCTAGAGAGAGATCTGTGCCACTCAGACAGTAGAGTGATTGTGTAGCATGCACAGAACTCTGGGTTCAATGGCCAGCATCACACAAACCCTGCATGGTGACACACTCCTGTGACCCCAGGTCTCACCGGTAGAAGGGTGAGGATCAGAAGCCCAAGGTCACTCCTGGTTACAAAGTGAGTTCAAAACCAACCTGGATTACAGGAGAATCTGTCTAAAAAGACAAAGCAAAGCAAAACAAAACAAAACAAAACAAACAAAAAAAAAAAGCAACAACTGCAAAAGTGTGATTCTGACATACGGACAGAATGACTGACCAAGGGAATTGAATAGAAAGCCCAAAAGTAATTGCTTGCCTTTATCAACAAATGATTTTCTGATAAGGGTTTTAAGAATGCAGATGAGGGAAAGACAATTTCCAAGAAAGGCACTAAGAAAGTGGATGTGTACATTCAGAAGACCCTTAACAAATAGAGTGCACAAAAATCAACCTGAAATGAGTCAGAGACCTCACCTATTATAACACTCATAGTGATTATAATAATAAAACAAGCAAGCAAACAAACGAACGAGCAGGAGCTGGAGAGATAGCTCAGCCATTGAGAGCACTTTCTGCTACTCCAAAGGACTCTGGTACAGTTCCCCACACCCACCTAATAGCCATCTGTATCTCCAGTTCCAAGAGATCTGACCTCCTCTTCTGGCCTCTCTGGGCACCAGGCACCCATGCAGTGCACAGACATACATGCAGGCAAAACACCCATCACACATATGCAAAAATTAAAGTATTAATTAATTAATTAATTAAACATCCAAATCTTCATGGAATTGATGTGACAAGGATGTCATGTGTATGTCACTAAAGCATAATAGACAACCAAAGGAAAAATCCAACAAGTTCAACATAAAAATGTGTGCATCAAAAAACAGTTCCAACTGGGCAACAGTGGCACACGCCTTTAATCCCAGCACTTGGGAGGCAGAGGCAGGTGGATCTCTGTGAGTTCAAGGCCAGCCTGGTCTACAAAAGCGAATTCCAGGACACACAGAGAGACCCTGTCTCAAAAAACCAAACCAAACAACCAAACAAACAAACCCCAAACAACCCAACTCACAAACAAGATGTACATGAAAAGATACTCAACACTGTTAACCATTAAGAAAATAATGAACACTATGAGGAAACACCACTTCTTACCCATTCAGTGGCTACTATCAAAAAAAGATGAGCCATGCCTAGTGCCACAGGCCTAGAACCCCAGCAGCTTAGGATGCTAAGGCAACAAAACCACAGGTTCAAGGTACGTCTGAGCTACAGAGTCAGTTCAAGGCCAGCCAGGGCAGCTTAGTTAGACCTTATCTCAAAACGCATATCAAAAGATAAAGTCGGAATACAGCTCAGTGGTAGAGAACTGGCCTAGCATGCTTGAGCCCCTGAGTTTAATCAACGCTACCACAAAAAGATAATAATAAACAAGGTGTCGAAGTCAGCTTCAGTTGCCAACTTGACACTTGGCACCTTCCATGGAGGAATGGTATCTCTTGGATTGGCTTGCGGCATGTCCGCAGGGCAGGGCATTTTCTTGATTGCTACCTGATGCAGGGGGGTTACAATCACTGTGGATGGTGCCATCCCAGGGCAGGTGGTCCTGGGTTGTATGAGGAAGGTGGCTACGCAAGCCAATGAGCATTGTTCCTCCATGATCTCTGCTTCAGTTTCTAACCCTGGGTTCTTGCTTTGAGTTCCCACCATTGCTCTATCAATAACAGACTAGAATCTATAAACCAAATAAACCCTCTTCTCCCCAAGTTGTTTTGGTCACAGTGTTTTATTACAACAACAGGATAAGCAAATTGGGACATTAGGAGATCAACAAAATTTTTTTTAAAAAAAAAGAATGAACAATAACAAGTAGGGCTGGAGAGATGGCTCAGTGGTTAGGAGCACTGGCTACTCTTCCAGAGGACCTGGGTCCAATTCCCGGCACCCACATGGCAGCTTACAACTGCCTGTAACTCAAGTTCCAGGAAACCTGAGACCCTCATACAGACATATATGCAGGCAAAATACCAATGCACATAAATTTTAAAAAAAAAAAAATTAAAAAAAAAAAAAACAGAATCGGCAAAGAGGTAGAGAAGCTGGAACGGTGTGTATTGTTATATTGTTACTGCGGAATGTGAAATGGTGTATCCGTTGCAAAAACGGTGGAAAGTCTTCAGAGAATGAAAAAGTACATCACTGTCTGATCCAACAATTTGAAAGGAGGTGCTGAAAGAGTTGTTTGTTCATCTGTGTCTGTGGCAGCATTATTCACAGCAGGGAAAGGTTGAGAGCAGCCGCAGTGTCCACTGAGGAAAGGAAGCAAAACACAGCATGATGAGAAGCAAGCCACCTTTCAAAGGAACGGAATTCTTGGCTGGAGAGGTGGCTTAACGGTTGACAACCCTTACTGCTCTTCTGAGGGATCAAGTTTGGGTCCCCGCACCCACATCGGACAGCTCACAAATGCCTGTAAGCCCAGTTCCAGGGAATCTCACGGCTCTGGCCTCCTTGGGCACCTGGACTCATATGCACATACCCATACACGGTTTTATATATAGGGACACATAGTTTTACAAATGGAAATAACTATTTTAAAAAAGGAATGGAATTCTGGCATTTGCAATACTGTAGGTGAACCTTGAAAAAAGTCTGCTAAGTGACAGAAGCCAGCCACAAACATATAAATACTGTGTGATCCCACTGACAACAAGTACTTGGAACCAGGCATGAAGACGGAGTACAATATTTGTTGGTAGGGTGTTGCTGGAGAGCTTCTCTCCAGGTTCCATTAAGCCCCGCAGTCCCACAATCCACGTATAAAATAATCACTCAGACGCTTATGTCACTTGTAAACTGTATGGCCATGGCAGGCTTCTTGCTAACTGTTCTTAATCTTAAATTAACCCATTTCTATAAATCTATACCTTGTCACGTGGCTGGTGGCTTACCGGCGTCTTTACATGCTGCTTATCCTGGCGGTGGCTGCAGTGTCTCTCCCTCCTTCTTCCTGTTTCCCCAATTCTCCTCTCTCCTTGTCCTGCCTATAGTAGCGGCTGAGAGGCAAGGAAGAATAAGGGGGTGTTTAAGACCCAGAGAGTTTCAATTTTACAAAATAAAAATGGACAATGGCAATGGTTGTAGAACAGTATGTAACAACAGCATTTAATATCCCTTAAAAATGGTTAAGATGGTATGTGTACTTTAACACAATAAAATAACAGAAACGAATAGAAAAAGGCATCCGGATGCATACTACGACGTGGATGAACACTGAAACCATGACAACGCAATTACACCAGACACAAAAGGACAAACACGTGTTTTCGTTCCCTCAGGCACCTGGAAATAGTCCGCTTCGTGGAATGTGAGTGGAACAGCGGTTCCCAGGAGGAGTGAGGGGGAAGTTAGGCGCTAATATTTCCGGTGGGGATGATGAAAAGTTCTGGAAATGAATGGTGGGGGTGGTGTCATAACTAAGTGTAGGGGTAACTTTGTCTGTACTTTACCCTGAAGCATCGCCCCTAGTGAGGCAACAGGTAACTGCTAGGTACCTGCCCCCCACTCCCGGCGTGGCCCAGATGGGGACCCCCTTAAGACTTGGGAGGAGTACCTGCTCGATCTCTCTTCACAACCTCATGGTCTTGGAGGCTGGTACTGCCAATCAAGGCAGAGCTCTCCTGAGAAACTGGACTGCACCCCACCCCTCCTGGATTCCTAAACCTACTCCACTATTCTTGTGAGTTAATCCCTGAATAAACTCCTGTGACCTTCAAATAGACTCCGTGGAATTTCCACATTAACGAAGTGTGCATACTTTCTTTCTTTGCACTATGTTGCCTAGGCTGGCCTTGAACTCACAGCAACCCTCTTGTCTGAGGTCAGGTTACAGCCCTGTACCACCAAGCCTGACTTCTAAGTAAATATATTTAATATCATCAAGCAGTATACTTAAATATCATTAGAGTGGTGATTTTTACGCTATGTCCATAATGAAAACAAGAGATTTCTCTATAGAATTTAGAGTTGGTATGTATGTAGAAAGCACGAGAGAATAGTCAGGCTGTAAAAAAGAGTTTCCTTCTAAAGAGACAGGTTTATCAGACAATTATGTTGCTCCTTCCTATAAAAGCCAGGAAGGAATTGATGTGGGGATGTGAAACACTCTCTCCAGCGTGGTGGGACATTACAAGGAAGTCACTGTTATCTTGATCCCTGTACCTGAACAAATCTTCTGCTCATGTTTGCTGAGACACTTTGATGTCTGCCCCCAGCCAGCAAGCCCTCCGTGGCTGTGTAAACTTCTCCTCTTGCCCTCCACCCCGGGGGTGACCTGGCACGCTAGTGACTCCTCACTGAGGTAAACGATACCGCACCGTAATAATGGCCACAGTCAGATCTTTCCCTTTTATCCACCTCCTTCCCCTGTGAAGTGATTCTCCCTCACTCCCTCCTACCTGGTATCAAAACCCCAGATGAAGAAGAAAGCTGTTACCTGAAGCATTGTGTGCCCCCTGTAAGAAATCCAATTATTTGTGGTCACAGGAGCCATTTTTTTTTTTCAAGCCCGTTCGTGAATGACCTAAATGTACAGTTTTCTTCCCGCGATCAACAGCGTTTTTCCTTTATTCTGAATTTACAGTCTTAACAATCCCTTTTCTTCTTCAAGATGAAAATAATATCGGACCTGGTTACAATCGCAGGCTAAGCTCAGGACTTCTCTACCTCAGGATTTGCTTCCTTTACTTTTTATTTAATAGTTCCTAGGACTCTAGCAACTTTTTTTTTTTTAAAGATGGCTATAAATAAGACCATAGTTCCCAAAGATTTCTGCCTTGTCTGTGTTCTGTCGAGGGTAGGGAAATAACAAAAAATAATTCAATCGTAGCAGCTGCTATCACTGTCCTGGGTATGCGTCACCGGGTGGAAGTCCTGAGTTGCAACGTGTAAAGCCTCAAATGTCACATGAGTGGAAGAATTCGTTTTGTTTTCTGAAAAGATGTCACACTGCCCTAGCCTGATGCCAATGACACTCCCACAGCTGGAGCATTCTACACATGACCTACTCCAACGAGCTCCATGAACTGGAGAGATGGCGACTCTTTTGAGGACCGCCGTTTGTTTCTTGAAGGCTTTCTGCCATTCCTGTGTGTGAGTCAAATCCACCAGGGATCCTGAGGAGTTAGAGAAGAGGAGATCGAGAGGAGACTTGGCGATAGGTTATGTCTATTAGGCGTCGTCTGTTCCTTTTCTGGACTTCCACATTCAGGAAGAACGGGTAGTACCAGGAGCCCTATTATAGGCCACACAAAGAGGGGGTTGGCCAATTCACTTAACAGCTACCCTGGGAGAGTCAGGATTTTCTTTTTTCCCTTTGCCCAACAATGCTCAGCCTTAAAAATAAAGTTACTCCCACCATCAGAAGAAGGCTCTCAGGCATTTCCCCCCAAAGACTCCCACCTCCCTGTGAAATTTCAGTGCCTCCAGACTACTGGATATCTCTTTCTGCTCTATATTAGTACTTCATAACAATGCTAAGATTTCTGCATCTTTCCAAGAATCAATTTTAGCCCCACTGTGGACAATGTTGTCCCCACTTGAAGGTACTTAGAATAGAGGTGACGAAGACGCGATATGTGGTATCCTCCCGTGGCCAGTCTGGCAGAATGGGAAGGCACACTGACTCTGGGCTGGAATACACCAGGTTCCACTCCTCCCTAGCAAGACCATTTTAGAGATGTCACACTTTCTCGAGGCTCGGCACACTCAGCTAGAAGATGGGAACCGTTCTTCCCTTCAGGACTGTGACGGCATGTGTATTACAGCGGCATGCACTTGTTCGAAATACTCCGAAATACCGCTTCCATCTGAAACACAAAATTCTGAGGCTAGGGATGGAGTCAGTGGAGTGATTGCCTCGTGTGCATGAAGCCTTGTGTTTGGTCCCCAACACCATGTCACACTAGGTATGGTGGTATACACATAGGATCGCAGCCCCAGAGGGGCGGGGGCGAGGACCAGACAAGGTCATCTCCAGCTCATAGCAAGTCCAGCGCCAATCTTGGCTACATCTGACTCTGTCTCTAGAAGGAGGAGGAGGAGGAAGAGGAGAAAGAGGGGGAGGAGGAAGAGAAAATACAACATTCTGCTTTATGAGATTTGCTTCGTATTCTTAACGCCATTCATCTCCTTTCCCAGAAACACATCGGATTGAAATCTAATTTACAAATGAATGTAATAGTGTGAAATGTTACACACCAGGAGCTGGCGAGCATCATCACACATCAGGGTAAAATCAAACGTCACACGCGTGCTCAACCTTTACGACTCGCTGGGACTCCTCTGCACTCTCGGGAAAATCCAGAGACATTAATCACTCTCCTCTCCGCACGTTCCTTCTGGGATCAAGTTTTATTATTCTTTAGTTTCAGTTCCATGGTTAGGATACCGATGAGATAGAAATTGTTTTTTGGTTTTTTTTTGGTTTTTTTTTTTTCTGAGAGAAGGCTACATCAGGCTCCACCAGGCTCCTCGTAAAAGAAATGTAAACCAACCTAGCCTCCTGGGTGAAATTTCAAAGATGACTGGTTTCTCTGGTCCTTTCACCTATATGTTACTATCTATCTCTAAGTCGGGGTTAGTTTTCTTTATAGTTTAGCCTATTGACGGTGACAGTGTAAAGCATGGGAATGTTTGGGGCAGTTAAAGTGGGGACGAGAAGGACTTCATGGAAAATACATACATATGTATGTATGTATGTATGTATAAAACTTCAACGCAATGTGTTTCCAGGATATTCATCTCCCATACATACTTTCATACATGCTCACAATGAAGAACATCAGAGTCATTTTACTTAAGTAAATAGTCAAGATTGGATGACACTAAAAATCAAAAGCTGGAGCTGGAGAGATGGCTCAGAGGTTAAGAGCACTGGCTGTTCTTCCGGAGGTCATGAGTTCAATTCCCAGCAACCACATGGTGGCTCACAACCATCTGTAATGAGATCTGATGCCCTCTTCTGGCCTGCAGGCAGAACACTGTATACAAAATAAATAAATAAATATATCTTTAAAAAAAAAAAAAAAGAATCAAAAGCTAAGCTGAGCTTCTGGCATCACGGCCCACGCTTCCTCCACAAGCGTGGGTGGTGAGTGACAGGTGTTCTTGAATTGGGTTGTCACAAGCCTTTAGACTGTGTGTGTGTTGTCTGTGACCCCAGGGACACTGAGTGGTGAGCCAGAGTCCCTCACGGAAAACCGCTCCCCTGAGAGAAAGCTCACAAGTCTCCTGTGTCCCTTTGCGCATCCTCGGGCCATGATGTGTACTGACGCGTGGGTTTGTTCTTGCCCTGGACAGAGATGAGCAGTCTTCAGTGTGTGCAGTGTGTAAGAGCAATGACGGATCTTAGAGGATACGACCATAAGGTTCATTTCCAGTTCCCACACAGTCCAGTATGGACCCAGTGACCACCCAGGGCTGAGTCTTCTACGTCCTTACACCAGGTTGCTTACAGTGACTGATGGAACCTGTTTCACCTGCAACTTCAGTTCAGAAGTGACACCCATCTCCGCTTCCCTTCCGCCCAGAACCAGTCGCTGCCCAAATGGGTGGGGGAATGCCAGCTCTGCAAAGGAGTCTGAGCGGCCAACATGGTCCAAAGGTGGGTTCTTCCTCAAAACCCCGGGGGAGGGGCTAACTGCAACCTTTTAGTAAGGGTCTAGAGCCTACTTCTCCTCAAGTGTACAGGCATAAAAACATTTGTACCCTGTCTGCTTTTGAGGATAAACTCTGCACTCTTGGCTCCAGCTGTGGGAACTATGAGTTTAGAAAGCCTTGGCTCTAGCAGATGGCTCTAAGCTGGCTCCTATTTAAGGAATAATTTTAAGCTTAAGAGGCCAGTCTATAGTGCTTGATATAACAAATACTCATCGCTGACCATTTACGCATCTTATCTACAAATAACTTTTTTTTTCAAAGCATTTCTGGAATCAAATAGGATTTTGTCTCCCCGAACTGCATTGCTTTTGGTAAAGGCTAATATCCAAATCCAAGCTTATCTGGAACGTCCAGGCACCTGGGACCACAGATAGTGACAAATGAGACTGTCCCCGTAAGCGCAGATGGCTGGTATAAGCTTGTGGTACCAGGACTCATTTTCAGGTATGTGATCAGGCATGATGGAGCCAAGTTATTTTCTTTCATGAACTTTTAATGTTTTTGGCACACTTGAAAAGCGCAATAAAAACGGGAAAAGCATTCATCAATATTAGCAGATCTCGGTAATCCTACTGTTGCATAGTAATATCATCAATTATGTATGGTTCCCACAGGGCAGTGGGGTTCAGGGGACTGAAAACGGAATGCAAAGACTTCTTGCATTTTTCTCCAACTCCCGTCATTAGTTCCCCAGCGTGCCCCCCCCCATCCCTGCCCGCTCACAGCAATCCGCTGGCAAGCCGGGGGTGCTAGACCTTGAAGGACTAGGTGGGCTTCCTCCAGTTCCTGGCGAGTGAAGCATGGCCTTTTAAGAAGTGACTTGGTCTAAAATAGCCACTTGTTCTTCGGCCCATGAAGCACAAGTTTGTTTTGAGTGTGACATACGCGTTTGACCTTTTCCCCCTTTGGTCTGACAGAACCGCTTGACATTTGGGCTACCATCACACACACACACACACACACACACACACACACACACACACACACAGAGTGTAGAGACAGAATTCGACAACAAGCTAGGAGACAGAATTGTGCTTTTGCGTGTGGGCTTCTCCTCACCAGAGGGGCTCAGGTTCTTGATATGTCCTGGTTAATCACGCCCTGAAGTTCAGACAGCCAATGGAACCGGCTTGCAGGGCTGTCTCTCTCCTGAAGGTGGCAGTATGAGAGCCCCAGCCTGAGCAAGAGACTGGCCTGGCGCGAACACTAAGACATGTAGACCGGTACTGGTGGAACAGGACAGGATGGGGAGAAAGAACGGTGCTGAGTCCTCTTGTTCGTTGTCCACAGGACGACCAGCCCTTGTGTGCACGTGGCTGGTGGGTCCCCACATCATGGAGCCTGTTCCCAAGCAGGTCAGGAGCACCTCGGTGGGACTCAGTCGTCCCCCACACCCCCATTCCTCTCAGATAGAATGTCTGCTTCAGGTTTTAGCTCTTTCTCCTTTCTGACGAGAGCATCTCAGTTTCCTGGTGGTGTGTGTGACACAAAGAATTAGGAATTAGAGACCCCAGACCTGAAATGGGCAGAGATAACACACCCCTAAGGACCTGCAACCCAGTGCCCTACTTCCTTCAGATGGACCAAACCTTCCAAAGTTCCGCAGCCTCCCAAAACAGCGTCAGGCGCAGAGAGCAAACCACACAAAGCATGAGCTTGTGGGACATATCAGATTCCTCTGCCGAAGCATCTTTACATCGTCTGGACCACACTCCCAGTGAGCTGGATTGGCCTGAGGGCAGCACCGAGGTTAGGAACCCAGGCCAGGCTTGCTTCAGCTGTGGCTGAGATCTGCCAGGCTGGGAAGGACTCGGGGCCAGATTCATAGCTAAACCTCAATAGGTGGTCAAATCAGGTAAGGACTAAGCGTGGTCTTACAGCTCCTAGACACTGGTAGAAGCTTTATAGGAATCATCACCATCATCACCATCATCATCATCACCATCATCATCACCATCATCATCACCATCATCACCATCATCATCATCACCATCAGCAGCATCATCATCACCATCACCATCATCACCATCATCACCATCATCACCATCACCACCATCATCATCACCATCATCACCATCATCACCATCATCACCATCACCACCATCATCATCACCATCACCATCATCATCATCATCACCATCAGCAGCATCATCACCACCATCATCATCACCCATCATCACCATCATCATCATCACCATCAGCATCAGCATCATCACCATCATCATCACCATCATCATCATCATCACCACCATCATCATCATCATCACCATCATCATCACCATCATCACCATCATCACCACCATCATCATCATCATCATCACCATTACCATCATCATCATCACCACCATCATCATCACCACCATCACCACCATCACCATCATCACCATCATCATCATCATCATCAGGACACTTAGAGCACTGGTTTACACAATCAGAGTGATTAGGTTTCTGCAAATGGAAATCTTACAAGTTGCCCTCATCATTCAATGTGTTTTGCTGTTTTATTGTTAAGTAACCAACCAGAATGAATCCTCCTTACAAGAAGTTGTGAAAGGTGTGGTGCCAGGTAGAATTCTTACCAGCCAGTCCCACAGAAGAGGGACCCAAGCTAGTCAGACCAGGTTAAACTTATCAAATAACGTCATTGATGGAGTCTCCTGTGAAGACACTGAACTACTCTGACCTTGTTGGCTGGTGTCTCTGCTGCATCCTCTGGTCTCTGTTCTTTCTCTCTGTGGTTCTTTGGACAGAGCTGGCTGTGTGACATGATGAATTTGGACTCGGCACACACAGCAGTTTCAAACGTTTCCATTAGGTGGTGACATTCAAATATCGTGAGACCTCATTTTTTTTTAAATCTAGATTTCCATCTTCTCATTTAAAAAAAATCAGACATGGAGGTGCATGCTTGTGATCTCAGCACTTGGGAAGCAAGACAAGAATTTAGAGGTCAGCATAAGCTGCACATAGCTAGCCCCTGTCTCAGAACAAACAAATGAAAAACCAGAAGCTAGAATATGAGTGTTCAGCATGAATGACTGGGGGCAACACGAAGCACACAGAGTGACTGTCGGTGGTTTGTGTGAGAACAGTAGTAACAGTCAATCATATGGCCACAGCCCCTGTGAGATGTTTAGAGTATTTAATTCTCACCCCATCCCTACGAGGAAAGGGTGAGGTTCACAGCATTACCCTGTGACGGTTTCTGCTTTGACTCTTTTCTCCCCCAAAGGAAAGAATTCAGCTGAGAGGCAAAGACAGTTACGGTAGAAGTTTATTTAACAAAGCAAAGTGGATCACATACTCCAGAGAGGTTGGAGAGCCTCCAGAAAGCAGGCGAGTAACGCAGCGGGCCTGTGATGTGGGGTTTTAGGGTGTTTATGAATGTTTAGGAGACGAGTGGCATATTCATGGAGTAAGATTACTGTTTCCCTTCTCAAATCGCAGTGAACTGAATCTCACTTTTAAGATATTTCTTCCCATGATCCTCTTGACAAGTCCATAAAAAACAGGGAAGGTCAAAAACCTTCTGAGGGCATCAGATGCAAATGGCATCGGAATTAATGCAGGGCTTTTCGAGGATGAGGACCTTGGATTAGTAAATGCGTGTAACTGAGAAGGTGCCCTGACCCCTTAATTCCTGAGGCAGTAGGAAGAACCAAAATGAGCTTCAAGGATATTTATCCTACAAAGGGGCAATCTGAACATCAGGAGCCACCACTACCAAGATACAGCTGCAGTCACCTTGGTCCCTTCACGTCTAACACCCTGCCTAACTGGAACGCACAGCTCCCAAGATCTACCTGCCATTGTCCTGGAGGACCTCATACCCAACTATTTGCCTACCCAATCTCAGACTGACAAATACCTCCAATTTCTAAGTGTGGCAAAGGCACACTGCTTTCAACGGCAGAGCCAAGATTCCAACCAAGCAGAACCAAGTGGTAAGGACCAGTTAGTAAATGTGGCCTCCCAAGTGATACTGAGTAAGAACAAACGACCATTGGTATGTGGAAGTCTGGGCACACGTGCCTCTCTAATTAACCACACAGTTCAAGATAGTAAGGAGTCTTGTGCTCAGACCTTTGAATGTTTCTAAGCCTTCTACAAAGGAGGACAATGACCCACGTCCCTTAGATAGTCAGACTCTACACAGCTCAGTGAGGTAGTAAAATCTCATACATAAAAATGCTCAGTTGGTGTTGGACAGATGGCCCTGCAGTTAAGAGCATGTATTTCTTTTGCTAAGAACCTGAGTTTGATTCTCAGCACCCACATCAAGTGACTCACAACCACATGTAACTAACTACAGGTCTAAGGGATCTATCTGATGCTCTGTTTATCCTCCAGGGACACCTTTTCTAGATTCTCAGCACCCACATCAAGTGACTCACAACCACATGTAACTAACTACAGCTCTAAGGGATCTATCTGATGCCCTGTTTATCCTCCAGGGACACCTTTTCTAGTACACACACACACACACACACACACTTAAATAAAAATAATTTTTTTGCAAAAGAAATGCTCAATTACATTCATTGTTATTCTGTCAGGCTTGCTCAGACTTTATTGTGAACAGTCTTAAACTGATGCAGTACCCTTTCTCAGATGCCTGCCCCTTTTTAATTTTAGATAGACACTATCTGGTTCTTGGCCTCATTAATAGTCCTCGGCAAAGACTGCTTAACTGGATGGCAGCATTATATATAATCAAGCTACGCTTTAGTTTTGGTTTCCGTCCTTTGGCAAATATCTACTGAGCATCTATTAGGGTGTATTTATCACGGTAGCTAATGCTTTTAGCTGGTTCATTGTAGGCATTCACATAAATACACGCAGAAAGGCAGAGGTGACTTCTGTTGGCAGGAAGTCAGAACTCAGTGTGAAAATCAAGTAGAGTCAGAAAACCAAAGCTTATCAAAGACATTTTCCTTGTTCAAATCAGAGAGCATCAGCACTAATGAAAACAGGACGCAGACCATGTCTGACATATTTTAGACCATTTAAAGGCAAGCATTTGTTCGCTGCGAGCCACAAATGAGTTGGTACTCCAATGAGGACTTTATAAGCCATCTGCTAGTCGCCTAATGAAGCTAGTAACTATCATTGTTTACAGTTAGGCACCAGGGGTCACGGGTATTTGTTTATAATGAAAGCTTCAATGCGTCACTGTAGAAGCTAACGGAGTCTTCCTTCACGGAGGCTAATTACAGATATAATAAAACATGTTTAAACATCTCTTGGAGTCCATAGAAGAACCTGAGTTGGCACAAGTACAAACCATAGGACTCAGTCTGTTTTCATCTAGTGAATCCTGATTATGGAAGCCATCCATATTTAATCACTAACAGTCCCAGGCTACTGACGGGTCCTTTGCTCCAGATCGCTTAATCACAAGATGCTTTGTGAGCCATCTGGATCCAAGGGTGTTTGCACTGAAGATCTGTGTGTGGAGTATGCAAACTCTCAGCAAGGCCCACAAGTGGTTTTGAGCATGCCTTGCTTTGTTTTGTTAAACAAGAGGGTACTTGAAAGTTCAGCTCTCCGGGTACCCAAGCTGAACCTTCCGGCTTAGTTAATTCATAAAAAGAAAAGGGGGCACAGGAGAAACACTTTGGCTTAGAATCATAGAAACAAAGAAATTGAAGGGCCAAATCAAATTTGACTTTTCAACCAACATTAGAGACCTAAAGATGTAATCCAAATTACATTGGCTTTAGTCTTTAGATAATGGCAGTATCTCCACGGTCCATTTGGAGGAAAATTGGGGCCTGTTGCATTAATGGATGGCAGCCTCCTCATTGTGGCATCATAACTAGGAAGACTTAGCCACAGTACGTTCATACACTGTTTCCTACCGGTCACACTGCCAAGGCCTGAGGTGTCAGAGATGAGAAAAGGCTTTCTTCTTAGTTATAACTGCCTGGGGGTGGTGATGTGGTTCCCAGGTATCCCGTGCATAAGCACCCAGGTCTGATCCCCAATACTACGGGGGGTGGAGGGAGACAGAGAATATACAGCTATTAATAGGAGTAAGAAACAACCACATGAAGAAAAAAATATCGGTACTCGTGAAGTGTTTTCCACTTATTCCAAAGCTTCACGTGTCTCAGCTAGCTCACAAATATATCCATGCCTTGGGGAAGAAGAGGAAATTTGAAACTTTAAAAATGGAGGCAAAAGACAGGGAATAGAGTTGACATAATCCAGGGATGATCTAAAGGGTCCTCCAAGAATGTGCTGTAGACACAGAAGTTAGTGTGCGTGATAAAGCTGGTGTTTAGATAAATGAAGAAAATCAAATTATTCAAAAATAATGCTGATTATATTCATTTTCAGGGAGAAGCGATACCTTTGAATATTGTGTTAAAACAAAATCTGAAGAACTTAATCATTTAAAGAAAAAAACTTGTAAAATCCTGGGCTAATATTTATACAATCTGAATATCCCTTATTTGAAATACTTGATAATAGAGGAAGTTCAGATTTTGTATGTTTTTTGAATTTGGGAACCTTTGGCATATATAATGAGCTATGTGGAGAGTAAAAACAAAGTATAAAACCCAAATTAATTTATGTTTCACATTTACCTTTTGAATATACCCTAAGCCTAATTCTATACAGTATTTTCAACCATTGAATATAGGAAGTTTCTTAGGATAGGATTTTCCACCTGGGGGCATCATCATGTTGGAGCTCAAAATATTTCAGATTTTGGAGCATGTCCAATTCTTAATTTTCAGATTAAAGGTGCTCAATCTTTATGACTTCTGAAGATGACAGAAACCACAGGACAGTCTATAATTCAGACCATAAGTCACTTCTAGAATTCTGTCAGGCTGCAGGCAACTTCAGCAGGTAGCTACAAGCTAGCTCACAAAACATAAAGACAAAAGAAAGGCTGCAATTTTCACAGAAATGCCTAAAATCGATGGGGTTTCAAGATTGCGTGTAGCTGTAAGCTCTGGTTGATCATTTTGATGGATATTAATATCCAGTAAATACGGCATACTATTTCTTGGCTTGTGTGCTTCCAATTAACATACACGATACTGTTTATTACATATGCTTTTCAACTTTTCTTCTTGCCTTACATTTTACCTTCATTTCACGCAAGTGAGTCAGTGGCCCAGAATGGTCTGTTGGAGCATAAGAAACAATAACGGAAACATGCCGTCCATATTGCAGTTCAGAATAGCACCCCCCCTGTGAGTAATCAGCAAGACTCTGGTGCACATGCCAGATGTGAATTCGTGCAAGCCGGGACAAAGGACTCTGATGCTTCCCACAATCACAGAGAAGGAACGGGAGGATAGGAGGCAGGATGACAACTATCTGAAAATTAGATTGCATCCAAGCAGTCCTATTACTTTTTATTTTTTCCGTGTATTGTCTGGATCAAAATTTCGTCACCTAATGACACAAAACCATCCAAGCGTCTGCATCATGCTCGCACAAACTAGGTGGCCTTTCTAATACCCACAGGAAGTTTTCAGACATAAAAACTAAGTAGTGTTTTCCAAGTAGGAGATAATCAATTGTCTTGTGGAAAGCAAGGAAGAAGAAATATCAGTAACAAGGTCAGGGTTATGACAACTAAAAATCAGGGTTGGAGGGATAGCTCAGTGGTTAAGAGCACTGACTCTTCCAAAGGACCCAGGTTGGATCCCCAGCACACTGTGGGGGCTTACAAAGGCCTGGAACTCCAGTTCTAGGGCATCCAGGACCACCTTCTGGCCTCCAGAGGCACCAGGCATGAACTCAGTGTACGTGCCTACATGCAGGCAAAACACTCAGACTAATTTAAAAATGAATGAATATTTTTAAAAGACAGCCTGAGTTTATAGGAATATGACTTAAACAGACAAACAACAACCAAAAAAACAAAACAAACAAACAAAATCAAGCATAAAGACGGGGTCTGTGAGATGGATTAGAGGGTAAAACCCACATGAGGAAGGAAGAAGAGAATTGACTCTGTGAGGTTGCTCTCTGGTTCCCACATAGGTACCGTGGCATGAGAGCCACATACACACATCATACACACAACAACAATAACAACAGTAAATACAACATAAAAGAACCATGAAGCCAGCCCTGAAGTTCATGGCTGACATTATACCCTAGAAGCAGAAAGCGAACAACTTTTGGCAAAAACATCTGTATCAGAAGCCACTGGGTGAACAAGACATTGAACGGCGAAGTGAGAGTAATGAGTTCCATGTTCTACTGTGACAGATCTTTTCTCTGAGAGAGAAAAGGAGAGTTGGGGCACAGGACAGGAACCCTCTCCTTGTATGTGTGTGGCACACCTCAGGAAAAAGACTCTATGGCTTTTAAATGTATTTATCCCTAAAGAGCCATGTTATATAATGCAGACATTTTCTTGTTCCATGAAGGGTTAGTTGGGAAGCGGAATGGTCTTTAAGACCACAGGCATCAAAGCTGATAGAGTACCAGATGGGCATGAACCAGAGAAGCGATATCCTAGGATTCCGAAGGGGTGTGCCCAGGACTGGGGCTGTGGCATCGTGGTAGAATGCCAGCCTGCCAGGCAGGAGGCCTTGGATTTGATCCCTAACCCTGCTAATGAATAGAAAAGGAAAGAAGCACCTCGAAGCTAATGCATCTACTGTCTTAGTTATGGGGCAAGTGGTTGGACAAAAGATATTGTTGGCTCCCAATGAGAGTTGAATGAAATAATGGAATATGTCAGCATAACTGAACTGCCACACTACCTGTCCCCTGGGTGAAGAAAGGGACAGTGATTAAGGCCTGCTTTTTCTTTCTTTTAAACGTTTATTTGTTTATTATGTATACAGTGTTCTGCCTGAATGCATGCTTGCAGGCCAGGAGAGGGCACCAAATCTCATAACAGATGGCTGTGAGCCACCATGTGGGTGCTGGGAATTGAACTCAGGACCTCTGGAAGAACAGCCAGTGCTCTTAACCGCTGAGCCATCTCTCCAGCCCCGGAGCCTGTTTTTCTAAGCTGAGGAATGCTGGTAACTTGGAGAAAAGATGGGCACACAAAATTTCAGTCTTTAGACAACTTTGATGAAGTCACTGTCATCCATAATGACCCATCTGTGCTTGGCAGGGACTTCCTGCCAGTACTGCAGTGGGAAAACATTTGCTAGATCTCAAGTCCAAACTCTATGTCTTGCAGCTTTGACTTGACATGAGCGTTGGCTTAGAGTTCTACAGAGCAGTGAAGACACACTATAGCCAAAGGACTCATCGTCTTTTCAAAGATGCAGACCACAGCATGCAGACCAGCCTGAGAAGCTGTTGAATACCCCCTGACATCCTGGGAGCCGCCAGAAACACAATAACAATACACTAGCCTGTGAGGACATCGTAATAGGGTGAGACAGCGAAAGTGGACTCTAGGTCACTCCCTCACAGGTTCTCCTTCCCAGTTGGGTTCCAAATCAGTAACTACTGACCACGTGCCAGGTCTGGGTTAATGTGTTCTGATAAAGACATCAGAGCCAGAACAGCAACTAGAACTGAGTGTGGCATGGCTGCCTTGGTGACTGTCTGCTGCCACGTGCCACGATTCATTCATATTCATCTTTACTTTCTGGAGCCAGAGGGAAAAACTAGATGGCATTATGAGGAGCCCGTCTTTGAACCACATAAATTCTGAAGGCTGTCACTAATCCCGGCTATCTCAGTCAAAAGAGAATCGTGTTAGGAGCACCTATATGGCTCTTTCTTTTCTATTTGTTTAATTTCTCTTTTTCTTGTGTGTGTGTGTGTGTGTGTGTGTGTGTGTGTGTGTGTGTAAACCACCACACAAACGTGGAGGTCAGAGGACTGCTTGCCAGAATTATTTCTTTCCTTTCATCATGTGAGTTCCAGGGCTAGAACTCGGGCTATCAATCTTGGCTGCAAGTGCCTTTACCTACGGAGCATCTTGCCGGCCCATGTGGTTTTTTTTCTACATAAATATTATTCTGGGATTCAAGAAATTTTTGTTCACAAAACTGATGGCGGGACTCTGCCAGCTAACTGGCGCGATCAGTTTATGTATTATGTATTCTAGAACCAAGGCAATGACACCTGGGATTGGAGGGGGCCAGGATCAGTAGAAGAATGTTTCTGGAGTTGATAGGACCCAAGGATTCAATGTAAGGTGTTATTAAGGACCTGTATGTATGTATGCATGCATGCATGTGTGCATGTATATATGTATGTGAGAATATACGCTTATACTTAAGGAGGCCAGAAGAGAGTGTTGGGTCCCCCAGAGGTGGAACGATCAGTGGATGTGAGTCACCCAATGTGGATGCTGAGAATCAAACCTCAGCTCTCTGGAAGAGCAGCCAGTGTTCTCCACCCTTGAACCATCTCTCCGGCCTCCTGGTCTTGGTTGTTTTGTGAGTCTCTTATCCTCAGTGCTGTTGAATGGACAGATTCTATGACATCATCTCATGTCATTTTGGACCTAAGAAACAGTACACTGAGTTTCTTGATGGCTCCGGTACCCTCACCAGGGCATCCACATCTCCTTCATAAGTGAAGTGTCTTCCCAAGACACACAGTCAGCTGCTCTCACAGAGAGGCCTGTGCTAGCTTCTCTATTTCTCTCAACCTTTTGTTCTCAGAAGCCTCAAAGGCTCTGTCTTCGTGTCACTTCAGGTAATCCACGGCATTGTTCTGAGGTACAGAGTTACTCAAGCAAAGTGCTAGACCCGCTGCCTGGGACTCCTGCTAGGGAGCTAAGTCGTCAATCTCCTTCTGCTCCTACCTTCCAACACTTTGCTCCAACACTGTCGTGTTTATCAACCAAACATTCTCTCCATTTCCAGAGCATGCTAGCCACAGTCTGAGCTGCTCAGTGCAGCTCTTCCTCCCTGAGTCGGGTTACATTGACGTTTAACCCTGATTATGGGCTTGTAGCCAGTAGATAGATATGCTGGCAGATTCCACGAAGGACAAACACTTTCCTGGAAGGTATTGTCTTACTCCGGACTCTTCAGAAGATGGGCAGCTAGTATATTCTAACAAGGCAGCGAGGGCCACCTCTACAGCTCCAGAGCCTTCAATACAGCAATTCAAAGTTTTCACCTAGAACCCGAACATAAGCCATAAGGTCCTGATCTTTGCCTATCGAAGTCCTGGGTTCACCATTCCACCACATCAACTCCTCTGGTTCTTTCTCTTTCAGGTCATGAAAAGAAGCCCTTATGAAGCCCAGGAGCCGGGATGCTGAGGTATAAATGTGACTAGTGTCTACCTACTTTCATGAGACTTCAGTGTACATTGGCAAACAGAGAGTGCACATGAAGATGTATAAATATTGGGGTGATATGGATGGAACTAGCAAAAATCATCCTGAGTGAGGTAACCCAGACCCAGAAAGACAAGCACAGTACCCACTCACTCATGAGTAAGCATTAGCTGTAATGTAAAGGAAAACCAGGCTATACTCCACAGCCCCAGAGACGCTAAGTAACAAAGAGGGCCCAAAGAAGGATGCACAGAATTCCCTGGGAAGAGGATAAGAAGAAACAGAAAAGGTGTCCTGGGTAAATTTGGGGTGGGGGTGGGAGAGGAAGTGGGGGATGGGAACATGAGGGATTGGGTTGGTCTAGTTGGGGGCAAGACAGAAGGGGAGAATATTGAAAGAGATATCTTGACGGGCGGGGTTGGGGGTATTTGGGGTTTAGGGAGAAACCTGGTGCCAGGGAAACTCCCAGGAGTCCACACAGATGACACCAGCTGAGACTCCTAGTGTAGAGGGTGCCTGACTGGCCTTCTCCTGTAATCAGATTGGTGACTACCCTAATTGTCATCATAGAACCTTCATCCAGTAACTGATGGAAGCAGATGCAGAGATCCATAGCCAGGCACCAGGCTGAGCTCCGTGAGTCCTGTTGAAGAGAGAGAGGAGGGATTGTAGGAGCCAGTGGGGTCAAGGTCATGACAGGGGAACCCACAGAGACAGCTGACCTGAGCTCATGGGAGATCAGGGATTCTAGACCGACAGCTAGGGAGCCCGCATGGGACCGACCTAGGCCCTCTGCATGTGGGTGACAGTTGTGTAGCTTGGTCTGTTTGTGGGGCTCCTAGCAGTGGGATCAGGACCTGTCCCTGGCACTTGAACTGGCTTTTGGGAACCCATTCCCCATGCTGGGTTTCCTCTCCCAACCTTGATGCAGGGGGAGGAGCTTAGCGCTGCCTCAACTTGATGAGCCATGCTTTGCTGACTCCCATGGGAGACCTGTCCCTTTCTGAGCAGAGACAGAGACAGAGGAAAGATGGATGCAGGGGCATAGGGGAGGGAGGAGATGGGAGGTGGAGAAAGGAATGAGAGAAGGGGAGGGAGAGGAAACTGTGGCCGGTGGGTAAAATACATGAAATTTTTTAATAAATAAAAATAAATATTGGGGTGAGGTGTAGCTTTTGCCTGGTGCTATGGTTTACATCTAAAATGTCCCCTCAAAGCTAAAAGCTTTGTACCTGGTTGTGGGCTTTGGAGAGTGATTGGATTGTGAGGAATCTGATCTTATCAACGGATCAGTCCACCAATAGGTTTGTGATTGGGTTCTTGCTGTTTGTTTGTTTGTTTGTTTGTTTGTTGGCACAGTCTCATACATCTCAGGCTGACCTCAAACTCCATACGCAGCCTAGGGTGACCTTGAACCTGTGATCCTTGTTCCTCCACCTCCAGAGCGTTGGGATCCCAGACGCGCTCCACCACTCCTGCTTTTGATGAGTCTTTAATTTGCCTGACCGTTGAGGAGAGGTGGTAGAGACTACAGAAAGTGGAGCCTGGGTGGAGGAAGTGATCCCTGGAGCGTGACCTTGGAGACCGTCTCTGCTCCCCCTCTCCATCTTCCTTCTGGCTTACCATGAGGTTTTTCTCTACGCCACCCCCTCGATGTTGTGACCTACAGCGGCTCAGAAACCATGGAACCAAGCGACCACGGAATGAAACCTTCCATCCATGAGTTAAAATCAACCATGGCTTATTATTTTTCCCGGGGGATTTTGTCTCAGTGGTAAAAAGCTGATTAACACACCTGCTATGTTCCGTATAGTGCATAATAGATGCACAGATAAATACTACAGAGAGAGAGAGAGAGAGAGAGAGAGAGAGAGAGAGAGAGAGTTAAGGCAAATATCTTGTGAAGTCACAGCCCGTTTCTACGGCTTACATGGAACACTCCTCAAGGAGTACAACATGGGTTTCAAGGTCCTGTTTCCTTTCTCAGTAGTTTCCCCCCTGCCCAGCCCTACCTTCCCATCTCCAGGCCACAGACCGTGCTGACTGTAGGTTAGCCACGCCCAATTTGCTGTGGCTGATTTAAGTATGACCCTTCTGGTCATAACTGCCACTCTCGCACCGTCTCAGCTCAAATCCTGGCTCTGTGAACTCTGGAGCAGGCCAGCCTAGTCCACAGAGAATGCATTCGTCGTTAGCTCCGGACACCTTGGTCTGGGTTTGATAATAATAAACTCAGAACCGGAGACCCAGCTCAGATTCAAAGGAGAACAGACACTTAAGAAGCCAGAGCAAGGAAAGATGAAAACAAATTCTAGGCTGGTCAACACAGCCAACCAAAAGATGCCTGTCCCCAAGTAGAGGTGAGGAGCGTCCCACTGATGTGGATGGTCCTGCCTGTGGGTGCTATGAATCTTCCTTGGTGCCCCTGGGATCTCCTCCGACCCGGTTTTCTACATCACTGGGGGGCAAGTGGGACTGTAGTCTGGCTCCTTCTCTTTATTCCACATGCCTTGAGAGCCAGAAACTCTGTTTATGCACCTCCCCATGTCTTCTTGGCCCCACACAAGGACTAGATATCTTCCTTATGCGGCAAGGCAGGAAACGGTGCTGACTGGAAGTATCCGTGGCTCAAACCTACATGACTCCAGGATTAGCCAAGGAAACAGGCCAAACCACGAGAAGCTGAAAAGTAGAATATTATCTGCCAGACAGATCCAGGAAGCTGCCTGAACGACAATGCTCAGAGAGAACTGGGCAGGGACTCTGAGTTCAAAACCAGTCTGTGTTCAGGAACCCACAGATTACAGTGTCCATAAGGACACTGGGGTCAGGCTGACCGCTAAGACCCTGTGCCCCGAAGGAAGAGGGCTGGAAGCCCCACCACTCCAGGTTTGAACCAGTAGGATTTGGTTTTTCCGAGGGACTCAAGTATTTGCAAAGGGCAAAGTCTCAGGACTGTGAAAGTCTGGGCGCTTCTACAGTATTTGCATACTTTCTTTCCTCAGTTTTGCTGTTATTTTTTTTTTCATAACAGAATAATATAATGGTGTTGTCTTTTAAGTCTCAATCCCCAAAGCATAGCACAGTGGCTGAAGGAGGAACATCTCAGCATACTTTATTGAACAAAAGAATGTAAGTTGTTAGACAAGGTGCTTGAAGGTTTGTTTTCGTTTGTTTGTTTTGTGTGTGGGTTTTTTCTTGTTGCTGTTTTGTTGGTTTTTTTGTTTGTTTGTTTGTTTTGTCCAGTCTCTAGGTCACGAGGTTTTGGAAACATTATTCCCAATGTCCATTAGAAATCATTTTCGCACCTGGCACTGGTGGCACACTCTGTTAATCCCAGCCCTCGGGAGGCAGAGGCAGGCAGATCTCTGAGTTCAAGACCATCCTGGTCTACAGAGTGAGTTCCAGGACAGCCAGGGCTACACAGAGAAACCTTGTCATGAAGAAAAAAAGGAGAAGTCATTTTTGCTCCAGTCCACCTAGAAGGCTTATGTGGTACCGGGTCTAATTGCTTTGAGAATGGAGTCAATCTGTCAAGTTAAATACCATTTTCCATCACACTGGCCTCATAATTAATCGAGAGCTCAGGGTTAAGGATGTAACTGAACTGGAAGCAAAAGCATGCTAAAAAGCACTGAGGTTTGTGGGAAAGAAGCCCTTGGGCAACCATCATTGTCTCAGATCCTCCAACAATGCAAGGGTTTCAGTCACTTCCTCCTGCGGCATCTTGGTGGCCAGTATGAGAAACCCTGAGTGTCACTGGGGTCCTGAGAAAAGTATCAACATCAAGGGAACCCTGGGAGCAGAGAATGTTGCTGAGAGGATTTCTCTCGGGCCAATGGGAAGCCATGCTCAAACGGGACATCCTGCCTGTGTGAAACAACAGGATCGCACCTCTGTGGAAATACGGCATTATTTTCTCATGGAGTAGGGTCTAAAACCTACACCCCGGTACCGCAAAATCCAGGCCTGCTTTGTCATAATCCGCCTCGCTGTTTTATAGTTACCTGAAGAATGGTTTATGTCATTGTATTAGCTTCCCAACTTGATGGGTGGATCCGTGAATCCAGGTCTTTTCCTGGTAGAATGGGTGTCTGTAGAGGGCACTCAGTGTGTGCTCAATATATTGACTGAGTAGAAATTAAATGATGACCAGCTACATGAGAATAAACAAAGGCCATTGATTCCAAGGTTGCTATAGGCAGGAGTCACCACTGTTGGCTTGCATCTTGCAGAGACTCTGAGACAGAAAACTAAAGTAAAAATGTTATAGTGGGAAAAGAGAAGGCCTTGGCAGGCCTTGCTCAGGCCTCTTGGCATGGGAAGCTGCAAGCAGGCTAAGGGAAATGGGGTCTCCTCTGAGTTGGCTCAGGGATGCGTATTTGACTTTTTTTTGTTGATACTACGTGGGAAGTAGGGATTAAAATTAAGGACACTATAATTTGTTAATCAAATCTTGGCTATTCAGGCCACTAGTCAGAGAGGTTATGGTTTGGCTCCCTAGGTTGTTAGTAGGTACCAGTTGTTAGCAGTTGACTTTCTGGTAGACTATTTTGTGGCCAACTGGCTTCCTAAGCTAGGGTTACCATTACAATTAAGGTTCTACCTATCTATATATGCTCTAACCTTGACTGCTTACAGTCTCTTAATTAATTAAATATTCTTTCCCCCAGCTTATATCAAGGAACAGACTTCCCCAGAATAGTTGGGAAATTGTCACTCTTGCACATTTTTTAAAATGTCTCTAGTATTTTTGTTGCCTTGAGGGCTGATTCAAATCCAATCTGGGTTTGGAAAATCATATCCAATCTGTGGTGATATTTAAGACAGGTTTCAAAAAGAGAATAACAACTACACAATAATCAATTTGGAGGCTACACCTGGTGATAAAGGAAAGCTAGGAACTAGAAAGGTGTGTCTCAACCTGTGAGGTGCATCCTGTGGATTTACTTCATGCAAAATTGAAATCTTAGTAAGGATTAGGAAGGTAATCAATGGAAAAGTATTAATACATTTCACATATTAAATAATGTTAAATATGAAATAATGACTTAGGTAATAACATTTATAGGTATTATTATTCTATACCTTTTAATCTTGGTATTAGTCTTAATAGTTGTTATTAATAGTTGATATTAATTGGTGGGATCCCATTCAAAAAATTATATATATAAGTATGGACAAATAGAGCCATATGGTCGGTTCTGGAGCCTTATGGCAGAATTTGAGACTTGAAAAGTGCACAATAAACTTAGCAAAAAATAAGACTCTAGAATAAGTGTATGACCTTTGTTAGGCTTGGTGGTACACATCTGTAAGAGAGGCACTCAGAAGGCTGAGGTACATAGATTGAAAGTTCAAGGCCAGCCTGGGGCTACATGTTAAGTTCCAGGTCTGAACTGCATGGTACAACTTTGTCACAAAACTCAAGTAAACTAAACATGGAAGACTTGCTGTGTGTCGTAGTCCTGGTCTATAATCCAACTCCGAAGAATGAGGCTAGAGGACTAAGAGTTTGAGTCCAACCTAGGCAAACAGTGGGACAGTTTTGGTTTGAATGAGATATCCTGCACCGTGTAAGACATTTGAATAGTAGATTCCCAGTTGATGGCAATGTCTGGGGAGTCTCGGGAGATGTGGCCTTCTTGGAGGACGTTTGTCACTGGAGGCAGGCTTTGAAAGTGAGAAGACCCACACCATTGTGAGTTCATTCACTCTGCTTCACGCTTGCTGTTCAAGATGTGAGCCCCAACTGCTGTTCCAATAACAGTGTCTACTGTCACGTTTCTGCCAAGATGGACTCAAGCCCTCGGGAAACTTCAGCCCCGATAAACTCTTTCTTCTGTAGGCTGCCTTGGTCATGCATTTTATTACAACAGCAGGAAAGGAATTAATACAGACCCCATTCAAAAACTTAAATGAAAGAACAAATAAAAAACTTATTAACAAGAACTGCTCCCGATCATCAAGCTGACAGTTTAGAGCTACATCTTCACAGTATATGTTCATAAACTTTAATTACTACTATTAAAAGGGAGCGCCGCATATGGTTAGACTATCCTAAACTGTAAAGTGACAGATGTCTATAAATATTAAAATCCTGTAATTATCAGGACAGTTCATTAATTATCTGTCATGTGGATCTTACTTAAAAATAGGACTGATATTTATTCCCAAACATTCATCCATTTAACGAAGAGGCCATGTGTGAGGAAAATAAGATGTATCGAGCTGAGGCCGCTTCAGGTGCTGTCTCTCTTCAATAACCACACAACCAGAAGTATTGTGTTGACTTCAAATACACCTTCCTAGTTTGAATACTGCAAAGCAGAATTTAACCTGAGCTGCAGTGCATTTAATTCCTTTTTTCTGTAAGTCTGTCCTTCTAGATTCAAACTGCCATGTGTTTGTTCCTATTTTTCACTTACATTATCTTCTTCTCACTATTTCCCCATTTCTTATTCCTTGCAAGCTTTCATCTTTCCCTTTTCTGTTTCCTAAACCTTTGAACTGTTTATTGCCCAATCCATCTCCAATTATGAGGGCAACGGGGGAGCCTGCTTCTCATATTCTATTCTATTCCTTACCCAGAGGCTTAGGGATATAGAATAAGTGAAATAAAGTAACTTATTAATAAGCACTGTCTCTGCCGGTGGTGAACTTGGTACGTTTCTACAAGTTCTGCACAAAGCCTTAGGACAATGGGATTCACTTCAGAGTTACTCTATCATAAATTTAGATAAAGATTTGCAGTTGAAGGATTGACATCTGTTTGCTGATGGCCTCATTATAGTCAAATTACATTTTAAAAGTTTGATTTCTGCTGGGCGGTGGTGGCACACGCCTTTAATCCCAGCACTTGGGAGGCAGAGCCTGGCGGATCTTTGTGAGTTTGAGGCCAGCCTGGTCTCCAAAGCAAGTTCCAGGAAAGGCACAAAGCTACACAGAGAAACCCTGTCTCGAAAAACCAAAATAAATAAATAAATAAATAAAAGTTTGATTTCTGAAACATTGCCCAGTTTAAGTATCAAAGGGTGTGTGTGTGTGTTTGGGGGTGTTCAAATGCATTAAAGTAAATGGCAAATTGTTTTCTTTACATTTCATTACGGGGGCCTGTGAGATGATTCAGCAGCTGAAGGTGCATGCTGCCAAGTCCAATAATGAACCTTCAGAGCACTGTGGTATGTGGACACCACACAAACACACACACACACACACACACACACACACACACACACACAACACACACACTAAATAAGTAAATGTAAAAGAAAAACTTTAAATAAAGCCCCATTATTTGGTTAATCTATTTACATTTTTAAATTTACTTGTTAGTTTCTTATTAAATTTCTGGTGAGGTGTGATGGTAAACACCTTTAATCCTAGCGCTTAGGAGGCAGAAGCAGGAGGATCTCTGTGAGTTCAAGACCAGCCTGATCTATATAGTGAGTTCCAGGATAACCAGGACGACACAGAGAGATCCTGGTTTTTGTTGCTGCTGTTATTTAAATTCATCTTTTTCTTGAAATAAAAAAAGCCCTTTTGTCAGCTTTTTAGAATTATTTTTAACAATTTTTCCAATTCTTTCTCCAGTGTCCCATCTTATGCAGCATCATTACCACTTCCTGTTTTATTCCAACTCCATTTCCACTTAACATCTAGATGGTCTAAAACCAAACAGTCTGGTTCTGTAAATGCTACTGCAAACTCCTGTCTCCGAAATTTTCCTCGTCATCTCCTCAACTCTGCTTTGGACTCTCACATTTATAAGGTGGGTGGGGAAATACCAGCAAAGCAAGTCCTTGTCCCAATTTAGTTGAAACAAAATGGTGCTACGAGCTGATGTTTTCGATTTTATCAGATACTGTTTCTGAATGTTTTGAGATGCACCCATTTCTTCCCCTATTAATATGAAAAATTACATAAACTCAGTCTTCTCATCTCAGATGGTCTCTACACTCTGGGACAAGTGCAAAATGTCCAGGAAACACTCTTTTAACTCTGTGTTGCTGGACTTCATCGGTCAACATTTATTTAGGATTTTGGTGACTATTCATAAGTGAAATTTATTTCTCATTTTTCTGTCACTGGCTATCTTGGTTACTGGTGTAGTCATAAAGTGATTTCAGTAACCCTCACTCTTTTTTTATTTTTTTAACTTAAAAACAGGTTTATATCATCGAGGAAACCATTTGTTGCAAACCTAACACTTGTAGGTTTGGGCATCTTCTCACTGGTTGACATTTAACTACCTGTTAGAACTATTTCATGATTATCGATATATGAAGTTTTTCCGTTCCTTTTCAACTCCATTTTTGTAAATTATATTTATTCCAGGAACTCTCCATCTTATCTTTTCCCCATTCACTAATCCCGAGTAAATTCTCTTATAGTTTTTCAAAACCCCTATTCCTTGCATGAGAATGCTTGTTTTATTCTCTAAGTGTGTGTGTGTGTGTGTGTCGGTTTTTTTTTTTTTTTTCATGTTGGGTTTTGCTGGATGGCCTTTCCATTTTATTATAGCTTTTACATTTTATTATGGCTTTTACAATGAGTCTTCTGCATTGCTCATTTTACACTGCATCGATTTCTGCTTCTTATTGATTCCCTGATATTAATCCTTATTATGAATCCCCTTTACTATTTGGGGGCTACTCTGCTGTTCATCTCATTAATTTTTTAAATCTTTTTCTTTTGTACTAAGATACATAAATAAATGGCTATACTTTTCTTTTTTCTTTCTTTCTTTTTTTTTTTTTTTTTTTTTTTCGAGACAGGGTTTCTCTGTGTAGCTTTGCGCCTTTCTGGACTCACTTGGTAGCCCAGGCTGGCCTCGAACTCACAGAGATCCACCTGCCTCTGCCTCCCGAGTGCTGGGATTAAATGGCTATACTTTTCACGGAGTCACAGTTTTACATACAAACTGCTTCACAATCACACATACATGTACTTTCCAAGGGAAGTCCTTCAGGGCTGTGATAAAGAGGCCATGTCTTTAACCCCTAGGCAAGTTCTTCAATCACTCTACCTCAGTTTCTTTATGAAGTGGAGACAGTGACAGGTCTTTCTGGATGGGGCAGAGGATCAGTAAGCTGACACACAGAAACACATGGAAGAATGCGTGGTTCATGGTGATGCTCAGTTGCCGTTCAGATTTCTGAGCGATTATCATTCAACTATGGATTTCTTTTATTTGTTACTTTTAGAAGTTCTTCCATAATTTTTAAAAATATGAAAAGTTGCCCATCTGCTATTAACTTCAACTCAACTGGATTAAGGTAAGAGAATGGGAATGATGTAGTTAAATGGGTTAGTCCTTATCAAATCCCCAAATCATTTTTCATGAAGAAGGAAAATAGAATCCTTACATTCATTCAGAACCACGAAAGTATCCAAACAACCAAAGAAACCTTGGAGGAGCAAGAAAGAGGAAGAGGAGGAGAAGGGGAGAAGGAGGAGAAGTGAGGAGGAGAAAGAGGAAGAAGAGGAGGAAAAGGAGGAGGAAGAAGAGAAGAGGCGAGGAGGAGGGGAGAAGGAGAAGAGGAGGGGAGGAGGAGGGGAGGAGGAAGAGGAGGGGAAGGGGAGGAGGAGGAAGAGGAGGAGGAGAAGGAAGCAGCAGCAGCAACATCTGCTGGGAGGACTCATCACACAACCCAACAGCAAAATATATAGTGAAAAGTCATTGTAATCAAAACAGAAAAGGGCTGGTATAAAAAGACTCCTAGACAAATGGAACAAGAAGGGAGAGAGAGGAAGGGAGAAAGGGAGGGAGGGAGGGAGGGAGGGAGGGAGAGTGAGCAATCAATCCAGCACTTATGGCCAGATTTTTCCTGCTTTGCAAACACACAGCAGAGAAAAGTACATTCCCATCAGCAAATGGTTTTGAAGAATGAAATTATCTCCCGCTGCATATGAAAGTCCACTCAAACTGAATGCAGGACTTCTGAAACTCAAAGCTACTGGAAGAAAACACAGTGGGAAAGCTCCATGAATCTGGTCTGAGAAAACACTCAGGGAATAAAAGCAAAAAAGAGACCAATGGTGGGGTGGTGGGGTGGTGGGAGGAGGCTGCTGAGTTCAATCCCTGAAAGCAAAGGTGAAAAAAAAAAATCTTTGATGTTATGTGATCATTATCCCAGGACCAGGGCAGAGACAGGAGGACCCCGGAGCTTGCCGGTCACCCAGCCTAGCCTAGTAGGTGAGCCCCAGGCTGATGAAAGACCCTGTCACAAAACAAGGTGTATAGCTCCTGATGAACAATACCTGAGGTTGACCTCTGTCACAGACACACAGACAGACAGACAGACAGACAGACAGACACACACACACACACACACACACACACACACACACACACACACACCAGGGAGTGGGGAAAGAACTTATCATCAGAAAATAGAATGTCAAACATCAAAAATAGGTAGAAAAAATTAAAAAACAAAAAACAAACACTTCTCGAAAGAAGGGTATAGATGGCTAAGAGGCTCATGAGAAGATGCTGAGCATCACTATAGCATCCAGAGAATGCAGATTAGATTGTAATGAGATATCGTTTCATTCCCGCTAGAGGAAAAGGGAAAGTATTAGCAAGGACGGAAGGAAACATGTCTGTGCACTGTTGGTAGGAATGTTGGTGAGCTTGGCTATTATGGGAAATGGTGTGAACGTTCCTCAAAACAGGTAAAACTTGAATTACCCTATGATCCAGTAACCCACTTCTGGGACCATATCAGGGCAACTGTAATCAATGTCAGAATGATGTCTTCCTGTATTATAGCCTTAGTCCCAGGAGCCTCGATGTGGAATCAAAGCATCTGTCAGCACGTGAATGGGTAAAGGTAAACTCCATATACTTAGTTAGATCGGGAAGTAGTTTATGATGGTTAATGTTCATGGTCAGTCTGACTGGATTTGGAATCCCTGGGAGACACTTTTTTGACTATGGTTTTGAGGAAATTTCTGCAGAGGTTTGACTCTCACGGCAAGATCCATCTAAGTGTGGTCAGGACCCTCCCATGGACTTGGCTCCTCAACTGAATGAAAGGTAGAAAAGGAGAAAGTGAGCTGAGCAACAACATTTGTCTTTCTCTGCTTCCTGACTGCTGCTCTATGACCAGCCGCCCTGGCCTCCCACAACTGCTCCTTCCTGACAACTGAGAGTGTCAGCTGAGATTTACCTTCTTCCTTTACGTTGCCTGTGTCGAGAATTTTATCACAGCAACTAACACATTAATTGTCCCTAAAAAAGGAATCAAATTCTGTTATCTGGGACAACATGAAAAGATCTTAGAGACATTATTATGCTAAGTCAAGTAATTCAGGCACAGAAAGATTAGGACAAAATTTGGCATATATCTGGAATCTAAAAAGAAGCTGGGGGTTGGGAGGCTAGAGAGATGGCTCAGCAGTTAAGAGCACTGGCTGCTCTTCCAGAGGTCCTGAGTTCAATTCCCAGCAACCACATGGTGGTTCACAGTCATCTATAATGGGGTTCTGAGGCCCTGTTCTGTCTGATGCCCTGTTCAGCCATTCAGAATACGTAAATAGAGTGCTCATATGCATAAATAAATAAATCTTTTTAAAAAATGGAAAATTTAAAAAAAAAGTTAGATACATAGAAGTTGAGAGAAGAACAGTGGTGTCTTGGGTAGGGTTTCTATTGCCGTGAAGAGACACCATGACCATGGCAACTTGTTGTTGTTGCTGCTGTTATTTTCAAGACAGAATTTCTCTGTGTAACAGCTCTGACTGTCCTGGAATTCACTTTGTAGACCAAGCTGGCCTCAAACTTACAGAGATCTACCTACCTCTGACTCCCAAGTGCTGGGATTAAAGGCACATGCCACCATTCCCAGCTTACAGCAACTCTTATAAATGAAAACATTTAGTTGGGGTGACCCACTTACAGTTCAAAGAAGGTTTAGTCCATTATCATCATGGTGGGAAGAAGGTAGCATGCAGGTAGACTTGGTGCTGGAGCTGAGAGTCCTTACATCTTGATCCAAAGGCAACAGGAAGTGAACTGAGACACTGGGTGGTATCTTGAGCATATATGAGACCTCAAAGCCCACTTCCACAGTGACCCACTTCCTCCAGCAAGGCCACACCTCCTAATAGTGCCACTCTCTATAAGCCTATGGGGGCCATTTTCATTCAGACCACCACAGTTACTAAAATCTTAAATGTCTGTGCTATATTAGGATTCTAGAGGGACAGACTGATATACTGAATCTATACAAAGAATGGAAATTTATTGGAATAACTTACAGGCTGTGGTCCAGCTAGTCCAACAATGGCTGTCTACCAATGGAGGATCCGAGAGTCCAGTAGCTGTTCAATCCATGAAGCTGGATGTCTCAGGGGGTCTTCAGTCTACACAGGAATCCCAAAGACAGAAGCAGGCTCTAATGCTGGTGAAGGAACGGATTTACTGGTGAGATCAAGAGCAAGCAGTGCCGGGCGGTGGTGGCACACGCCTTTAATCCCAGCACTTGGGAGGCAGAGGCAGGTGGATCTCTGTGAGTTCAAGGCCAGCCTGGTCTACAGAGCGAGATCCAGGAAAGGCACAAAGCTATATGGAGAAGAGCTGGAGAGATAGCTCAGCCATTAAAGGCTAGGCTCACAACAAAAAAAAAAAAAAAAAAAAAGGAAGGAAAAACATATATATATATGTTCTGTTCTACCAGCATTTGTAGATGTTTTCTGGAGAAGGATTCCCAATATATTAGGTCCACAGTTTTGCCAAGTGTTAGATCTACACTTTTATAGTTGTTTTTTTTTTTTTTTTACTCTTTGGGGCCTGCCACTGAGCTCCCAAATAAACACACAGAGACTTATTCTTATTTACGGATGCCCGGCCTTAGCTTGGCTTGTTTCTAGCCAGCTTTTCTAACTTAAATTGTCTCATTTCTCTTTTTTTTTTTTTTTTTTTTTTTTTTTTTTCAGCTTTTCTTTACTTTGCCTTTCTTCTTTAGCCAGGCTGCTCGAACTCACAGAGATCCTGCTCTGCTCCGAGTGTGGTTAAGGCGTGCGCCACCCGGCTAAATTGTCTCATTTCTCTTTAACTACAATTTTCCTCTGGGCTTTTTACCTTCCTTTATTCCATATGTCTTTCTTTCCTTCTTACTCTGTGGACGGCTATGTGGCTGTGTGGCTGTGTGGCTGTGTGGCTGTGTGGCTGAATGGCTGGCCCCTGGCATCCTCCTCTCCTTCTCCTTTTCTCCATCCTCCTCTTCTTCCCTAGATTTTTCCTCCTATTTATCCTCTCTGCCTGCCAGCCCCACCTATCCTCTCTCCTGCCACACTATTAGCCATTCACCTCTTTATTACACCATCAGGTGTTTTAGGCAGGCAAAGTTACACAGCTTCACAGAGTTAAACAAATGCAACATTAAAAAAAAAATGCAACACATCTTTGCATCATTAAATAAATAATCCACAGCATAAACAAATGTAACCCATCTTAAAATAAAATTCCACAACACTAGTTTGGCTCACAAAATTTTTCTTTTCTAGACAAGGATCATACTGTTAAATCAAGCTCACATTATCATATATAAAAATTTCTCAGTCGCCAAAGATTTCAATAAATACTAAAATATAATGAAATAAAATCTTTCAAAGCAGCACAATACCGACTTCTCAGGTGGAGATGATAGAACACTTGCCTAGCATGAGAAAGACCCAGGTTTCCATTCTTAGAGTAACAGGGGGGAAAGGATTTTTTTTGTTTTTTTTTTTTTGTTGTGTGGGGTTTGTTGTTGTTGTTTTTTTGTTTTTTAACAAAAACAGCCAAAGTAAGTTGAGTCTGGTAATGCAGGCTGTAACCCCAACTACTCAGAGGCTGAAGCAGAGGCTTGTGGATTCAAGGCCAGCCTGTGCTACCTAGTAAATTCTGTCAAAAGAGAGGGAGAAGGGAGAAGGAAGGGAGGAAGAGGAGAGAAGGAAGGAAGGAAGAGAGGGGAGAGGGAGAGAGGGAGAAACCATGTACCCTTGTGTGGAATCTGCATTAAAAAAAAAAAAAATCTGGATTCACTAAACATACAAATTGTTTTCAGGAAGGAAAAAGTCCTTTAATATATAGGTGTTACAGATTCTCCAAAGGACCCGATTTTATGTAACACACACATACACATGTGCACACAACACTGGGTTGTCATTATTGCGGTTTTAATCCAAGTGTCCGTACAAGTATGTTACTGGGACCATCCCCAGTGGCCATGGCACAACAATGGTAGAAGAAATAAACACCAGAAAGAGAAACGCTGCCCTGGTGATGGACCCCTGAAGTGATGGAGACAAAGGGAAGTCTCAGCTGTGGACACCAGCGTCCTGGAGCGACCCTCTAGCTCTGCAGGAACATCCCCACGGCAAAATGAGTGTGACCCCGCTCCTCTTCCTGCTTCTGACCTCGGGTGTAGTAGCCATGCGCAGGGATGCCCCTCTGTGCTCCCCATTCTTGTCCAGAACAATAAATAGATACTTCAACTTAGCGTTTAGCGAAGAGCTATGAAGCGAGTGTGGGAGCACGATCCACAGCGACCACGTGACACACATCCTTCCTCCGCGCTCTTGCTTCCCTCTCCGCCCAGAGATGATGGTTGAGTCAGGACTTCTGTGCTCTTTACTTCCCACTTGTATACATTCTTGACAACAGAAAATCATTTTGCCCATTTGGGAACTTGACATCAAACTTGGAATAAACACAACGCGCAGGTCCCTTAGGGACCTGGTTTCCCCTTCGCATTGGTTCTTCGGAATTGTTTGCGGCTGTAACGGACCCCTTGGGGTGGCCATGTAGCAGACATCCCGCAATGTATTCATTACTTTCTCATTGCTGTGACCAAACCCTTGACCTGAAGCCACTTAAAGAAGGAGAGGTTTAAGCCAGTTTGTAGTTTGAGGGGACACAAGCCACAGTGAAGGAAAGGCATGGTAGCAGAGTTGACTCCATTGGAATGTTCAGATGGGGTTCCTCAGCCTCCTCACCCTTTGGGAAACAGGAAGCAGAAACAGAACAGGAAGTCCACCCCAGGAAGTAGTGAGCTACTTCCTCCAGCAAGACCTTCCTTCCTACAACTCCACAACCACCCAAGACAGCCCTACTACTAGTTGGGGATCTGATGTTCTAACACATGAGCCCGTGGTGGACAGCTCACCTCCAAAGTGAAATACCAGAGCACATCATGACTGCTGTCCTAGTCTATGACAATAATCTGCCCCAAATCCTGGTTTTACCTCTACCCCTTGAGGGTGGACATGTAACTATTTAAACTATTTGGCCAGGTTGTGTTTTATTTTTGCCTTTGACATCCAAGAAAACTGAAAGTTTTTTTACACCCCATTTAGATTTCTTGGAATGTAGAGCTGCTTGGTTAACTGGTGAATTAGATTCTTTAAAAAAATGTTTTTTTTCTACCTTTCACCGTGTTCTCCTCAGATAAGACATCTGGTCAGTGGCCAGCAAACTCTGTGGGTAATAATACTGAATTTCCTCTCTGGAACCAGAAACATTGGAGAAAAGATTTCCCTGCTTGATATATTTACAGCATATCTCTCTTGTCTTCAGCGTACTGGTTATTGAAAATAAATAGGCTAGGTGGTGGTGCACACCTTTAATCCCAACACTCGAGAGGCAGAGGCAGGTGGGTCACTGTGAGTTCGAGGCCAGCCTGGTCTACAAAATGAGTTCCAGGACAACCAGGACTACACAGAGAAACCCTGTCTCAAACCACACGCCTCCAAAAACAAATATCCAGATGTAGCCATGGGTGTAGCTCAGTTGCAGAGACTTTCATAGCATATGCAAGGCCCTGAGTTCAATTCCCAGCACTACAGAGGGAGGGAGGGAGGGAGGAGAGAGAGAGGAGGAAGAGGAAGGAGGGAGGGAGGGAGGAAGGAAGGAAGGAAGGAAGGAAGGAAGGAAGGAAGAAAAAGAAAGAAAGAAAGAAAGAAAGAAAGAAAGAAAGAAAGAAAGAAAGAAAGAAAAGGAGAAATTCATCTGATCTTTCTTTTATTGTGGTAAAATATGCATATCACTTTAACAGTTCCTTTTTTTTTTTTTTCGGTTTTTCGAGACAGGGTTTCTCTGTGTAGCTTTGCTCCTTTCCTGGAACTCACTTTGGAGACCAGGCTGGCCTCGAACTCACAGAGATCCGCCTGCCTCTGCCTCCCGAGGACTGGGATTAAAGGCGTGCGCCACCACCGCCCGGCCCACTTCAACAGTTTCTTAGACATACAAATCTAAGACACTTCTTAGACATTAGAAGCTTTCACATCTTTCCACAACCACCCCCATTTACACGGCCTTTCTGTCACCCCACACGGAAATGATACCCATCAAGCGCTCACTTTCCATTCTGTTTCCGCAGCTCCTGGCACCACGGTTCCACCCTCTGCCTCGACGGACCTTGGTGCTCTGAACAACTGAAGAATTACGAATGAAGCATCATGACAAGGTATGAGGTGGCGTCCAGCCCATCCACTTCACAAACCAGTCTCCGTGACGCCCTCGGCTCCTCCCACAGTGCGAGTCAAACCATCAGGAATGCTGGGGGGGAAATCCCGTGCGGGAGAAACCTTCAGATGAGCAGCGACGTAGCCAGCAAACTCTTCATTGCTTTTGCTGTAATGTTGCTTTTAATTTTATTTTAAAACATAAAATATATTAAATATAGAAGGTATTCAGATACACGTACATTACAGTTAAGGAATAGTCTAAACCAAATATCCACATAACAAGCCGCAACCCACACCACCATACCCCAACCCACCATACTCCACCCCACCCCACCCCACCCCACCCTACCCACCCCGCAAAGAAAATAAGTAACAGCCTTGACAGGAAGCCATGGACAAGAACTCCTAGAAACTGTGACTAGGAGCCTGAAGTGTCGCTCTCCACAGCTGATGGCTTCTGGCAGTGCAGGGGTGCGGGAGTGACAGGGGAGGGGTGAGGGAGACGGGGAGGACTCAGTTCTATTTAAGGGGCAGGCCACCGAGAGTTTGACCGTGCTCCAGTGAATATGCAGATACCACAAACTGATCTTGTTTTGTTTGTCTCTGTTTGTTTGTTTACCCTTTGCAGGGGAGAAGGTCACAAAAGGGGTAGACATGAAGGACTGGGAAGTTAGTGTGATCAGGGTTCATGATGGGAAATTAATAAAATGAAAAAAAATTAAGAAAAGAAGTAGAAGAGGAAGAGGAAGAAGAAGAATAGAAGGAGGAAGGGGAGGAGGAAGAAAAGGAAGAGGGAGAGGGGGAGAAGGGAGAGGAGGAGGGAGAGAAGGAGGGAGAGGACATGGAATGGGGTTGTGGACGAAGCTGTATGTTAGAGCACGGCCTAGCATGCAGAAAGTCCTGGATCCGGCCTCCAGCTCCACAAGAAAAAAACAACACCCTACCCAGAACCCTCAAACTCTCTCAGCACCCCGCGCTTCTCCACTAGAGACAGTAACCCATCCTCTGACCCTTACGAGAATCATTTCCATCTGGTAGCACGTTATTTTGTGGCCTGCTTTTGTATTTAAGTTATAGTATAAAAAAAAAAAAAAAAAAAAAAAAAAAAAAAAAACGATATCTTCACTACTTTACAAACCGCACTCTCCAGGAACGTGAAGTACTGCCACATTCTGTCACTACTGTCACTCAGCCATAGAAATCTTTTAGCCTTGTAAAAATCTCAAGTCTGAACCGATTGTGGGGCTGGTTTTTTTCCCGATCCCCAGCCCTGACAACGGCCTTCACCTTCGGTCTTTATGAATGTGAGGCCTCGAGGTCCCTCAATTAAGAAGGGTAGCAGTAGCTGTCCTTTGTGCCTGGCTTGTTTCCCTGGATGTATTGTCCTCAGAGTTCATCCATGGTGACGCAGTGACTAGCATTAGATGTAACACAGATCTGGTATGATTTATCACGGCTTGGGTGGCACAGTAAGAAGACATTAACAAACAGAAATAGAGTCCTGGGGTGTGGCTCAGTCATACTATATGGGTTAAAGCATGCTCAAAGCCCAGGATTCTGCCCCAGCACTGCAAATAAAATAAAATAAAATAAAATAAAATAAAATAAAATAAAATAAAATAAAAGGGGAATGGTCCCCCCAGAAGGCAGGGAGCATGAGGAATGAAGAGCACAGGACGCTGGAGGTGTGCCCCTAAATCTAGCAAAACATTGCCTGTATGGAGCTAGGTGGTGGTTCAGCCCATAGAAAGCCTTGCCTTGGAAACACAAAGAGCTAAAGTCCAGTCTCCAGGCCTATGAATGGGGGTACGGGGTGTGGGGAGCAGGCTAAGTGCTTGTGGTTAAGAGCACTAATGTATTTTGCAAAGGACCCAGGATGGTTCACAGTTAACTGCAGTTTCAAGGGACCTGACACTTCCTTCTGATCTCAACAAGCACCAGGCATGACTGCAATGCACACACATGCATGCGGACAAAGCATCCATACTCATAAAATAAATAAATTAAACTCTTTTAAAGAACAAAAACGAGCTAACTGGGTGTGGTGGTGCACACTTTTAATCCCAGCCCTAGGAAGGCGGAGACAGTGAAAGACCCTGTTTAAAAAAAAAAAAAAACTGGATGGACCCAGAGGAATTAATGATACCTGAGGTTGTCTTGTGGTCTCTGTGCACATTCACAAACACACACAGGTCTACCCGCACACATGAGCACATAAACACACAGCATTGACTACGTAGACTGATAACAATGTTGTCTTTGGGTGTTAAAAACTAAACCAGAGAAATACAATTGGTATCAGCCGTGATGGTGCACACTTTTAGTTCCAGCACTCGGGAGGCAGAGGCAGGTGGATCTCTGTGAGTTCGAGGCCAGCCTGGGCTACAGGAAATCCCAGGACTTCAAGGACTACATAGAGAGACCCTATTAAGAGAGAGAGAGAAGAAAAGAAGGAAGAGAAGGAGGGGAAGAGATAACTGCCATAATCTCTACAGAGGAGAGTTTGTGTGTCTATCAAAAATCTCAGCTATCCATACCCTTTGACTTAGCAATCCCACCACAACCTCTAGGGATTTCTTGGAAGGTGACATTTCCCATACCATGACTTGTCTTGACTGTTGCTTATTTTGTTTGCAAGTAAGGACATTTTGTGTAACTGCATCCTTGGAACAAACCGAGTTCTGAAAAGGTGACGCTCCTCAGAATTCTCTGAGTGTTGGTGGATGTGTTTGTGGCATCTTTGGGGTTTTACAAGCACCACTGCCTGAAAATGCTCTGCACTTGAATCTCCATTTAAATGCATTGGGAAAAAATCACATTATTTAGAGTGCATGATAAATTACTCGGGGAAGTAGCAAATATTTTTTCTAATATAAACAAAATAGCCACTGATTTATCTGTTTTTCAGTTGCAGAAAATGGCCTCGCTAAAGTAGTCTACATTTCCAAAGCTTTTAAGCTATTTGTTCAAATTCAGAATAAATTCTTCCCCCAAACAGTTTTATTACTAATGATTATATTCGCAAACACCCTTAAGAAGGCTGATTTAATCCACAGTGAGTCGAAATGATTTGAATATTTATGATAAAAATAGTAAAAAGCAACATTTATTATTTCTAGAAAATTGAAAATGGAAGAGACCAGTCAATCTTTTTTTTTCTTCTATGTCCGTGCCTCAAAAAAAAAAAAAAAAAAAAAAAAGTGTGTGGAAGACCCGCAGGCAACAGGGCGAGATGCCAAGGCGAAAAGAGGTTTCTGAAGGAGAATTCTGGAGTCTTCTGAGGCGTTTAGAAGAAGTTAACGGGGAAAAAAAAATCATAAAGTTTAGGATTTTCACTGGTCTGGGGAAAATGTCTAGCAGCATAACACTTATGCTTTAAAGTTGTGGGTAGTGTCGCTGATGGCACACACACAAAATAAAGGAACCTCGAAAAAGGAAAAGGTAAATTAGGGAGCCAAGCGAGGACTGAAAAAGAAAAGAGGATGGGAGAGGGGTTAAGTGTGAGTCCCAAGAGCGGAACTGTGTGGGGATAAATAAACTTGACTTCAAAGAGTAAAACAAAGAGAAGGTGGCGGCATATCTGTTCCCTGACAACTGTCGCATCTCCTGGCCTTCCTAGGAGTTCGGTAAGAGTTCGTCAAACAGAGCAGAACCCCGCTGAAGTCCAGGTAGGATGCTCCCGAGGGGTTGGGGGCAGATGTTAGTTACCCACATTGACCACCAGGTGGCAGCAGCAACTCATGGCCCCTCTGTGGTCCCAGCTAAAATCTGGGCACGCAGAAGTCCTCCTACAAAGACTCCTGACTTAGGAAGGATTCGTATGGTTTTTCTCTCAAGTAACCTCGTTAGTAGAATTTGTTTTCAGTGCAGTCTCCGCATACTACTCCCCCCCCCAAAATATTTCTGCATCTTTAATTATTAACATCAAGCTAAACACACATGGAATTGGGTCAATGAGATGGCTCAGTAGCAAAGAAGCTTGTCCCCTAAACTGGTGACCTGAATTGGATCCCCCAGACCTACGTGGTGGAAGGAACCAGTTCCCAAAGGTTGTCCTCTGACCTCTACAGGTGCTCCATGGTACATGGGTGTACACACACACACACACACACACACACACACACACACACATGTTTAAAAATTGAATTAAAAAGCACATGAAATGGGTGAGATAGCAATAGTTTTGATGGTCAATGTTCAGAAAGAACTATTGCTACACCATGATGCCTTTTAACTGCAGCCATGAATTGACCTATTTCCCCAAAATACAATTACTCAGTGCTTTATTAGTTCAGGCTTAGTCACATATGAATATTCCTCTAGGTATTGCTAAAATAAAAGCCAAGTAGAACAGATTAAAAACTATACTTACTAGCCCCCAAAGGAGTCCCTTTCTTTAAAACCTTCCTCCCAGTCCATGCTGAAGGATGGCACCAGAATAGTTTGAAAGTTGAAGCAAGTAAAGCAAATTAGGAAAGAAAAAGGAATCATTCTCAGAGCAGGTTGATGGAGATTGGCAGAAGCCATTAGGAAGACAGGAAACACAACCTGAGAAAGTGTTGTGGTTGTTTTCTTTGTGTGTTGCTGGGGATCAAACCTATGGCTTCACACATGCTTGGTCATTTCTCTACCAGTGAACTGCACCCGAGACCTGGGTGTGTGGCTTTTGTCTCTGAGTGAGCTTAGTGTTAGCCTCTGCGAGCCTTGTTCAATGTAGTCATGATCACTTTCCATATTCCCTATTCTCTATGTTCAAGCACTCCCTTTCTGCTCTCCGTGGCCAACTGTGGGGTCCATCTATCTCTTGACCCCGGGAAGCTCTGGGTACACAGCCCACACCCATGTCTCCTTTGCCAGCTCAGCCGTCTGTCTACTGAACATCTGTGACAACAAACGTGTGAACCCCAGGGCTCCCAAACCTTTCAAAGTGAGATTCCATTTCACGTTCATGTGGCTAAGGATGCCACACAAGAATGCTGACAGTTTAGGCACAGGTCGTCGGCCTCGCTGGACGTGCATTTGATCGCAATGGATTAGGTTGTGTGCTTCTGAAAGCTTCATGAGTGGCCCTCGACATGGACCATTAGAAAGGGTGCGGAGAGGGTATGGCATCCTTGACGTTCTAAGCCAAGGTGCACAAGGATTAAAGACACCCAGGTGAAAGTCATCAACTCCACAGCCATTGTATAAAGCTGACGAGAGTGAATGGAGGGAAAAACAGTGTCTCTCTTCAGGGCATGGTGATACATGCTTTTAATCCCAGCACTCAGGAGACAGAAGCCGGCAGATCTCTGTGAGCTCAAGAGCAGCCTAGTCTGTATAGTGAGATCCAGGCAATCCAGGGCTACAAAGTGAGACAGACCCTGCCTCAAAAAAGAAAAAAAAAATAGCTACCTTAGGGTTTTATTGCTACGATGAGATACCATGATCATGGCAACTCTTATGTAGGAGAATATTTAATTGGGGCTGGCTTACAGTTCAGAGTAAGTCCATTATCATGGCAAAGAGTACGGCAGTGTGCAGGCAGACATGGTGCTGGGGTGGTAGCTGAGAGTTCTGTATCTGGATTGGCAGGCAGCAGGAAGAGAGAGTGAGCCACTGGGCCTGGCTTGAGCTTCTGTACCTTCAAAGCCCACCCCCAGTGACACACTTCCTCCAATAAGGCCACACCTACTCCACCAAGGCCACATGTCCTAATCCTTTCAAATAGTGCTGCTCCCTATGAGCCTAGGGAGGTCATTCTCATTCAAACCACCACAACAGCAAAAACTCAGAATCTCCTTTATTTTATTTACCATATGGATACAGTTTGAAGGGACATCTTGTCATTTGCAAAAAACAAGGACAATCCATTCATAGAAAAAAAAATGGTTACTCTTTGCAGGGTCAGCCACCCCACCGGCTTTGGAACATCTTTCATGGAAGCAATTTAAAGTGCCTGGGGGATGTCGTAAAATCAGATTTGGTTTTTGTTGTTGTTTTAGTGTGTGTGTATGTGTGTGTGTGTGTGTGTGAATGTGTGTGAATGAGTGTTTTGCCTGCATGCATCTATGGCACTCTTGGAGACTGGGAGAGGGCATCAGATCCCTAAAGTTGTTCAGTTCCATGCAGGCTCTGGGAACTGAACCCAGGTCCTCTGCAAGAGCAGCCAGTGCTCCCAACCCCTGAGCAGTCTCTCCAGCCCCATTGTTTAACCGGGTTTTTGTTTTGTTTTTTTAAATATCCTGTGAAACTGAAAAGGAAGGGCATTTAGCAGATCATAGGAAGCCATGAATACCAATGGAAGTAATTCCAGCCTTCCCTTGTTAAATTAGGCAAAGAGTTACACCAAATTTCAGAGAGGAAAATAATACAATTTGTGCATTAGGGGAACATTTCTGAAGGGTAGAGATTTAAAACCAAAGATAAAACAGGACACAATTGCAGAATTTTGGGCAAGAGATGCTGAGTGTTGGATCCACGCAGTAACTGAAAAATGGGTAAAGGTGGAAATTGAGGACTGAAAAAGTGAGTTCCATACAGTATTTAGGGACAAGGGCTGATGAGGGAGGGGCATGAGTGATGACTGAATAACTTTGGTCATGAAAAGAGTATGGAAAAAACACGTATGAGAAATAATGACTGGTTTGGCTACTGTGTTGGCTGTAACGTACCAGCTCTGGTGTTGAACCCTCACACATCAGCATTGTAGGAAGCTATGCTGAATCTTAAAAAAAAAAAAAAAAAAAAGTCTAACAAGCTGATGCAAGCTCTATATGCAGATTTCAAGATGACCAAAACCAGAGCTACAGATTTAGGGTCCTTTGGCATAGAGAGGTCAGTGAAAAATAGTATGGTACAGGAAGAAAGAAAGAGAGAGAGAGAGAGAAAGAAAGGAAGGAAGGAAGAAAGAGAGGGGAGGGAGAGAGAGAAAGAAAAAAAGAGAGGAAGAAAGAAAAAAAGAGAGAGGAGGGAAAGGGAGAGGGGGGGGGAGAGAGAGAGAGAGAGAAGAGAGAGAGAGAGAGAGAGGAGAGAGAGAGAGAGAGAGAGAGAGAGAGAGAGAGAGCAGGCCAAGAAAGGGCTTAGGGAGCCCAAGACCCTCCTACCCTGACTCCACCTACTCTAATCTGACCTCTGATGTTTAACAGGGCAGGTCCTGGTTAGTATTTAGACAGGCAAGCCCTAGGAAACATTTGATTCTGGGTCAGAAAGTGGCAAAAGGACCAGAGACATAGCCTGAGAAGAATCCAAAGAGATAAGAGAATCAAGTGTCTGTGGACAAGGAACCTAAGGTCAAAATCCGGGGTTGCCAAGGTGTTGGGTTTACCAAGTCCGACACAATGAAGGACCAAACCACGAGTCACTAAACAGAAGTTGGCTGGCTTTGCATTCTGGAGAGAGAGGTCCGTGATCAAGGTTGCTTTCTCCTTCTTCTTCTTCTTCTTCTTCTTCTTCTTCTTCTTCTTCTTCTTCTTCTTCTTCTTCTTCTTCTTCTCCTTCTCCTTCTCCTTCTCCTTCTCCTTCTCCTTCTCCTTCTCCTTCTCCTTCTCCTTCTCCTTCTCCTTCTCCTTCTCCTTCTCCTTCTCCTTCTCCTTCTCCTTCTCCTTCTCCTTCTCCTTCTCCTCTCCTCCTCCTCCTCCTCCTCTCTCCTCTTCTCTTCTCCTCCTCCTTTTCTTCTTCTCCTTCTCCTTCTTCTTCAATTGAATAGTGTGTGTGTGTGTGTGTGTGTGTGTGTGTGTGTGTGTGTGTACTAGTGCATGTGTGCCACCGCATTATGCAGAGGTCAGGACCAACTTTTGGAAGTCAATTCTTTCCTTCCACCATGTGGGTCTTGGGGATTGAACTCAGGTGGTCCGTCAGGCTTGGTGGCAAGTACATTTTCCTACAAAGACATCTTGCAGCCCCAGGTTGTCTTCTCCTAACAGCTCTCTCCTAAACTAGGTGCTGCCTTCTCTACTGTGGTCTTCCTAGTGTGTACGACAGCATGGGAACACCTCCTCCTAGAAGGAAACCTGCCATATTGGATTAGACTTTTGCAGGGGTTCTCAACCTTCCTGATGCTGCAACCCTTTAATGCAGTTCCTCATGTGGTGGTGACCCCAACCATAAAATTATTTCCATTGCTACTCTGTAACTGTCATTTTTGTCCTGTTATAAATCATAATGTAGATATCTGATATACAGGCTATCTGATATGAGACACACACACACACACACACACACACACACACACCAAAAGGGTTGGAAACTGCTGGATTAGATATGACCTCATCTAAGCTTAATTACTTCTTCAAAGATCCCAAATGGTCCCATTGTGATGGGCCAGTGATTAGGAATTCAATGCATGGACTCAGCAGGGGACACATTCACAGGACACATTCACACCATGACAAGTTGTAATGTCTAGAAAATCCTCTCTGGTCAAGCATATGGGGTAGAGCAGCATCAGCTAGCCCTTCCTGCATAGACTATATGCTGGACCAATCACGAGTACTTCACGTAAGCTAAATCACTGAACACTTGCTATAGCGTGAGTATTGATCAAAGGCTTGTGTGTCAAAGGCCAGATCCCTAGCGCAGTGATTGGATCATGAGAGCTCTAGTCCTGGGAATGAATTCGTCAAGTCACAGGGTCATAGCTGAACAGGCTTCTGTAGAGGGTCTTTGTTACCCATGGGAGCTGGCTCTCTTGGCTTCCTCACTGCTGGAGGTCAGAGGTTATCCTCCATCATGAGCTGACTTCCTACTCACATAAAAAACAACCAGGCCTATGGACAACGGGCCGACATCTCTAAAACCACGGGTAGGAATGGACTTTTCCTCTCTCAAGTTGATTTGCCCGGAGTATTTTGTCACCATGACAGAAACAACACTGACCGCTGCAACACTCAACTTTATGAAGCAGGTACTGTGGGGTTCAGCACATCCTCATCCAGCAGAGGGCACCAAGGCACTGAGACCCTGAGTGACATCTCCACTGAGGACACCCAGACAGTAAGCAGCAGAATCTATCCACTCAGCTTTCGTCCTTGAGTGTGCTGTCCACAGCAGAGCCCTCGTCTTAGTTAAGGTTTCTGTTGCTGTGAAGAGACACCATGACCACGGCAACTCTTACAAAGATAACATTTCATTGGGGTGGCTCGCTTACAGTTTCAGAAGTTCAGTCCATCATGATCATGAAGGGGAGCATGGCAGCGTGCAGGCAGATGTGGTGCTGAGGCGGAGAGTGCTACATCTTGCAGACAACAGGAAGTCAACTGACTGTCACACCGAGGGAAGCTTGAGAAAAGAGACCTCAAAGCCCGCCCCTACAGTGACGCACTTCCTCCAACAAGGCCACAGCTCCTGATAGTGCCACTCCCTTTGGGGGGCATTTCCTCTCAAATCACCATGCCCTGAAGGCACGATGTGACTGAACACTAAGTGCACAGAAGCCACTGACTACTCACACTCACAGGTTTTAAGGTGAATCATGGTGGATCATAAGGCAGCCTGAGGAGAAAGGGGGGAAATGAACTATTAGGTGGCCCTAATGCCCCGGATTGAGAAAATGAAGAGAAAGCAACTCTGTTAGGATTCCAAATAATTTCATTTACTCCAGTTATAATTCTAACCTTTGGGGTTGAAGTCCTCCCCAAAGATACTACAAAATGCAAAGAAAACATTCAACAACACATTTTTTTAATGCTTAAAATAAAGATTTCCTTTTGACTCCGGGTTAGCCTCAAGTACAGGCCTGAGAGAAGGCCGCTCATACATGGACAGATACACAACACAGAGAGACACACATACATGAACCTCCACATGTATGCACAGAAATAAAATGACAGGAAAAGAAGTGAAACCACGATATCGGGGCTGTAGAGACGGCTCACTGCTTGGAATCACTGGCTGCTCTTCCAGAGGACCCGAGCTCAGAACTCAACACCCACATCAGGAGGCTCACAACCACCTGTAACTCTACGGTCAAGAGATCAGACACCCTTGGCTGGCCTCCTTGAGCAAGCACACATGTGCGCATTCACACAAAAGTAAATAAAAAAAATAAAAAATAAAATAAAATAAGCACAGGGCCCACGGCCAAGCTCCGGAGAGAGCTTGTAGCCTGTCACTCTGGAGAAACATTGTCTGTCACTTTTATCAAAGACAGAAAAATTCTCAAGAGAGTAGCGCGAAAGCTGGGAATTGGTTCTAGAAAGATCCGAGACACACATCACGTCTTAGATCCCTCTTCCTAGAGAGACAAAAGGCACACAAACCTGGCTGGGCTTGTCTGAGGATAAGCGAGGGTCTTCTGCAAAGACCGAGGTGAGCGTCCAGGGCGCACAGGTGGGTGTGGCTGCGGCCATCCTCCCCTGGGCCATCGATCACCCATGGGGAGTGCTGATTGGCTGAATCCCGTTCAGTCTCACCCACGGAACATCCAGTCAGCTAAATTCACATCCCTCCCTGCCGAATTCCTTCTCTGTTTCCTCCCTTCCTCAAGACTCCAAGGTACTCTTATCCCAAGCTTAAGAGCCAGGAAACCAGCTTAGATATCGGGAGGGGAGAAGAAGTCCTTTATAATTTTCAGCACTTACTAGCCAGAGTGGTCCGAGAGACCTGGAAGTGAGCATGGCCAGTGGAATCAACTAAGCAGGGATCGTGGGGCTCACAGAGAGACTGGAGCGGCCATCGTGGAGCCTGCGTGGGTCTGCACTAGGTCCTCCACGTGTATGTTATGGTTATTAGCTTCGTGTTTTGCAGAGACTCCTAACAGTGGGAGAGGGGGTGTCTCAGACTCTTTTGCCTGCTCTTGGGACCATTTTTTCCTCTCACTGGGTTGCTTCAGCCAGCCTTGATGGGAGGAGAGTTTGTGCCTGGTCTCATTGTGTCTTGTCATATCGTGTTCCATTGATGTCCCTGGAAGGCTTACTCTTTTCTGGGGGGAGAGATGCGGGGGAGAGGGGGTATGGATCTGGGGAAGATGGAAGGTGGGGAGGGGACTGGGAGGGTGGAGGGAGGGGAAGCTACAGTCAGGATGTACCGTGTGAGAGAAGAATAAATAAAATTTTTAAAGAAAAGAAATGCTGAGAGGTTCTACGTCATGAGATTTCTGGATTTAAAAAAAAAATAGTTAAGGTAATTAAAAAAAAAATATGTTGCCAGTGAGATGGTTCCGTGGATAAAGGTGCTTGTCCTGAAAGCTTGGTGATCTGAGTCCAGTACCCAGTACCCAGGTGAGGTTGGAAGGAGAGAACTGAGACCTCGGAGTCGCCAGCTGTCCTTCCGTCTCCACGCATGCGCATGGTGGCCCACTCTCCTCCACACACAGTAATAAAGAAGATTTCAAAACATGCTTTTCTCCTGAAGCTACTGTAAATGTCATGTTGGGGTAAGGAGATAAACAGAGGGGTGGCAAAGAGAGACAAGACCGTCAGAAGACTGTCGGGGGTGTGGAAGATGAGGGCAAAGAAAGATGGAGGGGGCCACCCAATTCTAAATGGTGCCTTCGGTCAGGCACACCCAGACACGTGATCCCAACACCCACATAATCCCCGAGGTGGCTGACAACTGAAAAACTGGGAAGCAAGGTGACCGGCCCCTCAGCTAGTGTAGTGGAACCAGGGACCAACAAAGATCTTTGTGACCTTAGACTGCAGGATCTTCCCTAAGCACCAACCAGTGGGCCATGGCATTGCGTCACACAACTGAAGCTAAGGAGTAGGTAGGCATTGTGGAAAATGTGGCAACCTTTAAGTAAAAGGTTTCTGAATACACGAAAACAAACAAACAAACAAAAACGTGTAACAAAGCTGAGATGTTTTCTCGCAGGGCTTGCACAAAGCTGAGATGTTTTCTCGCAGGGCTTGCCCGTGGTGCACGGTGCGACTTCACTGCAGCCCTGATTCCGGACTGCACGTGGGAAAAGCGCATTGCGCAGGAGTCGCCCCTAGCATTACCGCTGCCTGATGCAGTTCAGCTCGCACTGGACCGTGGAGCGTTATTGGCTGCGGTGTTTTTACTGTGTATGGAAAGTTCTCTGCTCTCACAGGAGGAACATAAACCATTTCACGTCGTTCATTTCAGAAAACAACGCCTTTCCTCTCTACACATCGCTTCTTATTAGCATGTAACGAGTTAGGGTATTTGGGGGTTGTGTTGTGTCAATAAAAGGTTTTATTGTAAAACTTGATCTTGGAGCTGCTGATTGGAGCTTCATCTCAAAAATTATGAAATACGTTTTCTCTTGAGATGAGGACAAACTTTTCAGCCATGTCTGAATGGTTCTGAATATACTATTGGGATTTTCGTGCTATGGATTTATGCAAAGTGGTACGCTCAGTTATAACATCAAACTATCAGCCAACTATGAAAAGTGTTGACAGTGCTCTGCCCTGCAGAATCCAATCCTCAGCTAAAACTTCGTTCTTGATATAAAGCTAAACGGACGTCTCGTTAGTGGGCAGATTCCCTTTAATCATGAACAAATGGTAAAATTATACGTATGCCAACAAGTTGTTTAAAAATAAATTTCTGTATGAGTTATTATCATTGTTTAATTTGTATTTCCTATAGACCAAGGGTCATATAAAAATTCCTCAGCTGCAAAGGGATACTCAATATCTCCTTAGAAAAAAAATTGTTGGGCACATGTGCAGAAAAGAAAATACATCCAGGAAAGGAATGAAAAGGGAGACTACACAGACATACATTTCTATGTATTCCAAATGTGTGTGTGTGTGTGTGTGTGTGTGTGTGTGTGTGTGTGTGTGCGTGCGCGTGCGCGCGCATGCGTGCACGTGTTACCTCTGTGTCATTAACAGAGAAAGAGGAAAGGAAAGGATATGGCAGACTTTGAAATAATGCTCAGGCTCTCCAGCTGGACTCTGAGCAGGGCTTCAAGAATCCGGATGTCAGCCCTTCCTGTGGCTAGTCAACTTTACAGAGCTCTCCAACAGCATGACCACATCATGTGGGTGGTGGTGAAGCTGCACACTCACAGAGACTCACAGGAGAGGTGTGAAGGCAGAGTGGCCAAGGTCTTCACCACTCAGGAGCAAAGGGATCAAAGGCTGGACTTAGCTGACAGGTCTCTTCCCTCTGTGGTGAGAGTCTCTAGCTTGCACCTTGAACTTTTCAAGAGGCCAAGAATTCTGCCTGCCAAGAAGGAACATGTAGTTGTTTCTACTAATCTCTTGTCAATTCTTTATACCCCCCGCCACACACACACACTGAGTAACTAAAGCAAAACATAGCAGTGAACAGTGTATCCATCTTCCTCCAATGAAAGTCAGGTTGTGAAGAATGTGACAGTGACTGGATGGCTGTCTCTGTGAGTGGCAGATGCTCGTGGCCATTCAAGGATACACATGTACATGGATTTGGAGACCAGAGGTCAACCTCGGGTGCCATTCCTCAGAACCTGACTGACCTCTCCCCAGTCCTCCATAGCTATGGTTTTTAACTGCACTTTTACAAATGTTCTTATACATTGCCTTGTATGAACTGGTATGCAAAATGGTTTTGTGATGGGCAACCTTTATACAATTCAGTGAAAATTAGTCGTAGTGCTCTGACATGTGTGTCTGCTCTCTCGGTGAGCTAGAAACCCACCAAGAAGTGCAGCTGATAGTCAATCTAGTGTACCATTAGTCACAGACATCCCAATCTGAGGTTTCTCCGGGCATTGAGCCCAAATCAATTCTGTGATGCTCAGCCTCTTACATTTGTTTTATTGGATGCTCCATAAATTCTTATTCTATGGTCCATGATACTTTGATAGATCAAAATATAAGAATGTACCAGCATGGTGGCACACATCTGTCATCTTGGTATATGGAGGCTGAGGCAGGAGGATCAGGAGTTCAAGGTCATCTTTGGCTATATAGTGAATTTGAGGCTCTCCTGGTCTGCATGAGACTCTGTCTCAAACAAAACAAAGTGTATTTTTTCATTATATATATTATATATATGTTCATTTTGTGTATATATATGCAAATATATTTGTATGTATGTCGTAAGATTGTATATTATATTTCTATCTATCATCTATCTAAAGCATAAGATTATAGTTTACAATCACAATAGCAGAAGAAATTATTTTTTATTAGTTACAATATAAGAGCCAAAATAGACAGGAGAATTTTCTGGCCTTTATGGCAGGTCAGCGGCCATCTGTTTCCTCTGTATTTAGCTGTCTGAACAGTTGGACTTTATTTCCTCTGCATAATGCTTAACTTTTAAGACCAAAAAGTTCTATCTAAGGATGGTGCACAGATGTGTTGCATTGCAAATTTAAACAGGCATTTATATGCGCCTCAGTTTTATGTCTGAGATAGCTGATGGAATTTGGTCTAGAATTATATTTTGGATCATTTAACCCATAATTGTCCCCAGCTTGATTAATATACTGTGTAATCTTGCTCAAAAAAAGCCATTTAAGAATACTGGATTTTTAAAAGATATTGTCAGCTCATACAAACTGTAAAAGCAAACAAAATTATTTATAATTAGTACTATTAGATTTTTTTTTTCTGGACTTGGGATGTAGTTCAGAACACTAATCTAGTATGGTCCGGAGGTTGACTCTCAGCACTACAGAGAAGAAAAAAAAAAAACATTGTCTGTGTGTATAGTCTGAAACTCTAATAACTGTTGTTTGACCAAAAAAAAAAAAATGTTATTTGATGAGGTCTGTATACAGTACGATAAAGATTATTGTTGCATACTAAATAAATAATGATGTTTTGAAGCAGCCTGTGTGACCTGTATTTTTTGGTATTCACCTATGGTAGTTTGAATGAAAATGCCCCCCAATAGGCTCATGTGTTTGAATGTTTGGTTTCCAGCTGGTGAACAGTTTGGGAAGGATTACGAGGTGTGGCCTTGCTGGAGGAGGTGTGTCCCTGGGGGTGGGCTTCGAGGGTTCAAAAGTCCACACCAGGCCCAGTCTGGATTTCTCTGCGTGCTTCTTGTGGATAAGATTTAAGTGCTCAGCTACTGTTCTGGTGCCATGTCTGCCTGCTACCATGTTCTCCGCCATGACGGTCATGAACTCACCCTTTGGAACTGTATACAAGCCCCAGTTAAATGCTTTCTCTTGTAAGATGTCTTAGTCAAGGTGTCTCTTTACAGAAATAGAAAAGTAACTAAAGACATTACCGATGCTGTATAAATTGAACTCAATCGAATGCCTATCAAGGCAGAATCACGGGTCTTGAAGAAATCTCAAGAAACAAAGGCCAACTTCATCACAGGTGAAAGAATTACTCTTCTCCTGGGGGAGAGAGATAGAAAGAGAGATAGAGAAGAGACAGAGACAGAGAGAGAGAGAGAGAGAGAGAGAGAGAGAGAGTGAGAATTATCTTCATACATTTAAAGATATCTTCCAACAAGGAGGGCTCACATTGCATCTTGCTTAGGCTGGTTTGATGTTTGCTCTTTTGAAGAAGTTGTCTCCTAAGTTATTTTCCTTTAGAGAAGCCTCTATTAGGAATAATTTTGCATCTGTGGTGTATGGTGTGGAATGCTCACACACAAGCTTCACCCAATCCCCCATAATATGAAAAGCCTTCAAAACCATTTGTCCAGTAAGAAAATCAGTGCTTTGCCGTCCACTAAATTCCAATCCAGGGAACATTTAGTCCTCAGACCACCGAGTCTACTCCGGCCTTGACGGCTCCTCAGCCTCCTCGACTTGTAGGCTGTCCCTCAGTCCTGGCTTAACTGAAGTTTTCTTGTGGTTAGATGGAGTTAGGGACTAGGGGAAAAGCACTCAACAGGATGGCTTCCCTTCTTACCATCGTGTATCCGGGAATATGCTAACCACATGTGACTTCTCACTGGTCATGTTAACCTTGATCCTGTAGTTTAGGGAGTGTTTGCCACTATGAAGTTACCCCATTTTAACAATGGTGTCTTGGCCGGGCGTTGGTGGCGCACGCCTTTAATCCCAGCACTCGGGAGGCAGAGCCAGGCGGATCTCTGTGAGTTCGAGCCAGCCTGGGCTACCAAGTGAACTCAGAAAGGCGCAAAGCTACGCAGAGAAACCCTGTCTCGAAAAAAAAAAAAAAAAACAAAAAAACAAAAAACAATGGTGTCTCTACCTCCAGACCATACTCAAGGGGTGAAGGATTAGGACTATTCCTCTCCTACTTATTCATTCATTCATTCATCAACCAACCAAACAATCAATCAATCAATATTTTGTATTTGGACCCATGTATAATTTTATTTTGGATTGTAATCTAACATGTTTGGGATTTTATGTTTTGTTTTGGTTTTTGTTCAGACAGAGTTTCATGTGGTAGCCTGACATAGCCTTGAGCTCTGCACGTAGTCAAGGATGACCCCACAATCCTGCTTCTCTCGTCTCCCCCTCTCAAGAGCTGGGACTATAGCATCATTGGTTTATAATCCAATTCTACGTTACTTACTCTGTTACTCAAAATATCCCAGTAGTGAGAGGGTTTACTGGGTAAAGTGCTCCATGTACAAGCGTGAGGTGAACTGGGGGCCCTGGATCCCATGTAAAACCCAGGTACAGAAGAGGTAATACATCTGCAAACCCAGCACTGCGAGGTGGAAACAGGCTGGTCTCTAGAGCTCACTGCCTAGCCCGTGTAGCAGAAATGGCAAGCTCCAGGTTCAATGAGAGACCATGTCTCAATATACAAACAAACAAACAAACACATAAAATAAGTAGATATATAAATAAATAATAAGATAGTGGTAGATAAAGACACTCAATATAACTTTCCGGCTTGCACACATGTGCACCCAGGTACATGCACATGGATACACACCTGTGCACACACACACACTCACACACACAATAACGAGTTTCATCGTGGTGTTTTCATGCCTGTATCCAACATGCTTCTATCATGTCTAGCTCCATGACTATGAAGTCCTGCAACGTGTTGCTCTTCGTTACTCTCCCCACCTGCCGCTCTGCGGTGACTGTGACGCAGCTAAAAACACAGATGTCGTCGTCGGGACCAGTCCCTTGACTTGAGTCCTGGCTTCATTACTCACCAGCCGCGTGACTTGGCTCCACACGTCCAATCACCCATGCTTCAGTTTCTTTGCGTCCCCATACAGTTGTGCCCAGGAGGCGGAGGCAGGTGGATAGCCACAGATCCAAAGCCAGACTGGATCATACAGTGAGTTCCGGGACAGCCTGGGTTAGAGAATGAGATGCTCTTTCTTGTCTCAAAAAATAAAAAGAGTCTAGCCCTGACTAAATGAGTGTATACAAGTGAGCACATAAAGTCGTGCCCTGCTCACAGTGAAGTGCTCAATAATTAACTTTGTAAAAAAAAAAAAAAGTCTCCATCAGATTTATTTGACAAAAATAATCAACAGCCAACAGGAGCCTGATGACTAAGTTTTAAAGGTGTTTGTAAATATTCAGGAATCGTTATATGGCATAAAGGAAAATCATCCCAGTATGGAAAAATCCGTTCATTTAATATTTATTCTCCAAGGGTGAGTGCGTGCCTCTGTGGCAAGTCTTTTAGCCATAGCTTCCCCACACTGCACCCCTGTACTTCAAGTGGAATGCGGTAGGGGCTGCTTTCACTCCCTCTTACCAATATCATTTTTTCTTCTGCTGCGCATATCTTCTTTATGCTTGAAACCTGAATTTTTTAAAAAAAATTTACGTCAAGTCGGATCTTCCTTTGGTTGTGAAGTTTTCGTTTTACTCGGTAGCAGTCCATCATTTTAATACTCCCAGTGAGAAAGCCGTGCGGCAGTGTTGGTATGCAGCTTTGGCATTTTAGGAATATTTTAAATCTCTGAAGTGACAGTTCCTTTAAAAATGGAAAAATATCTGAAATATTTAAGCTTGACAAAGATACAAACGATGTGTTCTGAACCCATCATTTAGACTTATCTCTCTGGGACACCTGCAAGTTCTGTAGGCAGCCTGTGCGACTTCCTTTGAAATGCAAGGCCATTGGTGCACAGGTAAATGAGGTCTTACATAGTCGGGAAAAATTAAAATATTTCCGAATCTGGAGAGAACATTTAGAAAACCCTCTTAACCAAAGAAAGAAGGTGGAGTGTCTTAAGTTTGGTTTCTATTGCTGTGATAAAACATCAAGACCAAAAGCAACTTGGGGAGGAAAAGGTTTGTCTCAGTTTACCGTTTAGAATGAGTGAAAGGTGGGCAGGACTTTAAGGCAGGAACAAAAGCAGAGACCACGAGGGCGTGCTGATCACTGGCTAGCTCTCCGTGTCCGCTCAGCCTGCTTTCTGATACCATCCAGCACCATCTGCCTGCTCAGGGGTGGCGCTGCCCACCTTGGGTCGGATCTTTCCACATCAATTACCACACAAGAAAATGCCCCACAGACCCCCCTACTGGGCAGTCTCAGGGAGGCATTTTCTCAGTAAGGATTCCCTCTTCCCAGATGACGCTATCTGGAGGTAAGCTGGCAAAACAACCAACCACCATGTGGATCTTATTCTAGAAAAGCTAAAGGCCATGGCTAAATACGTATTCTGACTCTCTTTCCCCAAATCGTCTAGTGTAATAACCTAGGCCTGTGACGAGGCATTTTAAACAATGATTCCAACTGACTTCTAACCAGGCAAATGTGGGGAAACTGATACAATCTAAGACCTGATTCTCTACGAGGAAACTAAGGCCCGGGGAAGATGATCCACCCATCCCTTATGCATTAAGCCCCTAACTTTCTAGAAGAACAACAGGACTGTACCCGAGAACTGGGATGATACACTGAGCTGTACATTGCTGGCGGGATTATAAATTGGCACAACTCTTCTGGCAGATAGTTAGGCAATACATGTTATAGTCCTAAATGTCCTTATTTATTTGATTTAGTAACTTAGGATAGAAAAGGCATTTATTTAAAATACAAAACAAAAACAACAAAACAAAACAAAACAAAACCCTCTTTAACATTTGTTTGTTTATTTGTGTGCATGCGTGTGCATGCAAGATCAGGTCTATGGAGGTCAGAGATCAACTCAAGGGAGTTGGTTCTCTCCTTATAGCACCAAATTCAAGTCATCAAGCTTGCCACCAAGTGTCTGGACCTGGTGAGACATCTGTCCAGCCCACGAAATTGTCGCATTGACCACTTGCATCAGAAGCACCCGGGGTTGCTGTGGACGATGCCGACCTCAAGGCTCCACTTGGATCAGCTGGAGCAGATTCTCTGCGTGTGGCATTTGGCAATCTGCATTGGTAGAATTTCGCCATGAAACGTAAATGTTCACTAAGGGTTAGAAAATGCTGTCTTAACAGGTGATCCAAGCCTTAAAAGAAGGGTAACAACATAGAGGGGTACCCGGAGCAGATATCAGAGTCCACCTGTGTGGGGAATGAGATAACCAGGTAAAGAGGGATTTCCTAGAGAAGAGCTTTGGGTAGAGCATCAGAACCCAAGAAGATGACAGGATGAGGGGACAGGATGCCCTGGTGTGGGAGTTTGAGGTCGAGGGGTGGAGGGGACCCCTGTGCAGGGGTGAGGAAGGTTTTGATGAGGGAGTTGACCTGAGTAAGGAGGACATCTGGGTGAGTGAAGGGAAGTGACAGTTCTGAGAGACGGTTCTACACAGAGGCATTGATGCAGGGGTATGTGCGTTAGGGTGAGGAGGGTCAGTTTCCCACTGCTGGAGAAGGCGTTCCAAACGTCGGAAGGAAACAGAAGTGTGCTGGTACTGAGCCTTGGGTTTGAAGTAAAAGAACTGTATGGTTTAGACAGACAGACAGACAGGCCTGCAAACACATCTAAACACGTGCATCCGCCTGGCTGTCCTCTGTCTAAATATTTTTTCCCTCTCAGAGGAACCAGAGTCCTTAGAGAAATAGGTGATGTCGGCTTTGGGATGGAGGAACTGAAGAGGAGTGTTATTTGTTACTTTTCTAGCTGCTGTGACCCAGTGACTGTCAGGAAGGTGGGGTGGGGTGGGGTTTGCTCTGACTTACAGTTCGAGGGAATAGAGTCCATCTTGGAAGAGACGGCAGGGTAGCAGGAGTGTGAGGCGGAAGGCCATGTTGCACCAACAGTCAGGAAGCAGAGAAGAAACAGAAAGTGCCATCCGTCCCACTGTACCCCACCTCCACCCGCATCCCCCACTGCTTCCTCCCGTAAGGTTCTACTTGCTACATGGCCTAAAACCTTTAGAAACAGTGCCACAAAGCAGGGGGCCAAGTCTGTAGGGGGCATCTCACATTCAAAGTACAAGGAGCCTGGATCCTTTCTCATTATTTGAAGCAGGGAGATCCCACCCCACCCCCCTCAAATGTGAGTGGAGCCTTCTGGTGGAAGCCCAGATAATGGACATGGAAGAAGGAAACTGTTGAACACTTGTCTTCACTCTTGTTGACAAGCTCATCTCTCCTATTTCTGAAGCGTTCCTTCACTGATGTTAGAACCCACTTCCAGCTGGGCGGTGGTGGCGCAAGCCTTTAATCCCAGCACTTGGGAGGCAGGAAGATCTCTGTGAGTTAAGGCTAGCCTGGTCTACACAGAGAGTTCCAGGACAGCAAGGGCTTACCTAGAAGGATCCTGTCTTGAAAATAAGACAAGACATGAGATCGAGTCTGTGAGTCTGTTTGTTGTTCATTGGAGCATGGGTCACGCTGGCTAATCTGTGAGCTCCAGGACAGTCTCCTGCCTCTGCCTCCCACCACCAATAGGAGCATTGTGAGCGTGTGAGTACAGACATGTGCTGGGCTTTGTGTGGGATCTGGGGATTCAAACTCATGTCCTTTTGAATGCATGACAAGGGCCTTATCCAATGAGCATCTCCCTAGCTTCTACAATCACATTTTTTTTTTCTGGGGGGCGGGGGAGTTGTTTGAGATAAGCTCTGTATAGCTTTGGAGCCTTTTCTGGAACTCACTCTGTAGCCTAGGCTGGCCTTGAACTCACAGAGATCCACTTGGATCTGCCTCCTGAGTGCTGGGATTAAAGGAGTGCACCACCACTGCCCGGTTCACAATTTTTTTTTTTTTTTTAAAGAGGTTGTTTTTCCATACGGAGGAAAAGCTGCAAATTCAGCCTGGTAAATATGAAAAGAGAATGCCGCATTATGTCTGCCCCAGAGTATGCACATGGATCTTCTGACAGCCTTACACAAGCTCGTGACATCTGAGCAGCTTTTCTTTGGAAGATGAGTTCGTTTTCAGCTTTCAAAGGAGGTGAGGGTTCAAACGTAGGGTTCTCTGGGTGCTAGGCAAGTACTTTACCATTGAACCACACTCCCCACTGAGACAGGGATTCTTGGTAATCACAGAGCCTGCTCAGTGGGGTCTCCTATGAGTGGTTAAGGTAAAGCCATTATCTGGCTGGTGTCGCTTACTATGGAGTCAAAAATGACTGTTTTGGCCTAAGGTGTGGGTACAATAATTAACCAGAAGAGAAGTGGTTAGTTATGGTAATGAGAAAGTCCAGTTTGGCCCAGCACTGGGAATTTTTAAAGGTCTGCATACTTAGCTTCTGAAAGACGTTTTAGATGCTCAAGCTTAGGAAATGTGGATTAGGTTACCTATTGATAATAACTAAATACATTATTTAACTAGCTTGGTTGCACAAGAGTAAAAAAAAAAAAACTCATAAGTTTGATTCAGAAAAAAAAAAAGGGGGTGAGCATATCCTTTTTATTTAGAATTTCCGTTTCTATAATCCTTGATCTCCTTGAGAAAACAAGGAATATTGAAATATTGGAACCAGTTCATCTTGCCTTACACAGAGTCAATTCACTAACAGAACAGTGAAGGCTGGGCACAAGGGTTCATTCGAAGTCGGTTTCCACACTAGCAACTAATTCTTACACACCTCACTGGAAGTGGAGGCCATAAAGAAATAAACAAAATCGTATCACATTACCGAAGAGGTCCAGGCCAAGAATAGGATTATGGACAAGCTACTTAATTCCGTTCCACTCACATTACTTCCTCCTCGAGACTCAATCCCGTAGCTTCAGCAATCTACAGACTTCCAGCAGGTATTCGAAGTCCTGACCTTTTCAATGAGCTTCTACCTTCTTTGCCGAGTATCTCTAATTTCTAAACTCAAATCCTGTATCAGATTCCCCTGGGGACTTCCTCATCTCCCCTCATCCGCAGGTCTGGGTTTCTTTCAACTGCCTACAAACTTGGACGCATCCCAGATTCCTCCTCCCAGTCTCCACTCACCTCTCCCGTCTTAATCTAATCAGTTGCAAATTCTTGCCAGGCCGTTCCTTTGCATCCCCCAGAGCCTTATTTCTTCTAATCCTAGCTCGTGTCTATCTCAAATGTGCACTATCGCCGTGACCTCCCTAACTGGACGGCTCCAGCCAGTCTTGGGTTCCTTCATGCCAGGTGCATTTTTGAACTGGGCTTGTCCGTTTCTTTCCGCAAACGTGTCCCCCCGCCGTGCCTGTCCATTTTGGTATCACATCTTGTGCCCTGACCTTTCTCATGATCATTTGCCTCCTCTTTTTTTCCCCCCGAGACAGGGTTTCTCTGTGTAGCTTTGCGCCTTTCCTGGAACTCACTCTGTAGCCCAGGCTGGCCTCGAACTCACAGAGATCCGCCTGGCTCTGCCTCCCGAGTGCTGGGATTAAAGGCGTGCGCCACCGCCCGGCCTGCGCCACCGCCCGGCCTGCCTCCTCTTTGATTCCGTGATGGGCTCTCCCTCACCATTCCACTCTCATAACAATCTCCCTCCACTAAGGGCTGTGCGGCTCTTCTGACGTGGAGCTGTAGTGTTTAGGAGACTATGTGGGTCTTTGCCTTTTCTCTTCCCAACCCCAACAGCATTATAATGCCACTGAAGTCACCCAGCAAGTGTCCCTTTGCCTCTTGATTCTTCCTCTGCTTATTGTAGCTGGGGCCACTTTCCTTTTAGATAAGGACGTACGATGTGCTTATCTGATGCTTTTAAAATACTTGCTGGATATAAATAGTTACTGAAGGCCGCCAGTGGGCTTTCCTGGTTTTATTAGTATCAGATAACTTCCAGTACACACCCTTGTACACCTTCGGGTACTTTAGACTCCGTAGGCAGATATCGCTGCAGTGGGGTTGCCGGATTCAAATTACGCCGATTTCCAACTGGGGTGGGGTGACAATTTTTGAAGCATTTTAATATTTATCTATGTGCTCCCTTATTTAGTGTGTGTATGTGTATATACGCACATTCCTGTGTGTGAAAGTGGACAGCTGTGTGGAGGTCAGCGGTCAATCGCAGGCCTAGGTCTATGTCTTTTATCTTATGTGAGACCGTCTTCTTGTTTTTCTGCTATGTAGGCCAGGCTGACTGGTCCAAGAGCCTCCCCTCTGATCTCTTAGGAGTGCTGCGGTTGCAGATGTTCAAGGCCGCTAGCTCTGTCCTTGGCTTTTAAGAAGATGCTGTGCATTCGAACCCATCTTCACATTTGTGTGGAAGACGCTTCTCCCCACCGGACCATCTCCCCAGCCCTCTTTAAAATGTGTGCTACCACGTCTGATTTCATATGGCGCTGGAGACTGGGTACTGGGCTATGTCCACCTGGGCTGTATCCCTTTGTGTTTGTGGGGTTTTTGTTTGTTTGCTTGTTTTTTTTTGTTTTGTTTTTGAGACAGAGTCTCATGCAGTCCAAGGTGGTCTTGAACTTACTATGTAGCCAAAGCTGGCCTTCAACTCACCCTCTAAGTTTCTTTTTCTGTCTTTCTTCTTCCTTCTTTCTTCCTTCTTTCCTTCTTTCTTTCTTTCCTTCCTCCTCTCCTCTTCTTTCTCTCTCTTCTTTCTTTTTTTTGAGACAGGGTTTCTCTGTGTAGCTTTGCTCCTTTCCTGGAACTCACTTGGTAGCCCAGGCTGGCCTCCACCTCACAGAGATCCACCTGTCTCTGCCTCCCGAGTGCTGGGATTAAAGACGTGCGCCACCACCGCCGGGCAACTCTCTAAGTTTCTTTATTGCACTGCATCCCCACAGACCATTAACTCTCGTGACAAGGTAAAACCAGGAGAAAGAGAAAGTGAACGGACCCTTTGGTGGGCAGTTCATGGTAACCTGGCATTCCCCAATGCAGCCTGTACACCTTTCCTTGCCAAGGATCGTCTGAAGCCCAAAGCCAACCGAAATGTGCCCATCCCGGAAAGGGGGTGAGCTGTAAATTTCACAGATGTGACGTTTCATTGCTTAACCCTTAGGGAGTCTCCAAAGGAATTAGATTAGAATTAGAAGTCAGAACTTGATCCAAACAGAAAAGGCCCGAGAGCCGAAGCCGTCCTCTCTGTCATTTCAACATTTTTGCCTGCTGTCTCCTCGGCCAACCGTTAGAAGTGAGCCTGTTTCTTCTTGCTTCGAAGTTTTGTTTATTTAGTGTGTCTTTTTGAAGTCTGATGATTAATGGGACAATAAATGCCACCAAACACTCTGAGCCACTTTGGATTCCTCACGGTCGGTCTTTTTTAGAAATTGAATAATATTTAGCCAAAAGCTTACCAAGCTTAGTTATCCTGGGGACTCCTGTGCAGTATTCGTCCCAGGGAAGCAGACTGAACAACCCTAACACCAGTGTGCACAACTTTTACTTTTGAGTTATAAGGTGCTGACGCGCTAGCACAATAAATACTTTCAGATTCTTTAGGGAAAGGGAGAAACTCACTAAGCGAGACTCAAAGGAGGGTGGTTGGTTTTAGTTGCTGATTACATTTTGGCCACGTGAATGGGCCAGTCAGGATAGAGTGTTAGAATCAGTAGGGCAAGAGGTTAATTTTAGACAAGCTCCCTCTACCCAAGAAGATGTCATTCCACTGAGGACTAGACCCTTGACCGACCATTCTCTGGATTGATAGGCCGAGGCAGAACACAGATTAGGGAGTGGAATCTTCCCTCAACAAAGCACAAAGCCCAGCTTCCACGGGCCTTGGCATGGAGACTGAGAAAGATAAAGTGAGATAAATTTTTTTTCTTGGGAACCTCTGTTTCTCTCTGGTTGTCCTTCCAATTCAGTGCTCCTGGCTTTCCCGTTCCTAGGGGATTTCAAATGTCTGCTGGTGCACAAACTGCTTCATTCCGATTCCCAAGATCCCCTCCAGGGATGCCCAGTGCCCTCCTGAAAGCTTGTTTCAAGCCTCGGCCCTTACTGTCTATAGGTCTATGCTCAACTTCTTCTGCAAATGCCCAGACACAGAAAATGTCCCGGCTGACTCCAGATCTCGACAAAAGGAGAAGCTGTTACATGAGCAGGTTATTACCTTGTTGTTATATTAGCACGCAGGATTCACACCACCAGACTGAAGAATGACTGGACTCTGGGACCTTCCTTCCTAAGCTGCTGCCATTTCCAAAGAATCTGCTTAGGGACCCCGAAGAATACTAATAAGGGTGGTGGCGCCCAGCAGCAGGCTGTAAAGGTTTGGGGGCAGAAAGGCTGAAGGACATGGGACCTTGCAAGCTCGGTGTCCACTCTACCAGGGCTTTGTCTTCTTGTCTGACGGCCTGCTCCTACTCAGTGCCGACCAGCACTTAATAGCTGAATAAATAAATGTTTGTGAGAGATCTCCATCTCAGACCAGATGGACTCTTGGTCAAGGAGAGTGTGGTCTCTGCCACCATCCCCAACCCCCCCCCTCCACTTCTTCCCTTCGGGTGATAGCCAACCCCTTCTGGGGGCCCCCCGTCTGGGATCGAGGTGGGGAAGTTCCCGGGACAAACAGCTGGAAGGAAGGGACTAGAATATTGGACGCAGCCATGTCCCTTGGCCTCAAAGCCAGCCAGGGATCGCCAGATGCAGAGGGCCCTGACCCCGCCGGTGCAGCGCCCCGACGCGGCGGCCGGAGGGAGGCGGGGGGGAAGGCGCTGGTGATTCGGATCCCCGGGGCCCCGCGCGTGGCGGCGAGTGGCAGCGGCGGGGTGGCCCTGTCGCTTCTTAAGATCCAGCCAGAGGTCCCCGCCCCACCGTGGGCCCTTAGGGCTGACGTGTCGCGGCGCTCACGGGTCGGGGACCCGCCTTTACTTTGCTCCCCGAGGCCCCGCGAGGTCCCCGGTGAGGTCACCGAGGGCCAGAGTCCCAGCAGAGGGCTGGGGAGTGGGTGGATGTGTGGGGGGCGCCGCGGTCCCCGGGACACGCCCCGGACACACTCCCAGCGCTTTTTGCACACTTCCCCCCCCACCGCCGCCGCCGGGAACCGCCAAAGGCACGGGGGGCGCAGCGTGGGCGGCGGCGGCGGCGGCGGGGGGGAGTTTCTGTGCCCTCGCTGTTTGTTGGGACTTCTTCCCAGGACAGCACGCCCCACCCTTTCCTCCCGAAAGTCTTGTGGTTTCCCTAGAAGACCGAGGGAGAGAGAGAGAGGTGGAGAAGAGTTTGCAGACTTTTTCTTTCTTTTGCCGTCTTTCTCGTCCCGAAACTCTTTAAAAAAAAAAAATCCCTAAAGGGTCTGTCTGGGCCGACGGGAGATAAAAGTCCGGGGTGCTGGAGAGGAGGGAGCAGAGCGGTGCATTCCTTCGCCCTCCCGCCTCCCCACCTGGTCTCGCCGCTCCCTCCCTTCCCCCGCGCGGGGTGTGTGTGCGTGTGTGTGCGCGCGCGTGTGTGTGTGTGATCAAGCCCCGCGTCCCGCCGCGGCCATCCTCTCCCCCACCCCCGATCCCCACCCCACCCCTTCCCTACCCCCTCCACCCACCCCCCACCCCCCGGCAGCTGCAGGGTTAAGCTCAGGAATGTGGCGGCGAGGAATGTGCATGCAGATGAGGCGGGCGCGGGGCGGGGCCGGGCCGAGGGGGCGGGGCGCATGCTAATCGCACGCAAATGAGGAGGCGGCCAGCCGCCGCCGGGCCGTTGCCCCGCGGAGCTTCCCGGATCCGAGCCCAGACGGCGTCGGCCGGGGCAGCCTGGGCGCCGCGACCCTCGGCGGCCGCAGGGGGACGGGGAGGAGGAGGAGGAGGAGGAGGAGGAAGAGGCGGAGGCAGCGGCGGCCAGGAGGAGGAGGAGGAGGAGGAGAAGGAGGAGAGCTCGCTCGCCCGTTCCGACGCAGACATGGTGGACTGATCCCCGGGCAGGGCTGAGAGCAAGGATTCCCGAGGCTTTTTCCCCCCACCCCGCGCCGCCCCGCGCTCCACGCCCCGCACGCCCCGCACGCCCCCTCCGCCGGTGCCCGCGTTCCCGCCGCGTCCCCCGCGCCCCGGGTCCCTATGGAGGCGCCGCTCGCCGGCGAGGCCGCCGACCATGCCTAGGAGAGCCGGGAGCGGGCAGCTGCCGCTACCCCGGGGCTGGGAGGAGGCCAGGGACTACGACGGCAAGGTCTTCTACATCGATCACAACACCAGGAGGACCAGCTGGATCGACCCCGGGACAGGTGGGAAAGCCGGGCCCCCGCCCTCCGGCGAGCCCCGGGGGTGGGGTGGGGTGTGGAGGGGAGAGAGGACCCGCCTCGGAAGTGTGGCGGCGGCTGTTGTCCGGGAGACCTGGCGGGGCGCCGGGGGGCGTGGGGCGTCGCCGGCCTTGCACCCCTGAGGTCTCTCTAGGGTTAGGCGCGGGACCGCCGGCCTCAGGCGCGGCTCTGTCTATCTGCCCGCCAGGCGCCCCTTCTCGGGGCCCCATTGCCCACTGCCTTCCCCACGCCCCTCCAGGACTTGTAGACACTCCCTGCCCCCAAGGGAAGGGCTGGATTGGTGCTCTGGGCTGGCACCCCAAGTCCAGTTAGCCGGCTCAGGGTAAGGGGTACTCGAGACCTCTGCAGACCTCCCGTGCGCTTTAAAGTTGGTCGCATGGAGGCAGAGGGCACCTTTCGACCTCTGCAAGGCGCTCTGGGCTTGGGGCCTCCCGGAGGCCTAAGTGCACAGTGCGCCACTAGCCATCTGGGCCACCTGTGGCCTCTCTCCAGCCATCCTTGCTTGGCTTCCGAGCTCTGACCGCAAGTTTTTGTTAGGACGTAGCTCCAACCATGCTCTAGGGCCCCGAACATGGAGAGGGATCCCAGTCCTGGCTGGACCTTCGTGGCGTTGCCCCTCGGATTAAAAAAAAAAAACAAAAAACACCAAAACTGTTTGGGAGTTTTGCTTCTTACTGTTATTCCTTACCTGGTAACTTGGTCAGGTTTCCTTGTTGAAATGGAGTGGGCACTAGGACTGAATGAACCTCGGCTACGGTTAGCCCGGACCCGAGCTTAGCCCGATTTTGCACAGGTCTCTCGGTACAAGCGTTTCGGTCCTTCCTACCTAGAGATCTGAAGCAGCAGACAGATCAGACATCAAAGAAGTTGGGGAGTTGGAAGTTTCTGTGGCGTGCTCCCAAGTGTTTTGTCTCCCAACTTTCTTTTCACTCTTAGGAAGAACATTTCTTAGGGTTAAAGTTGTTAGAGGGACCACTAGGAGGGCGTGGTGTGTTGTCACACATCTGTATAAACTGCACGTGGGAGGGGAAAGGAGAAGGAAGATCCCGAGTTCAAGACCAGTCTGGGTTATGGGAGACCAGTCTCAAAAAAAAAAAAAAAAAGAAGAAGAAAAAAAAAAGAATACTAAGGAATACTTTTACCTGTAAATTTGAAAACTGACCTTTAAGGAGCTATTCCTTTTTGTTTTGTTTTATATTTCTAGACTGTCTCATACTGTATGTAGCTCAGGCTGGCGGCTTGGAAATTATTATGTAGCACAGGCTGGTCCCAAGCTTACAGCAATCCCCCTGCTTCAGACTCCACAATGCAAGAATTACAGGTACCAGCCACCATGCTGGATTAGTTCCATGTTGTAAGTTTAATATAGCCTCAGGGATGCGCCTGCCCTGTGCAGTTTTATCATTTCCAGAAGGTCTAACTGGCTTTTGTACAATGAGGTCTGAGGCAGTTACAGCTTTTTCAGATGCTTTTCCTGTTAAACAGCCCCCCCCCCTCCTCCAGTGTGAACCGGAAATACTTTTTTACTTGATATTCCCAATCACTCTTTTTCTAGAACTATTTGTATTTGAAAACTATTAAAGAGCAGTTATAAGAAAGTCCCGGGCGGCATACATTTATGGAACAATCCTTGTTAAATTATCCATGAAGAGACGGGTTTAGATTTCCCTCCTGCTGAGGGAAGACACCTGTACCCAGGCCCCACCTCCCCACAGCCCCACGGGCCAGTGCTGGCCCGGATGAAAGTTAGGACAAGAGCCGAGCCTTCACAGTCTCTCCAGGCGCATCAGTTGTCATAAACTTTGTGCCCCAAGCCGGCTGCTTACGCTGTTGTACCTTGAAACTCCTTAACAGAGAGCAAACGTCGGTGCCGATGGTGTGCACAACAGCGGTGTGTGAGGCACCTGTATAAATATTGGACTTTTACAGTTGTGCGTCCGGCAGTCCGGCAGTCCGGCAGTCCGGTGCACTCGGATACCCGGAGTCTCAGGTTAGCTGCAGCCCATGCTTGCTCTTTCCAGGCTTTATCCACATCCTCTGCTGCCTCAGCTCCCAAACGTTTCATTATTTCATCTCACTTGCCCACCAGAGAGGATTAGAAGAATAGGCTGGGTGAGGCAAGTGGGAAGCGGAGTTTTAGGACTTGGCTTCTCCGTATCACTGCTTCATACACAAGCCAGACGGCCTTTTCCTTTAAACTGGAATGGATCGTCAGTTACTAGGAATGCATTTTTTTCCGGAAAGTGGGAACCAAGAGCTATATCGGGGACAAACAGTTTTGACTAAGTTGAATTGTTTTTCCTATTTTCCCCGCAGCTGTTAGGTCTCTAAATACTTGGAGATAGACATTTGAATTACGGGAAATATTTCTGAATTTTGGTACGAGAACTTTAAAAGCAGCCACAGTGACATGCTTTCTTTCCGTGCAACTAAGCAACAGTATGTCTTCCGACATAGTGTTAGAAGTGATTAGAGAAGATATTTGGAGTAACCACTAACTCTTGTTAATTTTGCTACACAGCAAACTTATAGAAAGAGACATGTTCCCCAGGCCAGTAGGGAGTTCATGGATTCTTCGGCACGATCAGATCACAAATCCTGAAAGAAAAAAGAAAAATGACTGGCGATACCGTGGGTCCTCGGCGGTTTGGGATCTTTAAAGACACTTAACTAAAGTGGTTGGAATTATTTCCCTATTCAGTGTTGTGATTTTCATTCCGTTAAGAGTGAGGATTTCGCTCCTGATAGTTCATCAGAATTGATCTGGTATTTTCTGGTTGGACAGAGAATTATGCTGAGTGAATGGGAGGAGGCTGGGGGATTTTATGGCAGCATACTTCCAATAGTCCAATCCAGGAGTACTAGAGCTAGAGCATGGGGACCGTGTTCTTCAGGTACTTTAAGCTTTTGGAGCCAGGCCACACGATGCCGACTTCGCTGGGATGTATTAGACCTCTTACTGCTCTGTCATGGACTAAGTTGGACTTGAGGGTCTGCGTCAACTCTAAACTGTGGATAATGTCACATCCTCATAGGGATGTTTTCCAGCTCATGGGTAGGAATTTGCATTAAAAAAAGTGTATGTATGGGTGTGTTGCCTGTTCCATGAGTGTGTCGTGCCCTTGGAGGCCAGAAGAGAACGTCGAGTCCCGGGGGTTGGAGCTGCTGGTGATTGAGAGCTGTCTTGTTGGTGCTGGGCATTGAACCCTGCCCGGGGTCCCTTAGATCAGCCAGTGCCCTTAACTGCTGAGCCATCTCCAACCCTCTGTTAACACTCTAACTCAGAGACTGGGCTGTCGTTCTTGGAAACCCTGATAACAACAGTACGACGGACCACATCACGTTTACTAGGCTCTGTGAAGGTGATCTCATTTGCTTCTCCCATCCGTTCTCTGAGGTAGGTTTTCTTACCTCACAGTGATAGATGAGGAACCAGAACCAGAGAAGTGTGGAGTCAGGATCTGGTACTAGACAAGGTGACTCTCTAGAGCAGTGGTTCTCAACCTTCCTAGTGCTGTGACCCTTTAATACACTTGCTCATGTGGTGGTGACCCCCAACCATGACATTATGTCCCTTGCTACCTCATAACTTTAAATTTGCTACTGTTAGGAATCTCAATGTAAACACCAGTGTTTTAAGGTGGTCTTAGGTGACCCCTGTGAAAGGGTCATTCAACCTCTCAAAGGGGTCAAGACCCACAGGTTGAGAACTCTAGAGCCTGTGCCTGGTTCCTTGGCTTCATGGAGGCTTTGCTTCCTGAGGGTGTTATTTTGTGGGTTCTCTCTCCCATTCCCCTCTTATTTTGCTCACCATGAACACTCTTTGAGCACACCAGTTGGTATTTATGGTGGACCATAGATCATGGCCAGATGGGCTGGTGTTGTAGAACACTACATTCAACACAGAAGAAGGGATGGGAAGGATTCATTACCTGTTGAGTAAGAGGGCTAAATGAGCAGGCATTATGGTTTTGCATGCTTCTCATCCTTGTGCTGGATGCCAGCCTGAGGTGCAATAAGTGTTGTCCGGTGAAGCTTGCAGGTTGCCACACAAAGCAATTTTAGGTTAAGACTGATGGACCCTACTCTGTAGCTTATGACTAGGGTCAGATATAGAGCGATTGTAGCTTCAAAGTGAAAAGAGACTTGTGTGGTGGTGTGTGAACGGAGGAGGAGGAAGCTCTTGCTGAGCGCACCATTCATTGATGTCCGAGCAGACTGTCCTTTGCACTCAGTGGGCACACAATTAGGATCCCAGGAACTCTCTGAATCTCCTTTGCTTTCAAATCGGCCTGAGCAAATGGACCGACCCACTGCGAACATGTAAATTTCCCAAGTCTTAATTCCACATTACCGTAGCCTTATGTGTCCTTGGTGTGTGGTAGATGTGAACTGAATGTTGGTTAGGTCAGTTAATTGAAGGCTAAGAAATCAATGAAAGAATGTAATTTGAGCTACTCTCCTATTTTAGTTTCTTATTGGGCTTTCAAAAAAAAAAAAAATTATAGCCTGAGCTACCAACAACCGGAGACAATCAATTTTCCAGTTGGATTAGAAATAATGAGAGAAGTGAGCTGCTACATTTCGAAGAATAATATACATATGTGAGTTACTTATTAGAGCAGAAAGCCTACTGTCAGCTCCGCAGTTTTAATTGTACTGCCGTGGTCACAGTTGCTGGATAGTGTCCATCCCAGCAGGCTCAGCGTCTGGGGGCCATGATGCCGAGAGTTAGCCGAGTGGTTATGGTGTTTGCAGTTGTGGAGGGTGGCAAAGCGTTTGGCCTTTAATCACTGGAGGAAGCGTTAAACCAAGCTATGAGGAGGTCTCCCAAGCATCCCCATGGATATGTTTCTGGTTGTCAGCACGGTTTGCTCCTCTGCCTGCCGGAGCCAGCCATGCTTGCTTGGAATATTCGAGTGACCCAGGTTTCTCCTGTGATTTTAACGGTCTGCAGTTTTGCAGTTTAATTTCGCTGTGAGAGTCAGGACAATAGTTGGGTTTTTTTTTTTCTAGAAAGACTGGTATTTATAAACACGCGATTTGGTTGGAGCTGCAAATTGCGAAGTCGTCAGAGCTCCAGTCAGCTCCAGTCAGCCACTGTGACATGTGGCCTCCAAGCAAGTGCTGTTTAACTGTGACGAGAGGAAGCCTGGTCCATTGCGAAGTGTGGAAGCTTCCTGCAGGCCCTGCTGTGCCTGTAAATGGGACTTTCTTCCCTTTCGTGGTAAAATCCCGTAGAAAAGGAGGCTTTCTCAGTGTAGGGGTGTGACCGGCTTCACGTTGCTGATGTGGGAGTTGGTGATACCGTGTGTCACCTCCTGTGTTGGCTTGAAACCAACGAGTCCTGGGAGCCTGGTCTGCACTACAGGCCTGAAGTGGAGATTATTTTTATCGTATGCAGGTATGATAAAGGTTTAGTTTGGTAAGTTACCAAATACTAGACACCTATCAGATTTATTTTTTTTATCACTGGTATTACCACTACTACTGATGTATTTATTTTGGAGACAGTCTCTAGCCTAGGTTGGCATTCAACTTTCTGTGTAGTTGGGGATGACCTTGAATCTCTGATCCTCCTGCTTCCACTTCCAAGTCTGAAGAAGAAAGAAGAGAAGGAAGAGAAGGAGGAGGAGAACAAGATTGATGATGACGATTGTGTGTGTGTATACACGTGGGTGTGATGTGCGTTTGTATGTCTGTGTTTAGTGGTGTGAGTGCACTTGTGTGTGTGTGCGCACATGAAGGACTAAAATTGATGTTGAGTGTCCTCCTCCATTGCTTTTCACCTTATATACTGAGGTGGGGTCTCTCACTGAACCCAGAATTCAGCAGTTCCAGGTAGTCTAGCTAGCCAGAAACTCTTGGGAGTCCTGAAGAAGTAGGCTTTGATGCCAGTGAAGGAATGAACTGGCCAGGAAGAGTGAGGGCCAGCAGTCCAAGAGCAGGCATGTCCTTCTTCCCTGTCCTTCATATAGGCTGCCACCAAGAGGTGTGGGCCCAGATTTAAGGGGGAACTTTCCACTTGAAAAGACCTGGTTTAGGGTGGGTCTCCCCATCTCAAATGATTCAGTCAAGAAAAATCCTTCACTGGTGTACCCAGCCTGCGTTGGGTTTTAGTTCATTCCAGATGTAATCAAGTTGACGACCAAGAATAGCCACTATACCTTGTTTCCGGGTGGTCTTCCGTGTCTACTTGCTTTCATGTGGGTTCTGGAAATCCAATCTCTGGTCCTCGAATTTGCACAGCAAGTGATTTTTACCCTCTCAGCTCTCTCCCACGCCCCTTTCTATTGGTTTCAAATTGTAATGCGTGACGACAGACAGACAGACAGACAGACAGACACACACACACACACAGTCTTGGATACCACAGCCTCAGTGTGGAGGTCAGAGGACAAGGTTTGTGAGTCGGTTCTCTTCTCCCATGGTGGGAGCGGACTCTGATCATCAGGCGTGATTCTCTGGCCATCTCATTGGTCCATTGAATTTCCTCTGTGGGACAGAACCTCTCTCTGTTAGCTCTCGGCTGCTCTGACCCCTTGATTCTGCTACTTCACCTTCCCTAATGCCGAGAGTGCAGAAAACTTGTAAAAACTTGTTAGAAAACTTGTAAAAACAGGCGGATCTCTGTGAGTTCAAGGCCGGCCTGGTCTACAGAGCGAGATCCAGGAAAGGCGCAAAGATACACAGAGAAACGCTGTCTCGAAAAACCAAAAAAAAAAAAGAAAAAGAAAAGAAAATTTGTAAAAAGAATCTTACATAGGAATATCAGAAAAACATCCAACAAAAAAATTACCAAAATTTAAAATAGCGATTCATTGTAGGAGGTATAAATATAGTATTACGTCTTGATATATGGAAATACTAGGTTTTTAAGTTTGTGTGTGTGTGTGAGATGCATGTGTGTTTGTGTAGATATGCATGAACGTGTGTGTGTGTGTGTGTGTGTGTGTGTGTGTGTGTATGTGTGTGTATGTAGGCTAGAGGGCAACTCTGGCTGTTGTGTGTGTGTGTGTGTGTGTGTGTGTGTGTGTGTGTGTAGTCTAGAGGGCAACTCTGGCTGTTATCCCAGAAACACCATCCACTTCCTGTTGAGGCAGAGTCTCTGGGCTGGCCTGAAGCTCAGTAGTTAGGCCAGATGGAGTGGGCTCTGAGTCCCAGGGACCCTGCTGCTCTGCTTCCTTAGGGCTGAGATTATACATGTATAACACATACGGCATTTTACCTGGTGTGCTGGATAGATTTATGTCAGTCATCTGAGAGGAGGGAACCTCAATGAAGAAAAAACGTCTCCATGAGACGGGGCTGTAGGCAAGCCTGTAGGTCATTTTCCTAATTAGTGATTGATGGGGGAAGGGCCCAGCCTACTGTGGGTGGTGCCATGCCTGGGCTGGTGGTCCTGGGTGCTATAAGAAAATAGGCTGAGAAAACCATGGGGAGCAAGCCAGTCAGCAGCACCCCTCTGTTGAAGAAAACTTGTCCGTACAGACATTCCACTGTGCCAATAAAGCAATCTTGAATCTAGGACAGAGTTAGCGATTGGCTGACCGGGATTAGCCATAAAGTTCTTGGAGGACTTTGCAGGGCAGATAGAGAGGGCAGGAAGGGACTCAGGAGGAGTTGGGCAGGGGCCAGTTTCTGGCACTGGAGGTTCCGGCGAATGTGGAGAGAGGATCTGCCAATTGCTCTGCTTTCCTTGGAGTCTTCGGGTCTTTAATTTCTGACTCCCGAGTTTTTTATTATACTAGAAGAAATGAGGTAATAATTTCATCAAGCAGATACACTCCTCCACGGCCTCTGCATCAGCTCCTGCCTCAAGGTCCCTGCCCTGCCTGAGTTCCTGTGCTGACTTCCTCCAGTGACGAACAGTGGTATGGAAGTGTAAGCTGAACGAACCCTTTCCTGCCCGAGTTTCTTGGGTCATGGCGTTTGCTCACAGCAATAGTGACCCTAACCGAGACATGTGGGTTCTGACCATTGAACTCAGGATCTGTTGCTTGCAGTGTAAGTGAAGTACTGATTGAGCTATTCTTTAAATTATTAATATACATATATTTATATCAAATATAATATAAAAATATTGACTTTTCTATGGAAGACTGGTATTATTTATACCAGTCACAAGCTGGCGATGATGATCAAACAGAAAATAGTCCCATGTATTAACCCTGATATACAGAGAGCTGCAACTTTTATAGTCAAGGGTGTCTCCCAATATACTGTATTTGTTTTTGTTTTGTGAATAGTTTTTCATGTATTGCTAGCCCTGCTTTTAGTACATAGCTCACAGTTCCAAAAGTGTATTAGTGAGAATATTTGGGGGCTGGAGAGATGGCTCAGTGGCCAAGAGCACTGGCTAATCTTCCAGAGGACCTGGGTTCAAGTCCTGGCACTCACACGGTGGTTTATAACTGTCTGTAATGCCTGTCCTAGGGAACTGACGCCCCCTTCTGGCCTTTGAGGGCACTGTATACATGTGGTACACAGGTTGACGTCAAAACACTCACACACATTAAAAAAAAAAAAGTGAGAATTTTTGGAATTAGAACTACCCAGGCCGTTATAGGTTAGCAAAATTAAGCTTTGGGGACTGGTTCTTCACCCCATAGCTTATGAGGAGTTACAGAAGTCTAGTTTTCTCTGCCTCTGTGTGTGTGCAGAGGCTTTCCTTTGTGTGCCCTGGCCTGTGTGGGTTAACAGTTTTGAATGTGAGCATAGGTAGCCAATGTTGAGCGGCAGAAACTCGTGCCGTAAATTCCCGATTGAAATTCTGCCTAGCTAATAGACCATTTTATTGATGTTTCTCTGTTATATAAGAAGGCCGTTTTATTAAGTGGCAGTGATCCTCAATAAAATGTGAAACATTGGTAGGCAGCTTTTACCGCAGAAGATTTGAAGGACACGCAATTTCATTTAGTGTAAAGCTTGAATCCCCCGTTTCCTTTGCAGGTGGTAGTGAGTATCGGTAAGAGTTGAGGTTTTTTTCTCCTTTGAAATTGGGAGGGGAGTGAATGGTTGTGTGGATCTGTGTTGTCGCTGTACTGGCCAAGGTGAGGTTTTGGGTGGTCAGTAATCCTGTCCCACACTGCATCGTTTTCTTTTTCCTGATTATCAGGGAATTTGAATGTGATCGAAACAGTTCTTACATTGCTTTCCTCGCTGCTTCCCTTCATTTCTGCTGAGTGGTGGAATTTATGACATTTCTCTTAAGGCAGTAAAAAAAAAAAAACGTGAACTGGTATTATTTGACTTGGCAGACTGTCCAGTGCCCTGGTTTGCTATAGACTACCCAGAACCAGTGTGGGTGTCTGAGTCAGGCCTGTCTTCCCTCTAACAGCACGCCTGTAGGATATGTGCATTCTTGACGGGTTTCCTAATGTCTCAGATGCACGGAGCACACCTGCGTGTCTGCATCACTAATGATTTCATAAAATCCATTCCTGTCCGCTGAGGATGGAGACCTGCTTTGTATGGGTACCACCCCTTTTGGCTCCTCCGAAGGTTACCGGTCCCCACCGGGCACAGCGCTGCGGATCTCCGTATCCATACAAATGAGATAGAAGCATTTCGAGAGCCCTTGCCAAGATTTTCCAAGATGCAGCCATTTGCCGCTGGGGAGTTTATCTGGCACGACCCTATAGTCCTTGACTCACCCATTCACACATTTGTCAAACATGCATTGAGGTCACTGCGCAGGCACAGAGATCCTAGGACACAGCATTGAACAAAGTAAGTTAAGGTCAGACTTGCATGGATTTTCGTATTCTGGTTTGGGGAGGGCAAAGGAATTATGATGGCCTCGGCGACGATGAAGTGACAGTGGCGTCATTAGAAGCTGCTTTGGGCTGGGAGGGCTTCGTTTTTGAGAATCTACATTTAATTAAGGTCTTTCGTCCACTTGGAGATCTTGGGGGAGAGTAAATGGTGCCGGCCTAAGGAAAGAACCACAGTTTTAGTCTGCCGTAGCCCTGTGTGCAGATAGAGAGCATTTCCTTCAGTTCAGAAGGTCCTATCGGGCTGCCTTCTCTCAAACAGATGCAGCGGTTTAAGAAGCTGAGCTGAAAGACTGAGACCTAGGGAGAAGGGATCTGACTATTTCCGCCTTGTAGAACACCACACTTTAAGCTTTTTGGCAGTCCTTAAAAGTTGGATAGTTTTAGTTGGGCATGGAGAGTGTTGTGATCCCATCTCTCGGGAGGCGGGAACAGGGATGTGAGTCTGAGGCCAGCCTGAGCTACAGGCAGGTTAGTGGTAGAGATCTTGTCTAGCTTGTGCAAGGCCTTGGGTTCAATCCCCAGTAAGGGGAAGACATTGAATGATGAGACCCCCCATGTAGCAGAAATCTTAAAAGGTCTTATTAATCAAATCAAACCTGAGGCCAGTTATTGAGGTGAACACTGGAAGATCAGAGAGACAGAACAAGCCACAGCTAACCTCACCTGGCCAACTTCTCAGCTGATCTTGTTTCCGCAGACTGGAAGCCTCTGTGTCCTCATATCCGAATGGCTCTCAGCTGAACTGTGCTGCTAGAAGCCTGAAAGCTTAACCAGCCAAATGCTTAACCAGCCAAATGCTTAACCAGCCAAATGCTTAACCAGCCAAATGCTTCTAGTTTCTGGTCCTCACGCCTTATATACCTTTCTGCTTTCTACCACCACTCCCTGGAATTAAAGACTCCCTTTCTGGGATTAAAGGTGTGTGTCACCATGCCTGCCTGTTTCCAATGTGGCCTTGAACTCACAGAGATCAGAGGAATTTCTACCTCTGGAGTGCTAGGATTCAAGGTGTGAGCGCCACCATTTTCTAGCCTTTGTATCTAGTGGCTGTTCTGTCTCTGACCCCAGATAAGTTTATTAGTGTGTACAATATTTTGGGGAACACAATACCACCACACCCCCATGTTTTATATGTAAAGGTGGCTCAGGAGGAAAAAAATCGCAAGCCTGATGACCCAGAACCCATGTATCTGCATTTCTAATCCCAGTACTCCTACTGTGAGATGGGAGCCAGAGACAGGAGAATCACCTCATGCAGCCAGGGAAGAGAAACAGGATGCTGCATAAGGTGAGGTGGAGGGCGGGAACCAACTTCGGAATCATGGTGTGTGCGTACCTGTGCGTACATACAATACGTGAAATAAATACAAATAATAGAAAGAGACCACTCCTCTCTGGAGAGGGGATTGTACATAGATGCTATTTTGGTGAAGAACTTGGAGCTTGAATTAAAACAATGGCTTCTGCAATAGGAAACAGTGAATGGATTTCTCTGTTTTCAGGTTAAAAGGCCTGAAGCTTTTCTGACTTATTGTTGGGCAAAGACCAAGAGGGGTGTGGCTGGCTGTATCGATTGCGTTGGAAATCAGAGTTCGTTTTTGGACGTCTAGGTCTAAGGTGTTCAAAAATGATACCTAGTGGACATCTGGATGTATAATCTGGACTGTTGCACAGAGAAACCCTGTCTCAAAAAACAAGACAAAACAAAAAGCAAGTTAATACACCCCCAGTTTAGGAGCCGGAAGCTTACAGGGTTGAGTGTCTTGTCTTGAGACCACAGAGCTCAGAAAGGTGTGGCAGAGCTAATCTTCAAGGCCACACTTTAGCCACGTGCTGTCTGCAAGTTACTCCTCGTACGGCCTTTGCCCTCCTGGCTGGGACTTGGAGTCAGAGCTGCTTTTGAGGACTTAGCCTAAATTTCATCATTTGAAGCATCCTCCAATCTTAGCTCCACGTTACGTGGCAGGATCTCAGCTGTTGGACTTGATTCCAGCTTCCGTGATGTGTCCAGGGTTTGCCGCCTCCAGCCGACCTCCAGCCTTCTCAGAGCGTTCCCCAGTCTTCCCAGGTGAAGTGGGTAGGTACCACTCAGTCAAACCATGCACAGCATCATTTATGTATGTCCCCCTTCAGGACCCGTAACAAGATACCCTGGTTAGTTGCACAATTTCAGCCTAAGTTGGTTCTGTCACTTCTGCCTTATTCCAGTGTTGAGCTTCTTTCAGCGGCTGAGATCTGACAGGCTGTAAATCTTCTTTATCCCTGTCATCATCTGGTTCTAACACCCTTTTGCCCTTGGATCGCAGGCTCCTCCCGACTAGGCTCAGTAAACTGTCATGGAGCAGCCCTGTTCTGGTAAAGCCAGAACTGCTTCCGGTCCCCCCCCCCCCCCCCCCCCAGCTCTTTTTATCCGTTTCAAACCTGGTGTGATCTGCTGTGTGAGCGAGCCTGGGTCTCACTCCACAAGTGTGAGTTACAGACCTTGATTGGAATGCCTTTCTACCCTGTCCTAAATCACGGGTGGGGTGGGGTAATGCCAGTATATTGTTCGTCTCAGCCATATTATAGTATGTATGCAATAAATGTCTTAGATTTGGATCCACACTGAGGAGCAAGTGGCAGAAACTCAGGTTTTTTTTTTTTTTTTTTTTTGTTTTTTTTTTTTTTTTTTAATCGTGTTTTTGCTTGATTTGCTTAGCTTGGCTCATGAACCTCACCTGGAAGGATCCATTTAGAAAGATGATTGTGCATTCCCTTTTCCTGTCCCAAACTGTACTTTTTTTTTGGTGTTGGTGGTTATTGAGCAACATACCATATATCTGCTTCTATTTGGCATCTAGTATTTCTAACACTTCTATTGTTTACTTCCTCAGAGAGCCAAGTTTGTGAACTCTAATTAAACGCTTGGATTATGCATGCAAAAAAATCTTTTGTTGCTCTGTTGCTATGAGCAACCGTTGGAAAAGTTAACCTTCCCTTTCAAAAGGAGTTGTAGACAAATATGTGAATTTTAGCAGATTTTTAAGAAGTCATCCTTTAGTGTCGAGAGTTTTACCTAGGACATAAACTGCTACTCGACCATAATTATGGTGAAGGAAGAATGCAGTGGATGTGAATATTGACCGAACATTCCTAAAATACTATTCAAATGAGGCGAGACTTTGCTGGGTTGTGGCAGAGTAGCCAAGCATTGCGTATTTTAGCCACTTGTCTGACTGGATTTGCTGTTGTGGTCTAAAAGAAGCCGTGCGCTGTGGTTTGCCAGGAAAGACCGCGTGTGACTTACCTGAAGCCTCTTGACTTATTAAACAGTCTTTTCCTTTCTTCCCATACAACACTGTCTCCTTTTCTCTCTTTCCCGGCTGTGGTTTTCAACGCTTCCACCATCTGGTCCAGATTTGACCGACTCCTTTCTGATGACTGCTTAGACTTGTTATTTGATTCTGTTGTGTGATTTTTTAAAAAAATTATATTTCTTTGTCCTTTTTTACACTAACAGTGTTTACCTAAATTAGTGTCGGTAGTGAAGAATGCAGATTGGCCCATTTGGATGAATGCCTTGAACCCCGCCTTTGAACACGGGGATAGGTATTCATGTATTCTCTCTCCAGAAGCCACTGGGAATTAGGCTGGACTGTGAAGTCAGGTTCACAGCAGTGAGGAATACTATATAGTGGTAATGTGATGATTTCTCCCTGCCAGGATCCAGCACTCACTGGAGAGGAGCACTTTGCCCTCCTCCTGCATGCTGTCCTCTACCCTGAGAGCAAGCCCTGAGCTGATGGTCTGACATCATTTGTGAGGGATTCTGGAAGGGCCAGCTGGGTGTCCATCTTCAGGACTGCTGGCTCTCACACTTGTTGCTCAATGGAACTGTAACTTTGCCCATGTGTGTTCCAGGGATTTAGAAAAAAAAAAAAGTCTTATTTTTAAGGTCAAATACTTAAATTACATTTTGCATATCTTAATAAGATGGTAGTTCCCTCCACCCCCTTTGGTTTTTTTTTTTTTTTTTTTTGAGATAAGGTTTCTCTGTGTAGTTTTGGTGCCTGTCCTGGAACTAGCTTTGTAGACCAGGCTGGCCTCGAACTCACAGAGATCTACCTGCCTCTGCCCCCCAAGTGCTGGGACTAAAGGCGTGCACCACCATGCCCTGTCAAGGTGGTAGTTTTTAAACTACAAGGATAATCTTAGTTGTTAATTAACTAATCTAAAAGACTCTGGATTATGCTTAATTGACAATTCAGCAATCCATCCATTGATGCTTGTTGATGGGCTTTTAAAGAAAGGAGATCGCAATGGAAATGGAGACATCTGATTTCATCCAGATGCCAGAAGTGATGTTCTTAGCTCTAGGAAGAAACATCATTTTTACAAGTAAAGAAAGGAAGTTTTGCTACTTGTGATTAGATCATTCTAAGTTAACCAGCAATTTGGAGATTAAAAAAAAAAAACAGGAAAACTGGTTTTTCTTTTTGGTCTTAGGACAATGAGAAATCAGTTGGAAAACCAGTTAGTTATCTTAAGAATTTTAGGGTCAGCTACTTGAAAGGGCGTTTGTTTATACATTTCATTGAAAAACTCCTGTATTCATGTTCATGAAATCATGGCATAAAGAATGACATATTATGAATTGATAATGAAAAAGATATTTAATTCTGAGATACAAAGATCTCCACTGTGGTTTCATTTGGGTTAAAACAAATGCATAAAGTTATAGCTTCTGACATCTGTAAACTAGTCATTTTGAACAAGGAATCTTTATTAATGGCTATTCTGGGAGGACATAGAAACAGATTTCAGGAAGTTAAAGTTTATTTAATAGTTATAGAGGCCACTTGAAATGATTTTTTTTTCATTTTTTCTTTATTAAGAAATTTTCTACTCACTCTACATACCACCCACAGATCCCTCCTCCTCCCTCCTCCCACCCTCTAGTCCCACCTCCCTAGCCACCCCATATCCCCACATCCCCCAAATCGAGGTCTCCCATGGGGGAATCAGCAGAGCCCAGCACACTGAGCCTAGGCAGGTCCAAGCCCCTCCCCTTGAAATAATTGTATACATAAATGAATAGAACTGTGCCTTTACAAGAAAGAAGTTGTTTAAATATTTCAAGTTTGTAACTGAGTGCAAAAATATTGAATATTATCTAACTTTACTGTGCTTTTATCTGCATAGTAATTGTCTGACCTCTTCTGGTGCAAGATAGACTTGAATATATAAAATACATATATTTCGTTTTTATAGCATTGGAAATGGAACCAGGGCCACATGTGGCAGGCAAGCGCTCTGACTTCTTGAGCAGCCTCCCAGTTCCCCAATCACGGTTTAAACAGTGACGTTGCAGGAGACCGTGATGAAGCCGTTGATGTGTTAATCTCTGTGTTGACAGTTGCACTAATGTAGAGGTACAACGTAGTCTGTGGGTGCAGGACTGTCAATGGAGAGAATGTCTTTCCTTTCTCTGTCTTTTAGTTGTGCTGGGTTAAAATGGCACCGCTCGGTTCCCTGATTTAGTTAAACATTAGTCCAAGTTAAAAAGTTTTATGCAGGTGAAGATCATCTAAACTGAAAATACCTTGCTTCTTTTTTTCCAATGACTTGAAAATGCTGTGGAGTTCAAATGTTAGCGTTCCTAACGGAGCCGCTCACTCATTTACAGCGTGCCTGTTTTCCAACTCGATAGCAGAGCTGAAGCGGGACAAGAGAGCATGGCCCACAGAGGCTACGTTAGTCCTCTGGCTCTTTTCAAAGACGTTTAGGAAGCAGCCCAAAGAGGGAAGGGCTTATTTGGCTCACGGTGTGCAGGGTTATAGTTTATCATGATGGGGGAAGGCATGGCAGAGTTCATGCTCGTGTGTGTGTGTGTGTGTGTGTGTGTGTGTGTGTGTGTGTGTGTGTCCTCACATGACTCCCAACTAGGAAGCAGAGAGAGAGAGAGAGCTAGAGGGAACCAGAGGCGAACTCTTAAGCCTCAAAGGCTCACCTCAGTAGCTTGTACCACAGCAGAGTCTCAAATAGTATCACTGGGACTAAGTGTTCAAACACAGCGGAGGACTTTTTAGAACCAAACTATTGCAGTGAAGCCCCCCACCCCATCCCACACACACCTTTTTTTTGGGGGGGGGGTTGAGACATGGTTTCTCTGTGCAGTTTTGGTGCCTGTCTTAGATCTCACTCTGTAAACCAGGCTGGCCTCGAACTCACAGAGATCCGCCTGGCTGTGCCTCCCGAGTGCTGGGGTTAAAGACGTGCGCCATCCCCGCCCGGCTGCAGTGAAGCCCTTTTAAGATACTGCTTCTCCTGATAAGCTGGCCCACTTCTAAGTAGTGCATCCCATGGAGTGGCTTGGCACCCATGTCAATCATTTGCCTCCTTGAAGCCTTTTTCTGGGCACCTGCTTTCTCTGCCCCGTTGGTCAGTGTGTCTGACTTCATACATTAGCACGTTCTCAGACTAGCTTTATCCCCGTGAATGGGAAAGCAGGCTTGTTTGGGTTAAGGACAGTGTGTGTATGTTTTCTGTGTCTGCTGGTAAGTTATAATTTAGGTGAAAGTGGGCATGGATTTTGTGTGTGTTTTTCTAGCGCCTTCACTTAAAGGCCAACTAGGAGTTGGTATATAATGAGTGTAACCTCAGTCATCTAATATTTACATTCATCGTACAAATGTAAACAGTTATCTTATCCTTAGTATTTTCTATGAGCCATGCTTTCTCTAAGCTTCCACATGCACTTTTTTCATATAATTCTTTTAAATTAATATTTCTATTTTATGTGTGTGTGTGTGTTCCACTGGTCGACTTCAGCTGTCTTCTTTACTTGCTCTCCACCTCAGTTTTGGAGACAGACAGCGTCTCTCACTGAACCTGGAGCTTGCTGACTGGCTGGGCTGGCTGGCCAGCGAGTCCTAGATATCCTCCTGTCTCTGCAGTACCCGGACTGCAGGCATGGATCATTGCCACCACATTTTTATGTGGGTGCTGGGGATTCGAACTCAGGCCCTCATGCGTGTGTGGCTCTTACTTGACTGACTGAGGCACCTTCCTGCTTATCTCACTTAATTCTTAGCACACTGTCTTGAGGTGGATATGTTCAGTTGCCCTAAGGTTAGACTCCCAATTTCCTGTTGTATTCATTAAAAAAAAAATTCTGTTGCTTTATTATTTCTGCTGACTCTCCTGAGTTCCGAAGCTCTCTTCTTAACCATGGTACTGTCTTCAGGGCACGGTGAGATGCGCCCTTTCCCACCCCACTCCGGAGTGGAAGAGGCTCTGTTGTTCCAGCGAGGACAGGTTCTGCCCTCCACTCTCTTCCCTGAAGTGAGTTTAATACATTTATTGCTTTCGAAAGGGTAATAGCTGTACAGGTGACACAATTCCAAAGAATAAAGGTCTGCTGCTGCGACTCGGCCCTGGCTTCAGGCACTCTCCCCAGGGTTCGTGACTGTGGCCGTGGTCTCCAGTGTGCCTGTGCTCTGAAGGACTGGGACTGTTCAAGGTTCAAGTCCTGGGAGGTCCTTGGGTCAGGGGGACGCTGCCATCTGAAGGGAGTTAGGTAGTTCTTTTGGGACCTAGTAGTTCTTACCCGACCGAGTGGCTACAGAAGCGGGAGTCAAGCCCTGTCTTTGGTGGCTTCCGGTCTGGCCCTTCCTCTCGCCCAGGCTCCTGCCATTGTGATTCTGTTCCCGTGAGATCCTCACTAGGGCCCAGCTGAGGATGATGGCCTTGAACTTCTGAACCCCCGCAGTGTCTAAACCACTGTCCTTTATAAAGTTTCCCAGGCTCCGATATTCCATTCAAGTAATAAGAATTGTACTAATTGATCTATTCAATGATAAGAAATCTTCCATTGCTCCTGGAACCCCGTTTCTCTTCCCAAAGGAGCCATGTATGGTCGCTTTCTTATGTGTTCTTCCAAAGGTAATTTCTGCATATGCAGATCACATGTATGTGTGTATGTGCATGCTTCTACTTGCAACTTAGCTGCAAAAGTTTTTTTTTTTTAAAACACAACTATACATTATTTTCCATTGACTTTTTTCTCCTGCTAGGTCATAGAGATTATATGATCTCTTTGTATATAGGTTTGCCTATAATATTCTCATTTTATGAGTGTGCTGAACTTGTTAAAAAAACACTCATTTATGAACATGTCTGCTTCCTTTTTTGCATTTATTTATTTATTTATTTTGTAGCACTGCAGATTGAACTCAGGGCTTTATACATGATAGGCAAGTGCTCGACAGCGTCCCCTGACCTAAGGACCTCCCAGGACATGAACCTTTGGACAGTCCCAGTCCTTCAAAGCATAGCCACACTGGAGACCACGGCCACAGTCACGAACCCTGGGGAGACTCCTGAAGCCAGGGCCGAGTCGCAGCAGCGGCAGACTTTTATTCGTTTGAATTGTACCACCTGCGCTGCTATTACCCTTTCAAAAGTAATGGAGAAGTGGAAGCTGGTGCTCCAGCCTCTGGTCTTTATTTTTCTGTTCTGAAGAGGGCTTTGTTGACACTGCCATGTGTCTCTGAACTGCAGATCCGGGTCTAGGCTGGGAAAGGGTGCCCAAAGATATGTGCATTTTAAATATTGATACATTTCTTGCTGGCGGTTGCTTTCCATGGAAGTCGTATCAATTTCTAACCCTAGAAACCTGTGAATTAGTGCTGGTCCCCCACACTTCCATGTTTGGGAAGATTTGATGTTTGTAATGGATATGAGAAATACAAGCACTATCACAGTGAAATAGCATTTTTCATCTTTTAGGAAAAATGAGTGAGGTTGAACTTTCCCCTCGCTTGTTAAAAACCATTTATTGAGAAACAGAGGAGGCAGGAACTTGAGGTCAAGAAACAGTTGGGTGGGTACCCGGGGTGGGATTGCCACCATCCATCCAGCTGTTAGCTCAGGTCCTGGACTCAGCAGAAGGGTGGGTGGGACACCTCTGGTGTGAAGCTGGGGAGAGAGACAGGCTGAGGCTGAGGTGGCCTCCTTGAACTGTAGGATCGAGCTGGTTAAAGAGGAGCTGGACTCTGTTCCAGGGCTCCTTGCCCCTGTCCTGGAAAGCTGGAAGGAGCGGGAAAAGCTACATCTGCCAGTGAGAGAGGCGTGAAGGTCACTGAAAACCCGGCCATAAAAGATTTGGGGTGAGGGCGGTGGCGGCGCACGCCTTTAATCCCAGCACTCTGGAGGCAGAGCCAGGCGGATCTCTGAGTTTGAGGCCAGCCTGGGCTAGAGAGCAAGTTCTAGGAAAGGCTCCAAAGCCTTTCTTTTTTTTTTTTTTTTTGGTTTTCCGAGACAGGGTTTCTCTGTATAGCTTTGTGCCTTTCCTGGAACTCGCTTTGGAGACCAGGCTGGCCTCGAACTCACAGAGATCGCCTGCTCTGCTCCGAGTGCTGGGATTAAAAGCGTGTGCCGCGCGCCACACACCCGGCTCCAAAGCCTTTCAAAACAAACAAACAAGCAAAAAAGATGTGGGATGAGCTCCAGGAAGCTGAACTCTGAGCAGCTGAACTCAGTGCAGAAAAAGGTGATTCGAAAGTTGGTAGTTAGGATTGTTGAAGGAGACTTGGACCGACCTGCTGTGGTGAGCTGGATGAGTGGATCACACTGATGGACAGGACCGTCTGGGCACTGCAGGAGAGGAGGATCCCCCAAAAGAAGACAAGGAGGAGGAAGAGTTAAAGAGTCTGACTGACGACTCAAGGAGGCAGAGACCCCCCACAGAGCTGGCCAAGGGTGTGGCAGCCACACGGAGAAAGATGACTAATGGTTTGGAAGATAGGCATGAAAGAGGAGCACCTCCGTTTAGGAAGGATGCTGAGCCAGGCTCTGCTTCCCTTCCACCTGACCAGGATCCCTGAGGCCAGATTGCTGGAATTGACTTTGAACTGAGCTGATCTCCAACTTGATGCTCTCCTTTACCTCTCTACCCCCCCCCCAACCCCCCACCCCGTCTTTCTGACCAGCCTATCTCTGCCTCTTTTTAAAGAACCCGCTGGGCTGGAGGCTGAGGGCATTTGGGAACCACACTTAAGAGGCTGTAAAAGCATGTGGTGATGTCCGTGGCTTGTAATTCCTGTTTGCCGCCGTGGTAGCAGCTGTTTGCAGGAGACCCCATGTATGTGATCGCACGGCTCTTGCAAACAGCAGTCTACTTCCTGCGGGAAGGTGGCTTTTTATGCCAAGTGCCTTCTGCATAGTGGAGGAAACTCAGGCTATGGGGCTGCCTTGCTGAGTTCCAGGTCGAGCCCAGACAAAGACTTCCCCAAGGGAAAACCTCTTTAAACTGTTTCCAGGTACCAGTCAAACCTGAAGGAGCATCTAGGAGGATTTAACCTCCCCCAGAAGAGTAATAAAATAAACTACTGCACTGGGAAGGTTTTTAGCTGTATGCATCTTTAAACAGCTTTACCTTTTGATTGATTGATTGACTGGGGAGGGACATGCAAAATATGCTTTGTCCAAAAAGGTCTCTAATCCTTCATGTTTCCAAACCTAAAAGTAAATGGCGGAATATCATTACTTAAATCCTGGTGTTATAGACATGGATTTTCATTTGTCTTTATTTTTAAATAAATATGAAGCATGTATTGACTATTTTTGCATGTTTCTCCCTATGTAGAGATAGTTTGTGATTTAAGGCATCAATATGATAAATTTTACTAATAATAGACTTCCTAACTTTGAATTTGGATCTGAAGCTCATTTAACTCCTTAGAAATGTGTATGACTAGATCCTGTTGGTTCTAGGGCTAATGTTTTACGACTCTCTGTAACACAAATTGCTAAACAGTCTTATTAATAAAAAAACAAAAAGAAAAAAAACAAAAAAAACAACAACACCCAGAGCCAGATACTGGGGTGAAAGCCGAAAGATCAGAGGGATAGAACAAGCCAGCTACAAGTTTTTACTGCTGAGAAATCCTCAGCCCAAGAGAGCTACTTCCTGTATACTTACGCCAATATACCTTTCTGTGCCCTGCCATCTTACTTCCTCTCTCTGCCCAGCTACGTCACTTCCTGTCAGTATAGACCTCCAGACCTCTATAGTTAACTATAAGTGCTGGGATTAAAGACATGTGCCCCCACACCTGGCTCTGTTCCCAGTGTGGCCTTGAACTCCCAGAGATCCGGATGAGTCTCTGTCTCCCTCCTGAATGCTAGTCCCTCCCCAATGCTAGGATTAACGGCCTGTGCTACCACTGCCTGATTTCTGTGTTTAATATAGTGGCTGTCTTTTTCCTTTGATCCTCAGGCAAGCTTTATTTGTTAGAGCACAAATAAAATATCACCACAACTCCCCACCCCCACCCCAGTGCGGAGGACCAAATGTAGCAAGTGCTTTACCACCGGGCTAAGTCCCCAAGTACGTATTGGTGATAGGTGTTTCTGAGACGGGTCTAATCCCGCCACACCTCCCTGTGCTCTGTCCCGCAGATCGTGGTTGTGATTTTATGTTTGGGTTTTTCCATCCTTCTCTTGTTTTGGAGTACTTCCGCTGTTCCTTGCAGTCAGGTGTTGAGGTCGGGTATCCTTGAGGTCAGGTGTTCCCGAGATCAGGTGTTCCTTGCAGTGGGGTGTCTCCATGATCGGGTGTCCCCGAGATTGGGTGTCCCCATGGTCGGGTGTACCTGCAATCTGGTGTCCCCGAGGTCGGGTGTACCTGCGATCGGGTGTCCCCATGGTTGGGTGTTCCCGTGGTCTGTTCATGCAGCTGTTCATGGTGTTTGGTCTTGAACTCGTTAGGGTCGGGGGAAGATTGATTCCCACCCTTTTTCTTCTCATTGAAGCACAGCTTGTCTCTGGCTTTTTCTTTCCCCCTTGGCTTACTTAGGTTACTTAGTTGTTGAGTTATTTCTGTTATTTTCCCCTAACGTAGCTGCTATCTCTTGGATATTTCAGTATTAATAACTTTTTAAAATTTTTTTCCCCAGACTCAATGATTTTTTACTTTTTGCCTTTAATTTTTTTGAGACAGGTTTCTCTGTGTAGCTTTGTGTCTGTCCTGGAACTCACTCTGTAGCCCAGGCTGGCCTTGAACTCACAGAGATCTGCCTGCCTCTGCCTCCCGAGTCTGTGATTAAAGACGTGTACCACCACCACCCAACCCAGCCTTCTATGTTGACTTTCAGTATTTGAAAACTTGATGTTACTTTGAGATTTTATTTTCATTATTACATTTTATTCATTTTAATTTTAATTATAAGATGATTTATTTGTTTAATCTGAAAAAAGTTAATTTTATTGTACTTCAAAAAAAGCTATATTTATTGTTATTTTATGTGTATAGGTGTTTTGCCTGCTTGTATGTCGATGCAACACACGTGTGTCTGGTGCTGGCAGAGGCCAGAGACAGTTTTGGATCCCCTGGAACTGGAGTTTCAGATGGCTGTGAACTGCCCTGTATGTGCTGGGAATTGAACCTAGGTTTTCTGGAAGAGCAGCCAATGCTCTTAACTGATGAGCCATCTCTCCAGCCCCTTTACTGTACTTTTTTAAAGATTTAGTTTATTTTCAACCATGTGTATCTGAAAATCAGTCTAATTGACTCTGCATTGTTTAGTGCTCTGTGTAAAATCTTGTGCGGCTGGTTCTCCGTCCTCCCTCCTTCCCTCTCTCCCTCCCTCCCTCCCTCCCTCTCTCCCTCTCTCCCTCCCCCAGACAGCATCAAGCCTGTTGAAAATGTTCGACACTCAACTTAGTGTGCCGTCTTAGGAACTGTTTGAATTTCAGAATAGCCAGCTGGGCCGTCTTTGTGGGTGTTTTATTCCCCCCCCCCCCCCCCCCCCCGGTGGTCCCGGAGAATCCGGAAGGGTAGCCCATTCCCTGTTCCTAAGGGCACAGTACGGGCATGCTGACTCTCCTGTGTGTGCACGCTGCCGGTGGGATAGAAATGTGGGCCTTCCCGGGGCTGGTCCAGGGAGAGACCAGGCTCCGCACTACATGAGGCAGTTCTCTGTCACTCCTGCAGAGACAAGGTCAGCACTGCCTGATTCTTAGAATGAGGCTTCCCTGCGGTTTTGGGGGCCCAGGGTCCAGGTTTTCCATGTTCCAGGTGTTGTTCATCAGGAGCCACACACCTTGGTTTTTTTGAGATAGGGGTCATCTGGGACCTGGGGCTCCCAGATCAAGCTGGGGTCACTGGCCAGTGGTCCCCGGATACCAGCCCGTTCCTGTCTTCAGGACTGGGATTATAAGCATGGGGCACTGCCCCATTTTTAAGGGGCTTGTAGGGATTGAACTCGAGGCCTTGGGTTCTTCACCGTCTGAGCCCTCTCCTCAGCCCCTGGGTGGCATTTGCGTTATGTACAGATTGCATGGACACGTGTATGTGGTGTGTGTGTGTGGAGTGATTGCTGTTTGTCAGCCAGCCTTACATCATGGCGTCTGTAGGTTCTTACTGGCCAGATTCCTTCACGCTGGCACTTCTTCAGAATGCTGTGCCCCCCTTTGTCTAGTCCGAGTGGCATGCTCAGTGTCCGTGGAACTTCAGGCTTTCCTCTCTCCCCACCTGCAGCCCGCCCCCCTTCTGTGGCTTTAAGACAGACCGAGTTCTTCTCCACCTTCCTCTTAACGCAGTCTTGTTTCCTTCACTGTGGCGCACATCGTCTGTTTCTGTCTTGCATGCTGACGATTCTGACGAGCTGGATCAGCATGTTCTGCCATGTGGGTTTGTCTGATGGCACCTTATGGTTTGATTTTTGGTCATGGATCTCACCACAGCACTACATAAAATAAATTACATCCTCATGTACCACATCTAGGGGCATGCCATGTTCCTCTGCTCTTCCTGGATGATGTGTCTTTTGGTTGCCCGTGAAAGAGGTTTCGTTGTTTTACATGGTACGGTTACTATTTTTGAATCTTCTAACCCAAATCCAGTGCTGGGGGCTGTCAAGAAGCTGGGTGGTGACAGCGTTTGTGGTACAAAGCTGAGTTCTATCTCTGGAACCCGGTTAAAAAGATCAGTGGCACACATCTACAATGCCGGCACTCCTACAGGAGAAACAAGAGAACCCCCACCTCCACAAGGTGGATGAGAGCTGACTCCCAAACGCCTGTGACTTCTGTGTGTGTACCACAGCGTGTGTGTGTGTGTGTGTGTGTGTGTGTATGTGTGTGCCACAGCGTGTGTGTGTGTGTGTGTGTGTGTGTGTGTGTGTGTGTGTGTGCCACAGCGTGTGTGTGCTCATGCCTCTCACACACACCATACACAACCCACATACACAATAATGAAAAATAGAGAAATAATAACCCAAATCAGGGACGTTTGGTAAGTTGTATTTTTTGAATGAATTAGTAAATAAATTTATAAGTGTGTTTTTGTCCTCCTTTCAAATACTTTCAGGAAATTCTGTATTGGCATACAGATGTCATCTTCAAACAGCATGCTTCAAAATAATCTCATGTAATTGACATAGTTACAAAATGTGAACATCTTAAGCATTTTTGTCGAGCATATTAGTAATTGACCTAATTGTCTTGAGTGCATGGATTCCTAGTGGAAATGCGAGGAAAAAGATTGAAAAGTTTGAATTCTCAGACTCCACCTGGGTAAAAAATGTGACATGGTTTCTGCTAAGGTGATCTTCTGTGACCAGAGGAATAAATCCTGCATTTTCTTGTGACCCTAAACCTGGAGGGTCACTTTCAGGTTAGGGACACTGGTTGCTTAAAACTCATTCAGAGCAAGGACTTAGAGGGTTGGTGTGAGGCTGGAAAATCTGTAGCAGGAGGCGTGGTTGGTGAGTGTTTCATGAAATGAAGCACTGTTTCAAAGGGGGAGGGAGGTGTCTTGTAACTACATGATTTTATACACACACACACACACACACACACACACACACACACACGTTTCTTTTTTCTTTTGAGACAGGGTTTCTCTGTGTAGCCCTGGTTGTTCTGGAACTCACTCTGTAAATCAGGCTGACCTTGAACTCAGGGATTGCCTGCCTCTGCCTCCTGAGTGCTGGGATTAAAGGCGTGCATCACCACCATCCAAAGATGATCATGTATTTTACCACCCGGGACAAGACTCTTCAGGAGTCTGGGATAAAGGCATGTTGATAATTAATGTTTCGATCATGTGCGTAGGCTAGGATTAGCCTAGATTTTTGAAAAAGTCTGTCATGTGAACAAAATACTAGATTTCATCTGTGGGAGAGACAGGACCAGAGGACACAGAGAAGGAGCACACACTTGCTAAGAGTCTTCCAGTTGTTGAAGAACGGAGTGGTGTGCCTCACGGGGTGATGTGCGCTTCATCACTGTGGATGCCAAGACCTTGCACAGCACCTAAGGCTTGGTACTGTGCAGGGTAGGCGAGCCGATCTGTCCCAGTCCGTCAGACGTCTGTGTGGTCTTTCCACGTGTTCCGTAGATGTCCATTTGCTGGTTAAGTGTAGCCTAGCCTTCAGTGTGTTCCCAGCCTTCTACTCCCGAAGGTTAGAATTTACTTCTTTGATGGCTTTCATGGAAGGCCTATCTCCCTGGTCATCTGATCTCTCCTACCAGCTGCAGCATCTGTCCATTCTGTATTATGCATAAGCCCTGCCTCCTCATTCAGCAGACTGCAGGGCTGTCTTTTTTTTTTTTTTTTTTAACCCTTTCCACACCCTTGTGCTCTGTTCTTTTCTGGGCACTTCTCCATACAGGCACGACCCTGTCGCCTGCTGCTCTACGGTCTGTTAACAGTCCCCTCTCACGCATCCTTCTTTGTTACGTTTATTTTAGTGTGTGTCACTTTCCAGCTCCACAAAAGGTGTTTTGCTTTCCATGGCAGAACGACCTTTGAAATTGGAAGGGGGACAAACTTCGGGCCCACCCACTTGTCGCTGTAGTAATGGTACCGGTGGCCATTCCTTGGCTTCTCCCCGGCACCGGTGATCTGTTTGATTCCTGGGTGTTTTGTTTAGCTCTTTGTAGAACTCCAAGAGGCAGGCATGACTGTTTGCATTGAACGAGGAGGTGTAAGAAGGTTCAGTGATCTGTCTGAGGTGACCCAGTCGGTAGGTGTGGAAGCTGGCTCCAAGCCCAGGTCTCTCTCTCTGTGTGCATGCACTCATTCAGCTGATGTCTGGATGCTGGCAGCCCGCCAGACATTGTGCCAGGTCATGAGACGTTACCTTTGCCTTTCCCCACGAGCGCACATTCTAGTCATGGCGGGGGTGGGGGTGGGGAGGTGCGGGGGGGGGGGGGGGGGGGGGGGGGCAGTTTTTCTGTTTTCCTGGGTGCCATGCTACACGGACTGAGCTACACCTTGTGGAGTCGGGAGTCTAGTTGGACAGAAGAACACAGACTAGTAGTTCTGCCTTAAGCTTTGTGAATATTTAAAGGGGATGTAATGACAATGTGTTAGGTGGCCCTGGAGTTACTCTTGGAGTCCGGGAAGCCCTTCTGGGCATCGACAAGTACCATTTACAGGGGCCGGAGAGACGGCTCAGGGGTTAAAAGTATACTATTCTAGTAAAAGATCCGTGTGTTTTTTCCAGCACCCACATCAGGTGGCTCATAGACACCTCTAATTCCAGCTTCAGGAAATCTGACCTCACCTTCTGACCTCCTTGGGAACTATACTCATGTGCACCCCCCCCCACACACACACACAGAATTTAAAAACATTAGGTCCTAAGAAATAAAGACGAACTGTTCACATGGGAACTTGAGGGTGGTAGGAGGAAGGGAGCTGGAAAGAGGCTTGGGCAGGACCATTTCCAGGGTCTGAAGGAACGACCCTGTGTAAAGTCTGAGCAGGGAAAAACTTCATGCTTTGAAAGTTAAGAAAGGGGGTCGGAGTGGGCAGGCAGGTAAGCTTGATCTTAGATTGGACACATTGGCAAAGTTAGCTCAAGGTCTTGATGGTTCATCACTGCAACAAGGTATGTCTTTCTTTGCTTTCGTTTTTTGTTTATTGTTGACTAGGTGTTGTAATCATTCTGTTGCTGGGATAAAACACCAACCAAAAGTTCCTTGCGGGAGGAAAGGGTTTATTTCAGCTTACACTTCTAGGTCGTCATTCATCACTGAGGTAAGCCAGAGCAGGAGCTCCAGCAGGAACTGGAAGGCAGAAACTATGGGAGCATGTGGCGTGCTGGCCCAGTCATAGGTTCATGCACAGCTAGTCTTCTTCTCGGACCCAGGATTAAATGCCTCGGGGTGCTGCCCGCAGTGGGCTGGGCCCTCCAACAGCAACCAACCATCAAGACCGAACGCCACAGGCATGCCCACAGGCCAGTCTGGTGTAAGCAGTTCCTCAGTGGAGGCTTCTCTGAGATGACTGGAGGATGTGTCGAGTGGACAAGCAAGGCTAACCGGGTGGGACACTAGGTAAAACAGTTACGTAACTTGGTATTCAGAAGCTGCTAATGTGTAGAGCTGTGCTACAGACTTCCTCTGTCTCCTCTTCATCAAGTTCCTTCGTCTTGAGGTAACAGTACTTCCTTTTCTTATGTGGCCTCCCATCGTGATTTTATAAACTGACAGGTAGACACAAAAGTATATATCTTTCTTTTCTGTTAAAGACCCCAATACAAAATATTGAATAGTTTTTCTTCACTTTTTTTTTTTGACTTGACGTATTTTGGATACCATTTCATGTAAATATAAGATTTCATTCCTTTTTATGACAGTATTATATTCTTTTATAAATATGAATTTTATCTAATTTATCAGACCAATGTAATATTATTTACTTAATATATCTAATCAGTTCGTGGGATGTGGAAATGAGCTGAGGAGGGAGGTAGAGTCTAGTCACTAGACTCTCGTGAGAGATAACCAGTAAGTGGTTAGTAGCTCAGAGGGTGGGTGGACTTGAGTTCAGATGGTGCTTGGAGGTGGGTGGGACGTGGCTGTCTATAAAGAGGGATTTAAGAAGGAACTGCTGACTGCTGGGACATCAGGAGTGGAAGTGACAGGCGACTCCTGGGCTCCCTGGAGTTAGTATTTGGGAAGATAGTGATGTCATTTGGCAATATGAACAACTTTTAGACATGTTGAGTTTAAGGTATTTGGGAGGCACTTGGGTGGAGGTGCTAGAGGGGTCATTTGACTTGCTGTCCTGAGCTCAGGGGACAGGATACAAATTTGAGAGGTGTCGTAGCATGGTTAATGTTCATTTATAATACTAGTAATTGAAATTTTGGCTCCACTGTGGCTGTGGTAGGATGTGCCAGGAAGCATGCCCCCACTTGTTTTTAATCTTTGAGAAAATGATACATAATCTAGAGTAGTTAGGAAATTCTGCTGGACCCATTTGCAGAGGTTGTTATTTGCTAACAAAATTAGCATATTCATTTGTTGAGTATTCTGCCAAAGTGTTGGCTGCTGGACAGCTTAGCACGGTGTCTTTTTGCAGGCGCGCGCGCGCACACACACACACACACACACACCAGATTGTGGAGTTCTGCAGTTTTCTTTCCCTCCTGCATTTAATCATGAAACACACACCGTTGCCCGCCTTCTCGAGAGCAGTGTTCAGGGGCGATGTTTGTGTTTGGAGTAGTCTCTGTTTGCAGTGCCTTCTCTTGAGCGCAGGTGATTAGTTTCAGTTACCTGTTCTGTCTGTAATTTAGTTCTAGGCTACTTTATTAACTCAGTGTTGTCAGTCACACACACACACACACACACACACACACACACACACACACATAAAAGTGTGTTTAATCCATACTTTCCCAACAACAAAACTTTACTTACACCTGGAAATTGTGCTTAAAATATGAGAAACTGCAGGATGTGGTACCATATGCCTTTAATCTCAGCATTCAGGGGGCAGAGGCAGCTGGATCTCTGAGTTTGAGGCAAACCTGGTCTACATGGCTGAGTTCCAGGCCAGCCAAGGCTACATAGGGAGACTCTGTTAAAAAAAAAAAAAGAAAGAAAGAAAATCTGTATATGTTTATTAATTAAAGTATTTACTTACAGCCGGGCAGTGGTGGCTCACACCTTTAATTCCAGTTTTCAGGGCAGAGAAGCAGGTGGATCTCTGTGAGTTTGAGGCCAACCTGATCTACAGAGCAAGTTCCAGGACAGGCTCCAAAGCTACACAGAGAAACCCCATCTTGAAAAACAAACAAACAAACAAACATAAAGTACTTACATACATGTATGTATATATACATATCTACATCTCTGTTTTTTTTGTGTATATATATATATATATATATATATGTATGTATGTATATATGTAACTCCCTCATAGACTTTTTAACTATAGCTGTACTTTTCTGTTAGTACCGATTTCTTATACCACAAAAAGTAGAAATGGTCAGGGTAGGTGGGCTATGAGGCATTTAACTCTTTAAAGTAGGATTCAGTCAAAGAATTTTTGACCCAAGCATTAGCTTAAAACAACGTACGCCCCTGCCCTCGGACATGTACTTCCTGAGGAAGGATGGAAACCGGGAGCAGCAAAGACATGATAGTAACCACTGGAAACCCTGCATGCTAGCAGGACATACTGGTAAGTGTATCAGAAAAGCTGTGTGGTAAGATGCAAAGCCTAATAGATGGATTCCTTCTATTTAGATTTCTAATTTAATAAAGTCCTCTGTTTTAACCTCATTAAAACTGAATTCTTTTCCACAATTCAATCTCAGGGAAAAAAAAAATCCATAAAAAGCAGGCACAAGATTTGGATTGATTCTTGACCCAAGGGATACACTGATGGAGAGTAAATGTACGGTAGCTGTTCAGCTTCTACAGGAAACCAGCGTGCTATTGGGAATGAGCAAAGCTGAGCTCTGGTGATGGAATGTACTCCTTCTGGAGTGAGGAACTGGAAGAAGCCCCAGCACAGTGTGACATGGCCTTGTCAGTAGGTGACTTAGTACACCTTTACCACTCAGGCCAGCTTTCCACTCCAGGGCTTTCTTAGGAGAGAAATTGCAACATAACCCCTTCACTTAATGAATAAACAAGCTGACATTTCCACAAAGGAGCAAACTACTAATGTATGCAACAGTGAGGATGAATCTCTGCATTCTGCTAAGTGTTTCTTACACACACACACACACACACACACACACACACACACACACACACCGCCTCCCCACTCCTCACCCTCCGGTCCTTTCAGATACTTCTTCCCCAGTTGCTCCTTCCTCTCCATGGAATTTGAACACTACAGATACATAACTCTATGGTCTTTTGGAGATCTATGCTGATGCAGTATCTCAGGCGTTTTTAACTCTATTAACTAGCTCGTCTTCCTGGAAGCAATATCATGCTCCTTCCCCCATTTAGGATGCCTGGCCTAAGTGAAGGACCACATTCAGGTGACTCCATAGGGTATAATTCAGTATATATGGCAGTCTTGAAAAGCTCTAAGACAGATTTGCCACATAGAAGGATGCAGGGACTTTTGGAGGTGATGGAGACTGTCTTACTTAGGGTTTCTATTGCTGTGAAGAGACACCATGACCATGGCAACTCTCATAAAGAAAACATTTCATTGTGGTGGCTCACTTACAGTTTCAGAGGTTCAGTCCATTATCATCATGGTGGGAGCATGGTGAGGTTCAGGCAGATGTAGTGCTGGCTACATTTTAGCTTGTTGGCAACAGGCAGTCGACTGACACACTGGACAGTATCCTGAGCATAGGAAACCTCAAATCCCACCCCCACAGTGACACACTTCCTCCACCAAGGCCATATCCACTCCAACAAAGCCACACTTCCTAATAGCGCCACTCCCTGCGAGTATGTGGGGGTCAGTTACATACAAACCACCACAGAGACCTTCTGTGTCACAGCTGTAGGGGTTGCACGGCAGTGTGCATCTAGTCAGAGTTGGTAGAGTTACACCTCAGAAGTGTGACTGTGATGGATAATCCTGGTTATCACCTTAGCATACGGGAGGGAACCTCAGCTGAGGAATTGCCTCCCTTAGACTGGCCTGTGAGCATGTCTGTGGGGCGTTGCTTTAACTGTTGATTGATGCGGGAGGGCCTAGCCCACCGTGGGTGGTGCCACCCCGGGACATGGTCTTGGGTGGTATAAGAAAGGTAGCTTGTTGAGGGTCCAGCCCAGTCCTGTCGAAGGGTCCTTGAAGGGGGCAGTGAGGATTTGAGAAACTCTAGATAGGAAAAAATAGAGATGTAGGTGAAGAAAATGATAAAGATGCAGGATAGCTTCGGGAAGGTCCTGGGTCAATACCCAGTTGCCTCAAGTTTATTCCTAATGGGATTTTTATACACTAGCAAGGGGAGGGGCAAAAGACCTCCCCCTCTCAGGATCAAAGTACAAACAAGTGTAGACCCTTTCTTAATTCTCTAAACATCTGGTAACCACACCTTCTTGTAATTAGGCATTGAAGCGTAAGACACCTGGTAACCATGCCATTGGCCACAACATCCTGTTATGCAGCTTTGGAGAGCAACATAAACACTCTGACTCTCTGACCTTGAGTGGAATTAGAAACAAACCACAAGTTGGAATCTTTACGGGCTCCCACAGTAGCTGAATGTGAGCTTGGGAGCAAGCCAGTTAGCAGGTTCCTTCATGGTCTCTGCATCAGTTCCTGCCCCTAGGTATCTTCCCTGAGTTCCTGCCCTGACTTCCCTCAGCGATGGACTGTGACCCATAAGCTTTCCAAGTTGCTTTTGGTCAAGGCGTTTATCAGAGCAATGGAACGCAGACTAAGACAATGAATTTTATGCTATTTAATTATACCCAAAGAAGCCTGACTTTCCCATCGATAGTTTCCTGAATCTAGCAGAATGGTTATGGGGACCACAAACCACAGCATGAGGAGTAACCAGCTTGACTCAAAATCTGCTAATTTAAATGCGGACACATTAGGATCTGATGTTATAAAGTCTGCACATATTATATATCAACTAGTAAAACCTTAACATTGTCTTTGGGCAGGGAATAAAACTTGAGGAGCAGTGAGGTAGTGTGAATGAGGACTGCCCCGGAAGTTCAGGGGTCCCGATGGCCCCACCCCCCAGAGCAGGCTGATCTACAGCAGTCAAGATCGGAAGTCCTATTTGTTCCTTGGCTTCACTAACACCAGCTTGTCACTGAGTCTGTGGGAAGGCCGAACAGTGGAAAGCCGCCTCTGTTCCTCTGGGATTTGACTTGAGTCATTCCGACTTCCCGATGGAAGAGAACCTTTTTATACCAACATGGCGTCCTTGTGGCTAAGGCTTAGTGCAGGCCCTAACTGAAGCTCGTTATCTTGTGTGGAGAGCAGTCTGGAGAAGCGGGTTGGTAGAAATACAGGTTCGGCTTCTAGAATTGCTGTCTCAGGTATTTAAAAGGTAAATGTTGCCAAGAAATGGAGTTCCCTCCCCCTTAAAAATCCTTTTGTGTCATCATTGTGTGGCATCTGATTCTGGGCCGAAATGTTACATTTCTGATACATGAGTAAGAAATGAGCCCCTGTACCTCAGAATCATAAGGAACCTAGGATGACTACGAGACCACAGGGCATCTGGTCAGTCCCTGTTGATGTTTACAGAATGCTTTTTTGGGGTTCAAGAGCATTTTCTAGGTACAGAGGGAACAGATGAAACTGTTAAGTGTATGTCAAACCTTTAACTAGACCAACGACACGTCATTGGCTCCCTTATTTGCCCACCTACCACCCTCGACGCGGTACCGACTGCCGTTTGGAGGAGGGTAGTGTCTGTCAGCTTTCCCAGTAGAAAACGGACTCTTCCTTTTTCCCTTTCTCCACCAGACTCTGGAGGAAAGCCACTCACGGGCTCTTCTCCCACGTGGGTGGACTAAGGGCATTGAATCAAAACAGTAGACAATGGAAAGTGAAAAGTATAAGAGCTTCAGAAGCTAAAATCCCGAGGAATAAATTTAACGAAATACGTATAGACGCTGGGTTCTGAAAAATGCCCAAATGATGATTTAAAAAAAAAAAACAAGGCAAATGTGAACAAATGTGAAGGGGGGGTGCACTCGGGATGCAGTCGAGTGGGTAGACTTCTTGTCCAGCATATGCAAAGCCCTGGGTTTCGTCCTCAGCACTGGGTCAAGCAGGCGTGGGAGCACGTGTGGGCTCACGCATGGGCTGTCCCAACCCTTGGGAGGTAGAGGCCGAAGGATCGGCAGTTCAGGGTCACGCTCACCTACATAGCAAGTCTGCGGCCAGAGTGGGATACCTGAGGCTCGATCAAGTAGACAGACAGACAGACAGACAGATAGGGAAAGAGCATTGTGAACTGGAATAGTAAGCGTGTTAAAAACGTTACTTATGACCTTGTCCCTCGTTGACTGTCTGAAGGTGGGATGGGCCACCAGGAGATCTACTGGAATCCCCCTCACAATTTGGCCAGAGTTGGTGCTGTGAATTGCCGTGGTCTGCTGTAGAGTACGGGCTGAACATGTACCAGTGGTGTTGCCCCAGGTGCCAAAAGGGCATGAGCTTCATTAAGTTGGACTGAGCAACTTTTCTTGAATGGATTATTCATGATTACTGACCTAATGGAAGACATCTTGCTTGTCTTTGTAAATAATAATAATAATAATAATAATAATACTTTCCAAAAATGTCATTTCTTCCCCCAAAGTGATTTGCTTCGACTCCAATAAAAATGTCAACACAGTGCTGAGGTTGTGAAGCCTGGTGGAGGGGGCTTCCCGAGCTTAGGAGGGGCCTGGGTTTGCCCCAGCACTCCAAAAACTAAAGACAACCTCCAGCCAGTCTCGGAGCGGTTCTTATACGTGGAGACATGCCGAGTCACAAATGTATATGATGAGCAAGTGCCAACCAACCGGAGTGGAGAAAATAATTTTATAAAGGAAGGATGATGCTGGCTGGGTTGTACTCTCCAGTCATGATTTCCGTTTTCAGAAACGGTAGCCGTCAGGATTCTCCAGAAAAGCAGCATGTACATACAAACAGAAAACGTGCGTGCACGTTTATGCACTTGGACCACAGGCCTGTGGAGTGTGGCGTGTACAGATTGACAGTTAAACAGTCGGGACAATTGAACAGAGACATCTGAAAAACATGCTCACATCGTATCCAGAAATTAAAACAAGATGACTCCTAGCCCAAAACATGAAATGATAAAAAAAAATTGAGAGGAAGTATTTATGGCCTCCTATTGTGAAAAAGAGTTCTCAAATATGCCACCAAATGCCTGATTCTCTTAAAAAAAACAGTTTTCAGCCAACTCGAATTCTTTCAAAGGGATTCTGCTGAGGAAACGAGGCTGACCCACTTTCCTGTTCACAGCCATTTGTTTCTCTTTCCTTTGCAATTCCTGGCATGGCTTGTGTTGGCTCGTCCAGTTACTGGCCAGACTTTTATTGATCCTTAGAAGTTCCTTATATAGTTTAGAAAATTTCCGGTGGGTTCTGTGTGTATCAAGTACCTTCCTAGTTTCAGCCCCCTTTCCCCCTTTCCTCCTTCTCGAGCTCAGTTCCATCCTCCCTCCTTCCCTCCCTCCTTCCCTCCCTCCCTCCCTCCCTCCCTCCTCCTCCCTCCCTCCCTCACTCTCTCCTCTCTCCCTCTCTCCCTTTCTCTTCCCCCTCCCTCCCTTCCTCCCTCTCTCCCTCTCTCCCTCCCTCTTCCCCCTCCCTCCCTCTTTGCCTCGCATCTTTATGGAGTTAGATTTTAGTCTTTAGAATTATTTATTTTATGTGTGTGACTGTTTTGCCTGCATGTATGTCTGGGTACCATGTGTGTGCCTGGTGTCCACGGAGGTTAGAAGAGGGTGTTTGATCCCCTAGAACTAAAGTTAGGGAAGGTTTTGATCCACTGTGTGGGTTCTAGGCCCTAAACTGAGGTCCTCTGGAAGAGCAGCGAGGACTTTAAGCCACGGAGCCATCCCTCCGGCCCTGAGGTGGTTCTGTTTTTACACGCAGGGCAGTTCTTAGTACAGGCGGATTATCCAGCCTCTAATTTATGATTGTGCGTGTTTTTTTCTTGCTCAAGAATCTTGTGTTTTTTATTTCTTTTCAAAGATTTAGAGTTTTATTTTTCACGTTTGGGTCACTAACTCTGGAGGACTTGGTTTTGAGTGTTGTATTGTGCAGGTAATGGCCTCTCTTCCTGCTCTGTAGCTCTTGGTGCAGCTCCATGTACTGAGATTCCTAATGCCTTATAGCTAGGCATGATGATGCCCTGTGACACCAGTTCATACAAATGTTCATGTGTGTGTGTGTGTGTGTGTGTGTGTGTGTGTGTGTGTGTGTGTGTTGTTGTTGTTGTTGTTGTTGTTATAACTATTGCTTTAGTCTGGTTAATTCAGTCTTTTGCTAATGTCATGTTTTCGTCAGTATTTCGGTTTTATTAGAAATCTTGACATTTGGTAGAGAAAGTCCCCAGATTATTTATGTGACGACAATAATACCATTCAAGAATAATGACTCCTTGTTCTTCCTTGCTTTCCCTTAGTCCCTTTATTTCTTTTCGTTACCATACAGTTCTAGCTCAGAGTTGGAATGCAGGGTGGAACTGGTCTAGTGATAATGGGCGTCTTTGTTTGGTCCAGATCCCACAGGGAGAGCTGTCCACCTACACAGGTATTGTAGACATCCGTTATCAGGCCAGGGAAGTTAGCGTCTGGATGTGAGGATGATCTGGCTGTGACAGCTATCACCTTTTTTATTGGCAGGGTTGATTCAGTTGACCTGTAATGTGGGGATTTATCCTGGCAACTCCACGTAGTTAAAAAGGAGGTTTATTTTGGGGTAACTTACAGCCAGTAAAGGGGTTGGTTACAGGATCTGGGAGAGGTGAGGTGCAGTCCAGCAGGGTTCTCTGGAGAACTCTGACGTAGTCTGTTTTCCAGCACCCAGGATCACCAGGAACCAAGAGGGCTGGGACATCTGGATCTCAGGTCTTAAGGGCTCTGTCTTGGCCCCGCCCCAGGGGCAGGTCATAGGTAAGCGTGGTAGTTACCAGAAGCCTCACTGGGGGTAGTACTTCCAGGTCAAAACTGGAACAGCTATCCACTACAGACCTGTCATCAGTACATGTGTCCTTCCCTGGGAGGGAGGGTGCCCCTGCCTCAGCCTCCAGCAGGCTGTCCTGACCGACGTTCCCTTCTGTTTACAGTGCACCATGGACATTTCCTAAATCAAATAAGTGGTTGCTGAATTTTATATTGAGGTTTTTCTACCTTTTGATATATTCACATGGTGGGTGTGTGTGTGTGTGTGTGTGTGTGTGTAGAGAGAGAGAGGGAAGGAGGGAGGGAGAGAGAGAGAGAGAGAGAGAGAGAGAAAGAGAGAGAGAGAGAGAGAGAGAGAGAGAGAGAGAGAGAGAGAGAGAGAGAGACCCAAGTTAGTAAATACATGAATTCATATTCCAGTGTTGAGCTGACCTTGCATTCTTTGGACAAATTTGAATTGGACTTAGATTGCCAGTTTTCGTTGTATTTACTAGGCTTCAGTTTGCTAGTGCCTTATTTTTCCATACTTAAAATGCCATTGAAGTAAGGTATATCCGTTTCAGGAATACACCCCTCCCCCCAACACACACACTTTAAAGTGGCTAATTATAGGATACCATAGATTATTAAGATGAATTCTGGTTTCAGAGTTGTTAAGGTGTTTTAAGATGTATGTCTTAATGCCAATCAGGGGTTTTATTGTTTTGTATTTTATGTTTATGAATATTTGCTTCTTGTCAGGTTTTGTCATTTATTTATATGCGTACGTGTGTCTTTGTATGTGTGTGGGTGCGGTGGTTTGAAAGAAGACGGCCCCCAAAGGGAGTGGCACTAATGGGAGGTGTGGCCTTATCTGAGTGGGTGTGGTCTTGTTGGAGGAAGTGTGTCACTGGGGGGACGGGGCTTTGAGGTCTCCTACGCTCAAGCTACATCCAGTGAGACAGTTCACTTCCTGTTGCCTTTGGATCAAGGTGTGAGGACTCTGTGGTCCAGCACCATGTCTGCCTACCTGCTGGTTTGCTTCCTGAGATGACGATAATGGACTGAACCTCTGAACTGTAAGCGAGCCACCCCAACGAAATGTTCTTGTAAGACCTGCCGTGGTCATGGTGTCTCTTCACAGCAATGGAAACCCTAACTACGACAGGAGGTATGAATGCTGTGTGTGGAGATGAGACGTCAACCCTGGGTGTTGTTCTTCAGGAGTCCCCTCACACCCCCCTCACACCCCAACTCCCTTGACCAAGTGTCCCTGGGATCAGAGGCACTCTAACTAGCCTAGGCCGGATGGCGATCTCCACCTTTCACTTCTGGGATTGCAGGCACATGCCACTCTGCCTGGCTTTTTACATGTGCGCTGGGCATTGAACTCGGTTCTCAAGCTTGCAAGGCAAACACTTTACTGACTGGGTTAGCTCCTCAGCCCCTGGCCTCCCACTCTTCCATCCTCCTGCCTCATCCTTCTGAGTGTTTGAAGTATATCCCACTGTACCGGGCTGTCCTGTTGGCTTCAATGAGACTTTGCACGTTTTAACTTTTTGAGGTCTGACAAAAGAGGTTCTTTCAGAAAAGATTTCTGGAATCACATTCTATAGTTGGGGTTTTCTCCTCATTGTTGGTGGGTTTTTGCCACTATCAAATCAAACCAAGGTATAATATCTGTCTGCAAATTGTATTAATTATCGGACGTTAAGTCTCTCCACTTGGTGCTTAAGTTTGGGATAGTCTGTTCCTTGGGGCCTCTAGGGTCTAGGTAGGGTCACTATCCATTTGTTCTTAAAAAGAGTCTGGTCTTCCGCATCCAAACTTAGTGCAGGGTTTTGCTGTTGGGTTCCTAACCTTGGTCACACTCCGGGTAGAGTCCTACACTACATGGTCACACTCCGGGTGGGGTCCTACACTCACCTTGGTCCCACTCCAGGTGGAGTCCTACACTCACCTTGGTCCCACTCCAGGTGGAGTCCTACACTCACCTTGGTCACACTCCAGGTGGAGTCCTACACTCACATGTTCACACTCCGGGTGGAGTCCTAGACTTACCAGGAAAACTCATGCTTAATTCAGGACTCAGCAGAGTGGTCTGCAGACCAAATTGGACCCAGGGCCTTCGTTTTATTAGTGGCATTTTAATGGAACACAGGAGACCCTGATGTTTTGTGTACTACCTATGGCTGCTTTTGTTCTTCAGCTGTAAGCTGGTTAGTTGCGACAGCATTCATCAGGGAAAGCTGAAGATACTTGTGTAGTGAAATTTGAAATTCTAACTCACTAATTTCCTGATACCCTGTTTACGTGAATACCTGTTTTCAGGCCCTACTGTCCACACTCTCTCAGTTCCTGGCCCAAATCTTTATTCTTGTTAGCTCAGAGACAAAGGTTTCCATGTGGTAGGAAAATTTTCATCGTCTCTGTGTATGCATGTTCTACTGTGGCCGCAGGACATTTCCTGAGGTCCTGCAGTGGTGACTAGCCGCATGAATTGACTCAGTGGTACCTCATGTTCCTTGTATTGTGACTTAGACATGGGGCTGGAGAGTGTGGCAGCTTACTGTCGTCGGGGTTATCACAGTAATGTGGACAGTAGTGTAGGAGTCTAATTGAGCGGAAGCAGATGTAGGAGGGCTACGTATGTAGTCTAGTTTTAGGATCGGAGTCGTGACTTCCGCTACCTTTCTCTAATGAAGTTTCACTCATTAGGAGTGGGTGGCTCCAAGTTCAGAATCCCCCTGCTATCCCCATATAAGCAGGGGAAGCAGGGTGAGGACAGATGTTCCTTGGTGGTCTTAGGTAGCTGGAGGTTTCCATGCCATCTCTGTCTAAAGAATCCACAGTTTCCATCATCGTCTGAAGAATCCACAGGTTACATCCGGGGCTTAGTCTCTAGACTCTAACTCGGGAGTGAGAAGACAAGGGTCTGCCGCTCAAATCTCACTCTTTCCTACATATGAACGCAAAGCCTGAACGGAGCTCAGAGCAACCTTTTGACTGTGTGCCGGGCTGCCAGTAAGAGTCGGGCAGTTGATGCAGAAGCTGTCCTTTCTCTTTGTACAGTGGCCCTCATCCCTACAGTGTCCACAGCTGAACTCCAGATTTGTTTTTTCTCTTAGTGAATACCAACTCCATTTCCTAATAGGCCGGCAAATATTTCTCCTTGCTTTCGGTTTCCATCGGCCCAAACCCCCAAGTGATGACAGAGTATGGGGCCCCGTGCCCAGGCTGTAGTGGACGGGGGTAAGAAGGGACTGTGTCATTTTTACCTGTTGAGACTTTATCTTCTGATCCTGGAGTAGCCTATCCTGCCCTAATCAGGGCAGTTTATTATGCCGTGTGTATGCACACACAGCCATCCACACATTCGTGTGCCCCCACGTGCCAGTTCTGAAAACGTGGCTTGTTTTGTGTCTGCTGCACTCCCAGTATATGTAGGTACTCAGTACGTTTACAGAAGTGAGATGTAGAGATTGGAGCTGCTCAGGAGTATACAGCAAGGAGGCCCAGCCTGCCTCAGATGACTAAGAGTGGGCATTCTGTGTCTTACCTAAGACCCACAAAAATCGAGATTTCTAAATGTAGGGTTGGGAATCTTCTTTTCAAGCAGTTATTGCAGGGTTTGTCAGGCTGCTGGCTAAGAAAGATGACCTGCAGCGTGGTGGTGGTGCACACCTTTAATCCCAGCACTCTCAAGGCAGAGGCTGGTGGATCTCTGTGAGTTCAAGGCCAGCCTGGGCTACAGAGCGAGATCCAGGACAGGCACCAAAACTACACAGAGAAACCCTGTCTGGAAAAACAAAGGCAAAAAAGAAACAAAAAAGAAAGATGCCTAAGCACAGATTTCCTCGTTCCTTGAAGGAAGATACAGGCTCACACAGAAGTATTAAGTATTGTGTTCATCTGCTTGTGTTGCTGTAACAAAATCCAGGAGACTGTGTGAGCAACAGCGACTCTCTGCGCTTTCTTTCTGTAAGGACCTCATCCCGCTCGGCCAGGGACCCCTGGGAATGGCCTCCCCTGACCTGGAGTTCCTCTTAAAGAGCCTGTCTGTAAAGAGAGTCCCTTTGAGAGTCCCAGCTTCCAGAGCGAATGCACAATGCAGGCCAGCACATCCCGCGGCCACCCAGGGCAGCTGTGGCAACGAAGCGTAATAAGGCCTGGTAGGCTCTTCAGTATCTCAAAACTGTATACTTAGGGTCCATTTTCCAGTGTTAAATATTGTGGATGAGTGTGTGTGCATGCCCGCGCGCATGTGTGTACCACATGCACATCTGGAGGTCAGTTCTCGCCTTCCACCTACCTGTGTGTCGTGGGGATTGGCATCTCAGTTTTTCAGCTTTGGTGGCAAGACCCTTTAGCAGCTGAGCTACCTTACCAGCTCAAAGTCAATTGTTTATATGTGATTTGTCGCGAAGAGTTAGGGTCACATCTCTGTGGATCTGGTTTTAAGGTTCTTGGGACTTGTACCTGTGGTGGTGTACCGTGGAGCACACCTTTCTGTGGACGGGGAGATGTTTAGCATGGAGGGGTGCAGTTTTGATATCTTCATGAATTATACAGGATGTTCTTGGTAAGCAGCCAAAGAATGGCCCTTAGTGTTAGAGTCATAGTTTTTGGAAGTGCTCAGTTAATGTTTGATTTTATTCTTACGTAGTTGAATAAGCAGCACTGACTGTTTACAGTAAGCAAAATTGTCTGCCCCATATAGACTTTTTGTTATTGGACATCCCTCCTCAGGCTTTAGTCTTCCTCTGTGCCTGTGAATGGATTAATGACATCTTTGCAGAATTTTCACTGGGGCATCTTAATGCAAAGAGTAGTGAGCCCACAAGCCGTGTGTGTGTGTGTGTGTGTGTGTGTGTGTGTGTGTGTGTGTGTGTGTTCAGGCCCTTTCAGATAAATGACAGACTTTTTAGTACTCTGTCTTCCTGTTCTAAAGATTCATTCCAGTTTTGTCTTCCTTTAAGTAATACACATATGCTTATTGTAATACGAAATGATATCTAAGTGGCGACGTGGGGAGTGTGCTCTCCCTGGTTTGTGGGTGAATCCCTTCCCCTGGACACACTCCTGGCCTGCATCAGTGTGAGGAGCCCTGGAATGGAGCCACGTGGTATGTGTTCTGGCTCAGCATTCAGCAGCAGGCTGATGTTACCCAAGGGGACTAGGGTGTGGGCTGGGTGGTTTCACTGTTCGTATCCTGTGAGGCAAAACACAGAAATGTTCAGTTTCCTTCCATAAATTATATATGAAGTCAAAACCAAGAAAATGCCAGTTTCTTCCCAGAACGAGCAATATAAAGAGAAGCATAAGAAAAAATTCAGTATCCAGGCCAGAATGAGCAGTGAAATTCATCTTGTCATCATCATCAGAGGAGGAACACCAGTTGGAAAGTACGGTGATAATCCTTTCTTCAAATCACACTTGTATTTCATTTTGAAATTCTTTAGCGGGCTGATTTCTGCTGTCAACTGTGTTTTATTGGATTAATATTCCATCAACTTGGCAGCCTCTGGTTTCCATGAAGACTTCATTAATAGTGAGTGGGTGACTTGGCCATGGCATTTGGGATCAGAAGAGAGACATCCTCACCACATCTAGTGGACAGAACACACTGCAGTGGGTGGCGTAGACATGCAGCCTGTGACTCGACTCGGTGCCTCTTGGCTTGCATTCTGGTGTGTGTGTCTGCTGCCCCAGAATCCTGCCCAGTAGTTCTCTAAGAAGTCATTACTAATTGATTTGAGTTGCCTGGAGATGAAATGCGTTCGGTAACTCCATCCTTCTAAGCAGAGATGAACTTCATTTGGATAATTGGGAACTGTTTATAGAGTAGTGAGTTCTATCATTCTTGGAGGTTTATGTATTTTTAATAATATACAAACATTTTAAGGCAAGTGTTATGCCACTTTATTTCTAGGTTATTAAATGAAATACATTTCAAGGTTTTACTAAATTGAAAATGGTGTATATTTTTGAGTTAAGTGATGATTTTTCATCGTTTGGTGTTCCTAGCTTGAATGATTTCTTAACAGCAATACCAGGCAGCAGCTAGGGAATATGCTGGAATCTCTGGTGGGCTCTCCTTTGCCTTCAGTCGTGGGAACAGTTGGCAGGCCACTGCACATCTTCAGAGTCAACCCCAGCACTTTCTCCTCTATTTGAATGACCTCATATCCGAAAAGGGACAAAGAGAAATTCCTTCTAGATAGTAGGTGAGTTGATTCATTAGTATCCCATGAGTTGAATCAGTTTCCTCTGCTGTTCATACAGACCCAGAAAGGAAGTGGCTATAGAGACGGTGTGAGGTAGGACTTTGGGGAAATATGACTATTTGGGTGCAATCTTTGGAGAGCACTTACTAGGAAATCTTACAAGCTGGGTGGTGGTGGTGCACGCCTTTAATTCCAGCACTGGGGAGGCAGAGGCCAGCCTGGTCTACAGACAGATCTAGAACAGGCACCAAAACTACACAAAGAAACCCTGTCTCGAAAAACCAAAAACCAAACACCAACCAAACAAACACACAAAAACCAAAACAAACAAACAAACTAGGAAACCTTACCGTTTGTCTAGCATTCTGTTTTGGAATTTCAGTTGCCAGTTGAAAAGGAAGCTACAAAACTGAGAGCATCTTGATGGAGCTGGATACTAAGATGTACATCCTGGGGTCCAGAAGACTGCTTGACATTAATATCGAGTCTTGGAGCGTTGTTCAGTCATTCATTTGAAGGTTAAAATTAATATCTGAAAGCAATAATTAAGTCCATGACTGCCAGGACTAATTGGAGAGAGAAAACGTGTGATCCCAGACGTCATTACTTATTCCTGATCTGTCTTACTAATAAGAGGCTCTGGTTTCTGTTGTTTTCATACTAATTGTTTGTAACAGGACAAGATGTGTTTAATGAAGCTCATTGTACATGGAATGCTATTCACTGTAATTAGACGATAACAACCAAACAAACATGATTATCTTTAGCAATCGGAAACAGGCTTGTCTCAATAACATCATTTTTGAAGCCACCGTGCCTCCCCTTCTCTTCCGATACTGGTTAGATCTGGTTTGGCTTAAGTGACAAGCTCTGCCAAGAGTAAAACCCAAGGACGTATGGCAACAGGAGATGCCACGCCCCACAGTTTCCCAGTGGTTCATCTGCAGAGGAAGAGAAGGGCTAGTCAATTCAGACAGGTAGTAGAATGACGCAATGGTTCGTTCAGGGCAGGGCTTTGAGCTTGGCACTCTGTATCACACTGCAGCCCTGTGGCAAGGTGCTGCCCTCTTTCTCCCTCAGCTGCACGTTATTTGAAAAACGTTTAAAATCATAGCTGCCTCATAGTGAGAAGTGGATTAAAAAATTCTTACCAAAATTGATTTTCGTTATTTGGAAATAAATTGGACAGGCTTTTTTTTTTTTTAATCCTGGTAAAATGTGTGTGTGTGTGTGTGTGTGTGTGTGTGTGTGTGTGTGTGCATGCACATGTGAGTGTGTGTGTGTGTGTGCGTGTGTGTGCATGCACATGTGAGTGTGTGCCTGTATGTGTGATTTGTATAAGTGTGAGTACAGGTTCTATGGAGGTCATAGGACAACTTTGGGAACCAGTTCTTGCCTTTCTCAGTGTTGAAGCTTGTTTCTGCTGTACTGTGTACTCAGGCTGTCTGTCTGGTGAGCTTCTAGGCAATTCTTATGTCTTCATACATACAGGCCAGAGCATCTGGCTTCTTCACATGGATTCCAGGATCAAACACAGGTCTTTAGGCTTGAGTGGCAAATACTTTTACCCACTCAGCCATTTTGCAGGTCCCAGAATTTTTTTAAAAAATTGTTATTAAAAGCAAGATCAGCAATATTAAAGAAATTTAGAAGTAATTATGATATTTAAAAATAACATTGTGCATGCCTTCTGAGCATAATTTATGCACATGCGTATTTTATATAATTAGAATCATAACATATGTAGCATTCACTATGGGCCGCTGAATATGATTTGTCAATCTTGGCTGGATGCTGGGTAGGCAATAGGTTGGACATAATGGTCCCAGTCACAGCCATGTGGGAGAAGGGAGGCGGGCTTCCCTGAAAAAGAGTTGGATGCTTAAACCCTGAAGCAACAAAAAACTTCGCTACAGTGTACGTGGGATTTCTCAGGTGTAAAACATCTCTGCTGGGTAGGCAGAGGAACTGGCCAGTAGGGATTCAGTTTTGCAAAGGACTGTTCTTTTCAGGGAGTTGACCTGACTTGGTAGGAACTTGGTAAAGGAAAGAAGGAGTCAAGATGTGCATCAACCTGTTTCCTTTTCTAGATCAGTGGTTCCCAAACCTAAGTGCTGTTGGGGAATCCCTGAGACAGTTTCCTGGGGTCATCCGTAGCTCTTCTCACGTACTCAGTTGCTCTGGGACCATGCCACAACTTTGTGTTTTCCACAGACCCAAGGGTGATGCCAGGCCTGCTGGTCCTGGTTTGCTGGAGGTTCCACTGTACCCCGACACTTTCCCTACCCAGGCCATCCTAACATTGCTGGGAAGCAAGCCAGCGGCCACTGGGATCCTAGGGACCCACTGGCTTCTCGTGAGTGGTACAGTAGAGTTTCCACGAGGCTGTTGAGATCGGGATAGGCCGAGCATCAAGGCTGTTATGGCTGGTTTTGTTTGTTTGTTGTTTGAGTTCATGGCAAACCCACGGGTGTGATTCCTACTTCATTTATCTACACAGCAGGGTAAAGTTTCTGGCTTGTGGAATCCTTCACACAGTTAGACCACTTTATCTATTTATCATTCATCACTACTATAGATTTTTAAATTTAGCTCCACCCAAGAACTCGGCTGTTGTCCTGAATGAACTTCAGAGGCTTACAGTTGCTAAAAGCATTTTACTTCTTGCTTCAAGTCCATGAACACAGATACTGGAAACTAATGAAATCGAACATGTTTGGGATCGTGGAACATGGGACACACGTTTCTGGCATATTTCACTTAGGATTTCAGTTTACATTTATTTGGTCATGAGCGATTTTGAGCATGAGAGGGTTGTGACACTATTTTGAGTTCGGTGCATTCAGACGTAAGGACACTGTGAAAGTGTCTCCAGGCCAATGGGAAAGCAATCATGAGACATGCTTTTCTTGGTAAGATATTCGCTGGCACATGGTTACAGATGACATTCTCATTGTTCAGTATGAATGGGAACGGCTTTTATAAAATACATATTGATTGCCGACCCTAAAGCAGGCTGTGGGAAATGTTAGAACTCCGGGAAACTTTAGCTCCGCAGTAGACGATCTTACAGATACCTCCTTAAACTCTGCTTCACTTCCCCCGAGCACAAACGTGGACGTTCGTGTGAGACTGACTCCCCCACACGGCTTTAGGGATGCACCTTTCAACTACATCTATAAATACCTGTACTTTGGTACTTCTACCAAACAGTGGCTTTTTGGAAGATAAAATACTAATGAAGAAAACTGTTCAAAAGTTATCCAAGGATTAATCTGGTGGTATTATCCCGTTTTCATATCGCTTCCAATGAATCTTGAATTTTAATAAGCTTAGAGTAAGAAGCATGTTTAATGTCTTTAAATTAGATTAGATCTTAGCCATGACTGAATATTGTTTGGCTTGCATAGTCTCCCATTTAATATTGTACAAGACATTGCATAAGGAACATTGAGGCCCATCTCTGATTCCCTTGGTTAAGCTGGCTGAATGGTCACTGGACTCTGTTTGTGTGGTGTGTGTTTCTGCATGTACCAAAGGTGGTGGTTTTTCTTTTTCTTTTTGAGATGAGTTCTTGGACTGTCTGTAGCCCAGGCTGTCCCTATCATCCACCTCTGCCTTGTACTGTACGGGAATGACAGGTGTGTGCTGACATGCCCAACTTGGTACTCTTCCTTTCTTAAATTGATGCTGGCTTTCAGAAGATGAACAGGTTTGCTTCTTTCTAAACATCTGGCTATTAAAGTGATTATCCTCGTTCATGTACAACTTCTGGTCCCAATTTGTATCTCTGCCATGCAGAGTATGGCAATGCAGACCTGTAGTCCTAGCATCAGGAGGCTGAGGCAGCAGGCTTACCAGTTTGAGGCTAGCTTGACCTACATAGTGAGCACCAGGGTAGCCTGAGCTACATAGTAAGATTGTATCCATTTCCTTTTGTTGCTGTGATAAAAGACCCTAACTAAAAAAACGCTACATAGCTCTCCTGGAGCCGGAGTTATAGACTGTTGTGAGCAGCCTGAGCCACATGATCTGAACGCTGGTCCTCTGGAAGAGCAGCGAGTTCTCTCAACAGGGAGCCGTTTCTCCAGCTCCCGGTTCTCACCTTCTGTCTGTGGGTTCTGATAACACTCGGGTCATCAAACTTGCCAGCACACACTCTTGCACTCAGGGCCATCTCTCTGGCTCTGGAGTCTTTGTTGTAGGACTGAATTAGTAAGTACATAACCAGAATAGTTGTACAGTACCCTTCAAATTAGACTACATCCCCCAAATTAATCTGAATGGATGCAATTCAAATACTGTATTTGGGGGGAGTTCCTAATTTATTTGTCCTTTTTAGGACCACATTTGTTTTGTGTAGTGCATCACAGTATAGACTGAACAGACAAACTCCTGCTGTGTAAGTAACTCCAGGCTAGTCAGTCCCCCTGGATCAGTTTCTTATACAGAAGGAGTCAGAAGTACCTCATCCAAAGGCCTATTCAGATTCACTGATTTGATATCCGCCCAGAATACAATAGCAATTGCTGACTGTCTTGAATTGGGAAAATTGTATTTGGGAAAATTGTATTTAAGTCCCATGCCGTTCTTGAAAGTTATGGTTCTCAGGGAATGTCTTGGAATGGCTGAAGCCTTTGGATGTAAAAAGAGGAAGGAAGGGCCGGGCACAGCCTCCAGGTTTCTCCTCCAGGATTTCGGTGTTCATGGTGTGCCCGCATTTTTATAATGGCTGTATCTTCCAGAAAGATTCTTATTCTTCTGTGCTTTGGACCTATCCAATGATGGTATTTAAATGATTTCTACTGGATTAGGATGGAGCTTGATCTTTTTTTTTTTTTTTCCTATGGTGTGTGCTCTCTGCTCATCATCTCTTTCCTACACACCTCTTCTGCTTATAGAATCAAGAAAGACAGTAGATAATGTTGCCAATGGCAATCAATGTGTTGGAAGCACAGCCCTGCAGTGTGGGCAGTGGGCTCAGAATTGTTCTGGTGCCCCGGCCTCACATGCAGACCACAGACACCAGGCTTCCACTTTTATAATTTCCCCCCAACTTTCATTCCTTTCTTTCTTCACAGCTACGATATCCCGTTGTATTATAAGAAGCACGTGCATAGATACCTGAAGAACAGCAGTAGTAAGAAGAAAGGACAGAGGAAAGTAAATGACTAGAAGGCATGTCATATGTGTTTTATATGTTAATGACACAGTAGTTAACTGATACTCATAAAGGGAACATTAGGATTTAGTGGGACAGCCATTCTGTTCGTCCATCTGTCCATCCATCCATCCATCCATCCATCCATCCATCCATCCGTCTCATCTAACTACCATGGAAAAGGAGGTACTTGAGCAAGTGAGAACAGGCTTCGTGAGTCAGTGGATCCCTAACTGGGCTTTTGAGTTCACTAGGGAAGAGCTGGGGTCGGCATAGTCATGGTAGCTGGTTTTAGCAGAAGTGAGATTTGAGAACCAGCAGAGGATCTTGGATATTATAGGAAGATGTCTGATCCTCATTTTGTATGTTATTAACACCTTTCAGATGGTTTGGGTGAAGGGATGGTAGCATGGAAAAGATCACAAGGGAGGCTGGGTGGAGGGAGGTAGACTAGCTTGGACAGTAATAGTGTGCCCTACGGGAGGTGAGAGTGTCTGTGTAGTGTGGTTCTCAAGATAGAACTGTCTGGAAGAATTACTACGTTCTGTTCTCCTCTGTCCGCAGTGTGGGATGGAGAGTAGCAAGATGGACTTTTAGAAATGTCACACAATGTCATCCCCTCACTTGGTGCTTCTTGTGGGTGTTGGGGACCTATTTCCAGTCATTGGCACAAGCGTGTCTGGTGAGGGTGGGCTGAACTAGCTTTTCCTGCAGCTTCCTGGCAAAGTTGGCGATACAAATCACCAGTTTTCAACCTATGGCATGGAGCCAAATTCTTCCTGTGTTTGTCACCCCTGCCTGAGGTCAGACTTAAAATGGTGTAGTGATGTTTTTTTGGTTTTTCGAGACAGGGTTTCTCTTTGTAGCTTTGCAACTTTCCTGGAACTCACTCTGTAGCCCAGGCTGGCCTAGAACTCACAGAGATCCACCTGGCTCTGCCTCCCGAGTGCTGGGATTAAAGGCGTGCGCCGCCACCGCCCAGCTAGTAATTTATTTACCAGTATACAGTTCTCCATGTCATTTGTTACCTTGATTCTCTTCAAACCTTAAATTGACAAATGCAGTTTTGTTAATCCAGCCGATACTCCAAGACGTTATTTCAGCTTTTAAAGTTTCTTGTCATCAGTGGCCTTTCAGACAGGTGATTGAGAATGTGCATTTCTGTGGCTGAACTTTGGAAGAAATACAACGTTTTTCATACATTAGAAAATATTCAAGCATCCTAGTGGGAAGTGACTATGTTATAGATGCAGTGTGGCAGACACTTTGACCACGCTGTTGGAGTAGCATCACCAGATTTGAACTGAGCGTCTCCAGAATTATAGAGGGAAGAGCTGCCTGCAGGAGCATTGCGTGGACACCGTTCCAGACCCAGAGCCACAAGAACTTAGTGAAGGCAAGCTTTTCAGCCTAAAACAGTCTCAGAGGCAGTGAGAGGACCGAGTACGTTCCTTTAAACGAGCGTCTTGGACCTCATTCATTCTTGAAAGCACCAGGATGAAGCTGTCAGCATCCGGTCCAGACTAAAAGGGAGGGTTGCGGCTCCCGGGGGGGTGGGGATGGGGATGCGGTGGGGAAGGGGTGCTCCGACCCTCAGGCCTCCAACAGGAAGGAAGCAAACCTTCCTTTGTTTGTTCCTTTTTCTAGAAGAAGTCAACACTGCTTCTCAATCTTCTAATGTTTTAAACTGCAGTGCGCCAAACTGACTCCTTGCTGTTTTTTTTTTTTTACTTGCTTAATAAATTTATAGAGAGTTTTGAATGCTTTGTTGAAGATTCCCAACGGTCCCTGCACAGTCTTAGTGTCTTCTTTTTAATTATGAAGATGACTCTGTGTAGCCGCGGCTTACACATTCATTGGTGCCGTGCTGCCGTTAGACGGGTGGCGGTCCTCACTGCCATCGCTGTCCTCGGTGGCCATTGTCCACTGTTCAATTGTCTCCGTGTAGCTCTGTCCCTGGACTTTCAGTGACGGCTTTGCACGGATGCGCATACATCCTATGCTGCTCCCTCCGAGCTTCTCCCCAGCCCTTCCTCTGGACTCCAGCATCTGCTCACATTTGTACATCACTCCTGAACTCCCGGGCTTTAGCGCCTTCCTCAGATTCCCCCCCCCCCCGCATTGCCTCTGTTTCCCCAGATGTGGTTCCAAGTTGAAAACCTGACAGCTGGTTTAATTTGTAGGAATTTAAGTTGTCAGTTTGCAAACAGAACTAGACCACAATCTAGCCCATGTTGTCTGTCCCGTCCCTGTGTCCCTGTGTCCCTGTGTCCCATCTCCCCCAGACAGACTCACTCTCTCTCTCTCTCTCTCTCTCTCTCTCTCTCTCTCTCTCTCTCTCTCTTCCTAAGCATCATGAGATGTCCGCCCATCTACTTACTAGAGGTCAGGGTTTGGATTCTGGGACGTGTGCATGGCATCCTCTCTGCAAATCCAGGGTCTGATCAAAGTCCTCTCTTTTCTAATGTATTCATCCCAAGAAACCCTTAGTATTTCCTGTGTTCTTTCTGTTTCCTTTTTGGTGGTGGTTGTTCTTTTCTAGAGCACTTTGGCGGGTTGGGATGGACTCAAAGGAGTGAGCTCTTCTGCCAGTTTCCGCAGTAATAATTCTTAAATATCGTGGTGGTATGTGTAGACACAAAATGAGGGGAGAGTGGAGCTGGACCATTTCCTCGGTGGCTCCTTCCAGAACCTCGCTGGGTGCGTGAGGAAGTGGACAGAGTGAGCAGGAAAGGTCAGAAAATGAGTGCCTGGGGAGAGGTGACGCGGGGCCACTGTGAGCAGAGGGTGCCGGGGACTGCTGGTGGCCAGGGCTCCATCTTTAACTCCCTTGGCTTGCTCCTGCCTCCTGGGGAGGGCTGAGTGTCAGCCTACAGGAGAGACCTGGAGCCACAGCTACAGGGACTCACTGATTCGCAGTCCTCCTGCCGGCCAAAAACAAAACAAAAAGCATACCTTGTTTAGGGAGGACTCAGGACTCATCTCTGTGGCTTGGCTTGGGGCGATCTAAGGAGAAGCTGAGGGCTAAGTTAGCCCTGTCAGTTCAGATTTGTCTGCCTGCTTTTCCTTTACTGCTTTTTATTTTGATTCTCTGACTTAACCCCGTGAGGGGCCGTTGCTACATTACTTTGGAAGTTCCCCTTACCTTTCGCTACTCCATGTGGATGGTACTCAACGTTATTAAAAATCAATTTAGATATTTTTCATTCTATGAAGAGATGGTATTTTCTAGGTCACAATACGAAAGTGATTTGCGATCTCGCTTTTGGGTGCCTTATAATTTTATAACTTAATTATAAATAGAATTGAATTATCAAATAAGGTGGCAGGTGGGAGTGGCTTGCTTCAGTGTTCCAGGATGTATTAATTTTAGATAAAATGAAATTAGTATTCCTATGGACAATTGAACGAGGTTTCTGAATTACTCTATTCAGTTGGGATTGACTCAATTTTACAAAATGGTACTTTCAGAGTTTTTGCAGCTAATGAGAAAATGGAACTGAAATTAAAATTCTCTCACAGTGTGGGCAAAATAATTTCTGTGAGCTGCAATTAAGAAGGTCCACGGAAGAGTCACGTTGTGCTCTAATTTCTTTCTGTCAGATTACATGGTTTTTAAGTTTCTTCTTACTTTATTTGGGAAATATATGACTTTGTACAAGTCAGGTAGTCTGCATTACATGATTTTGCCCTTTTTTAAAAAAAGTGATTAAAAATCTCAAAAGACAGGAAATAAGACAAATTCAGTGATTTCTCTTATTTTCTTAATTTTTTTAAATTTTTATTTTTTTCAAGACATGCTTTCTTTGGTAGCTTGACTGTCCTGGAACTCTCTATAGACCAAGCTGGCCTCGAACCCAGAGGTCTGCCTGCCTCTGCCTCCGGAGTGCTGGGATTAAAGGTGTGTGCCGCCGCCGCCAGCTTTTTTTGTTGTTGTTAAATCAAGAATAGCTTGAGAAAACTTTTAAGCCAAGTCTACACTGGGTGAGAAATCTTGTCATAAGACTGTCTTTGGAACCAGCAGAGACATAAGCCCTTTTGGGGAGTGAGGGTCTCAGAATGGCTTGGACTGAGGCCAGCTTGACTCACTCTTATGAGAATAATCTTTGGTGGAACCAAGAGGTTCCTGGACATGGATTGGCCTCTGGAAGCATGGGCACATGTTTTCAAGTGGAGAGGCCAATTTCAGCTGTCTGTGGGCCCGTTCTGTGTGACAGCCTCCAGGGTGGTGTACCCATAGCCCAATCACCATAGTAGTTTTTTTTTTTGTGGCCCTAGAATTCTGCAGAAAAGGCATGTTCGTAGCATTTCCTAGAGAAAGGCACTGCTATCCAGTACCTGGTGCTGGAACTGAGGTGCTGATAACCAAGAGCTGCTTGGCTCCCTGAATGCTGTACTGTCCTTACCTCTGACACACTTCAGACATTCCTGGGCCCGTACACTGTACATTCTGTTCGTTTCGGTCTTATATTGACGGGGTAAATGCCTACGGGAATTCAAGCCATGGCCGGGCAAAGTTGATTTGAGGGTAGGTCAGGGGGTGGGGGCTGGGGGTGGGGGTGGAAAGGGGTGAAAGGGCCCCTTCTGACTTGGGTGTTCCCCCACATTCATGTCAGATGTTGGGAGGGCCTCTCGATCAGGGTTTGGTATGTGGAGAATGGGAAGCCGAGTTGGTAAGATTTCTTCTCTCCCTCCTAAATTCCACCCGATAACACCAGAAAAGCATATCTGACCTGTGTGGCATTGAAGTATTTGAGCATCGTGGGTCGGGTGCTGGGCCTGAGAAGCTGCCGAAGTCGTAAAGGTGGCTGTGGCGTTGATGTGGTGTCTAATGTGACTGAGGAGTAGGTACACTGTTTTTTTTTTATTAGTAACTAAAGTTTACTGTTTGAAGAACACAACAGGCCTTTTGAAAGCACTGTAAGGACTGGGTGTGGAAGCGGGTGTGGAGGAAGGAGATCTCAGCAGAATGCTTTTAGATATTTCCTGTTGTATAAATGCTACATACTTCTCATGCCTTCAGACTCCTAGCAAATGGGAACAGAGCCCATTGAGGCTTAAATTTAATTACTGTTACAAAGAATGTAGAAACTTACAGGTTGTAAAGGAACCTTAAAAACTGGCATGGAATGTAAGTTTTAATTTTTCACCACATATATGTATTTGAATGTAGTATAATGAAGTACACTTGGGCCCAAAGTATTTGATTCTTGAATTGCTTTTGTTTAGTTCACAACTTTGAGTAAAAGCCATGGAGGCTGGACACATTCCAGACGTTAACGTGCCTTGGTTAAAGCGTCTCCAAAATACCTTGGTCATTGCAGCATTTTAATTATCAGTTTTTTTATTATTAATTTTTTTATTGTGAAATGCTGCACATTTAATAATAAGGAAGAGCTCTTTTAGAATCTGCATTTAATCTAGTAAACGAGATTTTGTGTTAGAAGCTTTCTACCTCTAACTTTCCAGTATGCTAAACTTTCCCCGACCCCACACCTTTCTCTCCATGGGTAAAGTGCTATGCTTTACCCATCCTGTGCCTGAAAAACAGCAGCTAATGAAAATGTTTCTTTTAAATTTCCCTCACTTTCAATAAAGTAATTGAGTTTGGGAAGACATTTGGTACATTTATTGTAAATATTTTCATTTTCTTTTATTTCCTTTTTTTTTTTTTTTTTTTTTTGAGGGGGTGGTGGTGTTTCAAGACAGAGTTTTTCAGTGTAGCTGTTGTGTAGACCAGGCCGGCCTGGTGCTCAGAGATCCGCCTGCTTCTGCCTCCTGAGTGCTGGGATTAAAGGCGTGTGCCACCACTGCCCAGTGTAAATATTTTCTTTAGATAAATGCCACACCCGTTTAGGTCATTGCTGTATTGCTGGGTGGGTCAAGCTTGTGTTGACTGGTGGGCAGAATGTTTGGGTTCCAGAATCAGCTACCCCTTAATAGCTTGCTCTGAACAGTGCTCTTCATTTCTACAGACTGTAGTGTTTTGTAAACTCATTATTTCTACCTCATAGAGTTTTGCATAAATAAATAATAACTAAATGAAGTAGGGCCGAGGTGGTGTCTATTGGAAGCATGCTTCAGCCTGACCAGAGAATTTCTCATTTCAGTCAGGACGCAAGCTCCCATCATTTACTCACAGCTTTCAAAATTAACTCTGAATATTCATCAAATATTTCTGGTGTTTATTATTTATTCTGTGTGCTCTGCAGGATACAAAGGTCATTGCAGACAGATCTGGATTCCCAAATCTTGTCTCAAGTACATAACAAAAAAAAAAAATGATCAATGGCTTATAAAGAATACAGATTAAATATCTTGGGATCCAAGGTAGTCAAAACTGCTGGATACTAAGTAACCCCCAGCCTTCTGTCCAGAGAGCTAATGTTCTCTGAAGCTCCATTAAGAGCAGTGGTTTTCGTGATACATCTTGTGGAAGCCCAGAGTTCAGTTTCTCTGGTATCAGAACTTAATACTGTCATCATGGCTCTAAGGGACTGGGTGATACGTTTGTGTCCTAACTAACATCATGTGACCAAGGAAGTTTGTCACAGTGAACACAGGACATCACTGAAGGGGACAGGTCTGTGATGCAGCCAAGAAACATGGTTTCTTCTTTTTTCTTTTTGTGTGTCCATGTGTGTATGGTGTATATACATGCACACCTGTGTGGATGCATGTGTGTGCAGGTGCCTGTGGAGGCTGGGGGTGGATGGCCGGGAATCTTCCTCAGTTCCTCTTCGACCTCATTCATTGAGGTAGGGTCTTCCTGTCAAACCCGGGACTAGCCATTAGGCTAATCTCCCCAGCCAGCTTGCTCTGGGGAATCTCGTGTCTCTGCCTTCTGGGCTGTAATTACAAGTGGGTCACCACGCTCCCCTGACCACTGTGGATACTGGGATCCGAACTCCAGTTCTTGTTCTTGGGCAGCAAGCACTTTATCCGCCCAACCTCAGCCTCTCGGCTCCTGTCTGTGAACTGTGCTGCTGTTCAGAAGATGTGTCCTAACCTTCTGAAGTCAGGCGTACTTAGGAGATCATCCAGCCTACTACGTACTAAGCGTTGACGGGAGCGTAGTGTTGAATCACGGCGTGACTCAGACTGCGTGAAGCAGAAGAGACTTTCCTACACATTGCTCAAGTGTGTGGCAGAAGCAGTAAGCGAAACGCAATACAAATGTAGCAGAAGGCCAGGTGGAAGGGTTTTTCCTCTGAAGTGTGAATTGGATGGGTTTTCTGTGGAGCCTTTCCTTTCCCAGTCCGCGTGGGCAGGCTCTCTTTTAGTCTGGTCATCTCACTCCATAGACATTCCTCTCAGGGTCAGGATTGTTCCAGTTTGGATGATAAATTGTGTGGGCTCCTGAGAGTTAGTCGGTCCTGAGGTGTTAGTGTGGACTAATTTACAGTCTAGCTAATGATAAGTACTATAAATCACACACACGGGCCACAGGCAGCTTCAGGGGCTGAGGGAAAACATTTTCAGTAAGGCCGTGGCTTTGGGAACAGTAAAGGAATCTCTGGAGATGAAAATTGGAACGTGAGTTGAGGTCAGAATGTTAGCAACCCGAAGGCTAGACCTCACATTTTATCTAGTTGGCCATGAGTGATTTTTTTTATTTTTTTTAATTATTTTAAAAGATCCACGTATTTCCTGCCAGATAATACTAAAGGGTTCTTTTTGGGGCATAGAGGTTTAAAACAAAATTGTTAGAGCCTACTGCCAATTAAAAGAGTCATTTAGATTTCTGTTTAAGTCAGGGAGAAAACACGACATGAATTACTACAACCTGAAGAGAACCTAAGAAATCATGAAGTTTTCCAGCATGAATTAACCTCTGGCGTTTGAATCCCATTCTGTTGTTTCACAGATGAAAACACCGACAGTCGGACATTGTTCAAGGGCAGAGCCTCAGGAAGCTGCAGAGAGAGGGAGTTGAACCCCCCCCCTTTTTTTTTTGGTTTTTCGAGACAGGGTTTCTCTGTGTAGTTTTGGTGCCTGTCCTGGATCTCGCTCTGTAGACCAGGCTGGCCTTGAACTCACAGAGATCCGCCTGGCTCTGCCTCCCGGGTGCTGGGATTAAAGGCATGAGCCACCACCGCCCAGCTATGTTTTTATGCTTTTATGGACAGTATTTTACTATTATTTTTTAGGTGGCCATCAGAGAGACACAGTTTAGAATGCCCATTGGTGGGATGAATACTTTATACATACTTAACTCTGTTTACATGATACAGTGTTTACGCTAAAGGAAGCAAGTAATTTTGGGGATTCAAGACAGTATGAAGAAGTAGCATACAAAGTCTTAAAACTTTCCCCTCCTAAACCAGCCAATTACTGTCTTCACGACTGTATTATAAAAAAAATGTTTAAGAAAATTTGTTAGGTCCCAGCAGCATTTTAAAAAGCCTAATCCCGTGTTACTTAATGTCACAGAGAGGGGAGACGTTTACCTAAGTTGACAAGTTCCTATAAAATCGACACTTTCTCATGGACACTAATTTGCGCTCCAAAACAGGGTAATTAAAGGATGGTTGCTTTCTTTGGGCAACAGAGTCTCAGATTATTTAGAGAATAGTAGGTGTGTTGGGCCAATTGAACATAAAGCTGCCTCAGAGGATTAACGTTCCAAATGCTCATTAACCTCAGAAGACAAAAACATCAGATGAACAGTTGCTGTGCCCTTGGTCAGATTCCTTCTAGAAAGACCCATGATGTCTGGCTTAAAACAGCTTCAGGGTGCAGATGCCTAACAACTCAAGCGGGGACCCGGCTCCCAAGCCAGCTCAGAGCAGCAAGAGCATTCGGGCCACCTGCCTGTGATGGGCAAGGCTGGGAAGGAGAAGAGGTTTGGGGATTTGTGGACTGTGGTCCGGTCTGGCGGAGGGTGGGTGCAGTAGAGGGGCTCACTCTCGCGATTCCACCGCTGCCGCTGCTGTTTACTGAGAGCAGGGTGGACGGAGAGGCGCTGGGCGTGGACGGCTGCCGTCGGGTGGCATTTGGAAGGAGCGATCGGCTTAAATTAGCGTGTTTTCGCTGCTTTCTAAAATGAGGAAAAGTGGCGGAGAGTGTCCTGGGCCAGCCACTTCAAATACAGCCCCTGGGACATTTTCCCCACCACTCACCCCCATTTCTCCTCGGCTGCCTTCGAGGTGCCCAGCACCTGCTGCCTGCGTTAGAAACAGTTTGGATGTGCTTCCTCTTCCCAGTGGACTGTAACCTCCTTGAGGGCGAGTTCATGGGGTCTCTTAACAGGATGTTGAATGTAAAAAGACATCTCTAAAAAAGGCCAAACAGCTAAGGTGGTGGTGCATGCCTGCGGTCCCAGCATTTTGGAGACTGAGGCAGGAAGGAGGTTGATGAGTTTGAGGCCAGACTGGGGACACATAGTGAGACCCGGTTGCAAACCAAAAAACAAAAAAGGAAAACCAGGAGTGGGGAGATGGCCCAGTGGGTAGGAGTGCTTAAGGATCTGTGTTCCCAACTCCAGCAAAGCCGGGTGTGGCCACATGCACCTGTAATCCCAGGGCGAACGGCCACCGGGGCTTGTGGGCCACCCAGACAGTGGGAAAACCTCCAGCTCGGGCTCAGTGGGAGACCCTGTCTAAGGCAGGCAGAGACCCTGTCTAAGGCAGGCAGAGACCCGCTGTGAAAGGAGGTAGCACCGCAGTGGGGGGACCCAGGGCCTCGTTTGCCCCCGTCCGCATGCAGACACCACACGCAAAGAACAAACAGCACGCACGGAAGAGTGGCTGAAGAGCGAGGCATGCCGTTTATATTAACTGTTAACCGAAACCTCGCTAGAACGTACGTGCCTTGTACTCAAAGGCGGCCATGTTGCTAATATCGTTATTGTTTCTTTTTGGTTTTTCAAGACAGGGTTTCTCTGTGTAGCTTTGCGCCTTTCCTGGAACTCTCTCTGTAGCCCAGGCTGGCCTGGAACTCACAGAGATCCACCTGGCTCTGCCTCCCGAGTGCTGGGATTAAAGGCGTGCGCCACCACTGCCTGGTGGAAAATTTTAACTTTAAAACTTTCTATGAGACTTCTTCAGGGATGAGTTTACAGCCAATGAACAGAGGCAGCAGGAAGTTTGACTTTAAAAATGAACGTTGGGGACTTATTTTTAAAGAATGATTTTACCGTTTCCTGTTGGTTGTATCTGCACATGATGGATGTGCACACAGTGGGCTTCTACCATAAGGTTCCTACCCTGCTATTTGTCCTCCGAGTCTTTCTCGGCAGGGTGACCACATAACATACGTGACAGGTACTTGTAGTGTTTGTCTCTGTTTTAAAGTAACATTTATGGATTGATTTCCCAGTGTTAGGGCTTTAAAAAATGTTTTTTTTTTTTTCCTATTTGTGCATGGAAGTCAGAGGTGTGTGTGTGTGTGTGTGTGTGTGTGTGTGTGTGTGTGTGTGTGTGTGTATGAGTGTGTGTGTGTGGAGGTCAGAGGTGTGTGGGGGGGTCAGTGCATGAGGTCGATATCTGGTGTTTTCCCTTTTTGCTCTGTGTAGGATTTTTTTTTTTTTTTTGGACAGGATTACTTTGACTCGGTCTTTTGTGCTTTTATATGAATTTTAGGATGATTTTTCTTTCTGTTTCTGTGAGGAATGTCATCAGTATTTTGATGGAGATTGTGTTGAATCTATAGGTTACTTTCAGTCCACTTCACAGCATTAATTTTGTCAGTCTGTGAACATGGGATGGATGTCTTTCCATGTTCGAGTTCCCTCAGGCTCTGTCCTCAGTGCTCTGTAATTCCTGTTGGTGCTGTCTTGCACTTCGTTGGTTAGGTGGTGGTGGTGTGTGGTGGTGGTGAGGCTCCCGTGAGTGAACTGTTTCCTGATTTCATTCTCACGGAGTTTATTATGGGCCTGCACAAAAGCCACTGATTTTTGTAAACTGCTGCTTGCTAAATTTGCTTATTGGCCCCAAGAGCTCTTTTTTTTTTTTTTGGTTTTTTTTTTCGAGACAAGGTTTCTCTGTGTGGCTTTGCGCTTTCTGAGCTCACTTGTAGCCAGCTGGCTCGAACTCACAGAGATCAACCTGGCTCTGCTTCCCAAGTGCTGGGATTAAAGGCGTGCGCCGCCATTGCCCAGCTTAACATTTTTTTTTTTTTTTCCCCAAGAGTTCTTTGGTGGAGACTTTGGGGTCTCATATAGAGTCATATAGTCTGAAAATAGGGATCACTAATCTCAGCCATCCTGGTCCTTTTTTTCTGGTCAGATCCAGCAATAAACTTCTCTTCTTACCCGTAATTTACTTTGGCCAGTGGTAAAAGTGATGTGTGTCTCCCTCTCTGATGTCTGATGCTTGTGCTGGGTTGGAGACCTTACACGTCTAAGGTGCAGTCAGGGATGCTGATCCACACTGGAAGCTGCTGGAGAGGCATCAGGGATGCTGATCCACACTGGGGGCAGCTGGAGAGGCATCAGGGATGCTGAGCCCCAGTGGGGGCAGCTGGAGAGGCATCAGGAATGCTGAGCCCCACTGGGGGCTGCTGGAGAGGCATCAGGGATGCTGAGACACACTGGGGGCAGCTGGAGAGGCATCAGGGGTGCTAAGACACACTGGAGGCTGCTGGAGAGGCATCAGGGGTGCTGATCCACACTGGGGGAAGCTGGAGAGGCATCAGCAATGCTGAGCCACACTGGAGGCTACTGGAGAGGCATCAGGGATGCTGATCCACACTGGGGGCAGCTGGAGGCAAGGGCTGATCATGGAGGCTGGGAGATGGGGTGACACTGGGGGCAGCTGGAGAGGCATCAGCGATGCTGAGCCACACTGGGGGCAGCTGGAGAGGCATCAGCAATGCTGAGCCACACTGGAGGCTGCTGGAGAGGCATCAGCGATGCTGAGCCACACTGGAGGCTGCTGGAGAGGCATCAGGGATGCTGATCTACACTGGGGGAAGCTGGAGAGGCATCAGGGATGCTGAGCCCCACTGGAGGCTGCTGGAGAGGCATCTAGGACATTGTTGGGCTTGCCTTGAGGGAGAAGGAAGTGAGGATTGGTGTTTTTGCTGCAGCGTTACCTGAACTATCATGGCACATACAGCTGTTAGTCAGATTTAAGAAGGAGGTGCCAAGGAGTGTGTGGCAGCCATGTACTAGTGAGTGAGTGAGTGGCAGTGATCAGGCACAGCCTGTGTATCACTAGGGCACTCCCAGCAGCCCGCCTTTCCTCTTGGCCTGGTTAGCACTCCATGGTACAGCTCCACCAGTCACCAGCCTGACATGTTAGCCTAGTTCGCTGGGTTCTCTGCAAGTGTTAAAAAGGGCACCGGGAGGCTTGCTGGTCAGTGAGTTCATAGTCCCTTCATTTTTATCTCGCTTTGATTTTAACCAGGTACTTTTCCGTTCAGCTGCACGGGTGCTTGTCTATAAGTCTACAGTGCCTCTGACTGAGCCTCCCTGGAGAGTCAGGTTTTCAGTTTCTTCCAGGATTGGGTTTGCCTGTCTCTTAACAGGCTCCGAGGGCCTGCTTCCCAGGCGCAGCCTGCTGTGAAGTCTGTGACGCTGGAATCCCATTTCAGGCGGTTGCAGGAGGAGTTGGTTTGTTTCTGGGCTTTTTCTTTGGTGACTTGTGTTCCCCATTTCCCCCCTAAAAAGTTAGCATATGTATACCAAGAACAGAAGTATTCTCGTAGAGAACCATGTTGTCATATAGACAAATTTTAAAAATGGTCCCGTAGTATCATCTGACACCTGTGTGTAAACCAGTCAGTTGTTTAAAAACTTCTGATGTCACTTTTTATTTCCCTTAATAAGTTTGTTTCCCTTCATAATTCAATTAAAGGGTACGGTGGTGGCGCACACACTTAATCCCAGCACTCGGGAGGCAGAGGCAGGTGGGTCTCTGTGAGTTTGAGACAAGCCTGCTATTGAACAAGTACCAAGACAGTCAAGAGACCCTGTCTTGGGCAGGGGGCGAAGCGGAGTTCAGCTGAGATAAACACACCTCAGTTGACATTTGCTTTTTGAGTAGAGCAAATCCTTCAATCTTTGATTTCATTGTGTTTTGATTTTTGGATCTGTTTAATCTTGAACATACCTGCTGCACCCATAGAATCGGCTAAATTACTAGAGCTGTGGCCCTGATGAGGAGGAGCTGGTGAGAGCACATTTTATTGTACAGCAATTATAGTGGTTTTCCCCCTAACTCCTGCGCTGCCAATCTAGAGCTCCGCAAAGCTCTGGTCTCTATGGTTCATTAGCTTTTCTACTAAAGAAACGGTATTTCTGTTAGCAGTGATGGAGGAGTATATTTAGAGCTCCCCAGCCTAGCCCCTGTCCCCTTGTCCCCTTTGCCAGCCTTAGGTCTCATGACTTTGGTTAGCCTCAAATTGAATCTGAGGCTAAGCTCAAAGGGCATGCATTTTTGTGTATGACTCAGGGCTGATCTCCGAAGTTATCAGACATTCCTCACATTCCATATGTCTAATTTTTAGTGCTTGACGGACCTGGTGCTATGCCAGAAGAAAACAGGCTAGAGAGGAGGAGGAAACACCAGAAAGAAAGTCTGTACAGAAGTAGAAAGATCCAGCCATATGTTTAGCTAGCGAGACGAACTCGTGGTATGGAATTGATTTGTAGCATGTTAATGCCATTCCTTAGGCTGCTTAGGAGCATTGCTCAGTTTTCTGATATTTGATTCTTGAAATTCCAATCTAGGAGCTTTAGAAAAGTCTGTGATTCTTTCCATCTGTATATGTGTGTCATACTCAGGGCCAGCACACGGGGTTTTAGTAAAATAAATACTTGCAAAAGCTAGTTAAGTATTGTGGGAGTGACTTCGTGTGGCTGATGGGAGCCGTCAGGACAGATGTGGTCAGCAGAGTCAGACGCGTTGGACATATTGAACGCATACCAACCGCTGTTTTGTCTTCCCAGGACTTGGGGGTTTATGGGGGGGGGGGACAGGGAGGAAGACGGTATCGGTAAGACATGAAGGGTTCTGTGACAGACAGCACACTCACATTGGTCAGAGCCGCTAAGGAAATAAGCAACTCATAAACTCCAGTGACCTCTTGCCCATACAGCAAGTTGGTTGATGACTCAAATGGGAAGCTCTCATGTGAACCACGAGTGTCAGGGTTGGGGATCAGACGTGGTCAGTCAGTCACTAAAATGTATGTTAAAAACTCAAATCTGATGGGGGTGGGTTGGGGGAGAAGGCTGCGGGGCGGGAGGAGGGAGGACAGGGGAATCTGTGGTTGCTGTGTAAAATGAATAGAAAATCTCTTAATAAAAAATATTAAAAATGAAAAAAAAACCCTCAAATCTGTCTTGGTCAAGTATTTTGCATCTACTACAAAGATGTCAAATTAGATTCTCATGTTGATAACTTAAATATAGATTTTGTAAGTTTAATAGGAAATCATTTGTGTAGCAGGAATCTTAAAGAGTTCTTATTAATAAAATCAAACCTGAGCCAGGTATTGGGGTGAATGCTGGTAGATCAGATGCAGAACAAGCCACAGCTATCTCACCTTGCCATTTCCTCAGCTGGTCTTGTCTCCTCAGACTGGAGGCTTCTGAGTCCTCATCCAAATGGATCTCAGCTGAACTGTGCTGCTCAAAGCCTAAAAGCTTAACCAGCCAAATGCTTAACCAGGCCATATGCTTTTAGTTTCTGGTCTTCACACCTTATATATCTTTCTCTTTCTGCCGTCACTCCCTGGGATTAAAGGCTTGCTTTCTGAGACTAAAGGCGTGAGTCACCATGCCTGTCTGTATCCTTGAACACGTGGATTTCTGCCTCTGGAATGCTAGGATTAAAGGCGTGTGCTACCACTACCTATCCTCTATGTTTAATATTGTGGCTGTTCTGTCTCTGATCCCAGATAAGTTTATTAGGGTGCACAATATTTTGGGGAACATAATACCACCACACATTTGAGACGCAGACATTGTAGGAGCCCACTCAGAAATTTTGAATGTCTGTTGTCTCCTTTGTCCATCAGGATTCAGGAAATGTAAATAAGTAAATAAGTAAGGTATCCTGTATAAAATATGTACAGACATTCTGTAGATCTGAATGTAATATAAATATAATATAGTTGCATTATATCTAAATTTAAAAAACTATCCCGTGTTCCTAAGAAAACCGGTGTAGACATCATTTTCTGCATGTCTATGGCCTTTGAAGTGGTAAGCACGCTGTCTGGATGTGCTTTTTGTCCATCTTGAGAAGCTGGAGGTGTACAGACGTCTGACTCATTTACCTTCTCAAAGCTGTCTTTGGAATAGTCAGACTGGGTTTGATTGTGTAGGAAGCTAGTCTGATACCTCTGTGGCCTTCAGTGCCGGAGTGCCTGTATCTCGCTGAGAGGTCTCTGCTTCAGGGCCCAGGAATTCTCTGAACACCAAATGCTCCATAACACGTTATCAGTGGAAGCTCCGGCTTTGCCCACTGCCGCGTTCCAGCATGGGAGGTCTATTCAGGAAGTCTGACAGGCAGGCACCATTACTGGTGCCAGACCAGTGGGTGCATTTATCCAGGCAAGTTCGACAGAGTTGAGATTTGCTAAAACTCTAGCTTTACATTGTGGGCAGTGAGTTCCAGTTCACTGTGAGATTCATCTGCTTTGTCTCTGAAGGCAGCAGCAACAGCTGTGAGACCATGAACAGGTAAAAACCGTAGAGTGGAATTGAAAGCTCAGACGCTTCCCCGGGGTCATCAGGTCTTAGCTCTTCTGGCTCTTTCTATGCCTTTAGGCTAGGAGCCCTGACTAGCTAGATCTCTATGATGTAGTTGATCACTCCTTTCAGAAAGAGAGGCTTTCGGGCTGTGGTAACCCCGAACTTCCCCAAATCCAGCACCTTGCTCCGGTCACTGGCCCGCATACTTTGTGGTGTGTGTAGCCATGTGGCGGGCGAGAGGCACTCTTCTGAGGTCACCTTTATAAACCTGGATCAGACACCATGCTAAGTCAGTATCTAACCTAGAGCTTATCAAAGGATACTTGATACGATGTTGTTTGGGTACAGTTAAAATCCCCAACAACACCAGATTGTACTGGAACTACCAAAGAGACTGCGGTCTCAACGGTGAAGGAGATAAGTTAGGGACATGGAAAGTCTAAAGCATATCACTGGGTGAAAAGTAAACTGAAGTGTACTGCTTATGTAAAAAGCATACCGTGTGTTTTCCCGGCTTCTTGTAAAGTCTAGAAAGACAGGTATTTGTTGTAGAAGGTGCTTTCTAGGAGAAGAATGTGGGAACTTAAGTATTAGGCACAACACTGCAGTGTTTTAAAAAGACGATGTATTTTAATTTCCTACTCACATTTTGGTTTTTTGTTTGTTTGTTTGTTTGTTTTTTGAGATAGGGTTTCACTATGTACCTCTGGTTGTTCTGGAACTTGCTTGTAGACCAGGCTGGCTTCTTGAACTCACAGAGATCCACCTGTTTCTGCCTCCCAAGCATTTTGCATAACACGATCTTCAAAATCGCTTTGAAAAGCCTCAGCTGCTGTGTGGAGAAGTTAGTGCGGAGGGATGAGGATGGAAGCACACTAAGCCTGGGTGGAAGTTCAGGCCGCGCACACACCAGGAAGCTTTGATTGGGGTGGGGGGACGGACAGCTGGATGAGCCGTGTCTGTTCTGGAGCCGCACCCCGTAGGACTTGGATGAACTCAACAAAGGGATGTTGGGCAAGGAGGCCCCTGGAATGCCTCCGGGGTGTGACTTGAGCATCTAGGGTGGCGATACTACCACCTTCTAAGACTGGATTGTTTGGAGGGAGAGCTAAGGTTGAGGGATGCAGTTTTGGAGGGGAAATCAAGTACTGCCCTTTGTGGGAGTTACTTTTGAGGTGGGACTAGGCAGGCCCGTGGCGTGGCTGTGGTACTAGGCAGGCCCGTGGCTGTGGTAGTAGGCAGGCCTGTGGCGTGGCTGTGGTAGTAGGCAGGCCTGTGGCGTGGCTGTGGTAGTAGGCAGGCCTGTGGTGTGGCTGTGGTACTAGGCAGGCCCGTGGCTGTGGTAGTAGGCAGACCCGTGGCGTGGCTGTGGTACTAGGCAGGCCCATGGCTGTGGTAGTAGGCAGGCCTGTGGCGTGGCTGTGGTGCTAGGCAGGCCCGTGGCGTGGCTGTGGTAGTAGGCAGGCCTGTGGTGTGGCTGTGGTGCTAGGCAGGCCCGTGGCATGGCTGTGGTAGTAGGCAGGCCCGTGGCATGGCGCTGTCAGGTGGAACAGCTGGCTGGGAATCACACACCCATTGTTTTTCCTGAAGGTATGTCTGTCACTTGGCATACAAAGATGAAAAACCAGTAGGACTTCTGTGGATTGAACAAACCAAGAAATGCAAACACTGAAATACCTGAATGGGAGAATGTTTTGTGAAAGCTTATAAAATGTCACTAATTAGCGCGGTCGCAGAGACGAGGATGGCTTCCTCAGCAAGCTGTTTAAATTAATACTAAGGATATTGAATCTTAAAGGACAAACGTGGCGGGAAAGAGAAAAGGGCGGAAGATTAGAGAGTGGGGGGAGGAAAGAGGCCAGTGTGAGGAGACCTCTGTCAGGGAACCCTGCTTTTCCTGCCTGCGTCTGGGGTTCACTGGGTTCTTGTGGCCTCTTCTGGGCTCCTTATCAGTAGACTTTCTAGTAGTTGGCTTTGTGGATGTCTGCTCCTGAGCTGTGAAATACTGGAGTATTCCTGTTCTTTGTGGTCTTATCGCATGCCTCTCTGCTGTTAAAGAAAGTATCTTGTAGGAACTAGAGGATTGTTTTTTTCTTCCCTGACACTGGATATTTGTAGAACACTATGTCGATATTTTTTGGCAGCCATATTAAATGCAATGTTAGAATTCTTAAATGGTAACGTGGCTAGTATGGGCCAGACCAGGAAACTTCCTTGTAGGCAGAGTCATCAGGTGGACTTTGTGTATGGAAGGTGCCTGGGAGTGTGGACTCGGGCAGGTGGATTTCCTTACCTCTGAAGATCACTCCCCTTTAACAAACATGGAGTCTTCAGAGAGGTAAGAGGAGAAATCAGTGATGTAGCTTTTAAATAGTGTTCTGTTTTCAAAGGAGCACAGGTTGAGCTCACTGTCCTTGGGAGTTTCAGCACATGGCTAGCTGGCTGTCGACTTTAGGATCATGGCAATACAGGACTACCTTGGTGAACGGTCTGGAACACGTCAGGGCTCACTTCATGGCAGCTGGGAAGCGGAGTGGAGGAAAATGGTTGGTTTTGTGTAGGATTCTAACACTGACACTGTGCCTTTATAATGAAGATTGTTTTGTATTCAACCGAATTATCCACCTCCTTCCACCCTGCCCATGACTACCTCATGGGCACGACATGGCTAATTTTCTGATAGTGTGATAAGAAGATGCAACAAAACATCATTTGTTTCCAAAGTGAGCATGTAGGTGCCACTGTGGAAGCACTATCCACCAGGAGAGGGTAGCCGCCAGAGGCCGCCATTGTATCCAGGACAAACTGCCAGAGGGAGACCCGATCTCTGTGTGTCTTACATCTTGGTGTCGCGGCAGAGGGAGCTTGTGTCCGGCTTCTCTAATGGAGTAGGTTTCTGGGAGAGGAACTGGATATTCTGCATCGCCAAACAGTCCAACACACAGAGCTGCAAGACTCGGGTTCTTCCGTTAACGGCTACCGGGTTCTCCCATTCCCTGCTGCAGTCCAAAAAAAAAAGGAAAATCAATGTTTGTTACTGGTCAAGTACTTTTGATTTAGCCTCACAACCATCTGTAAATTTTATTTTGTTTGGGGGAGTCTTAAAACTCTATTTATCTGTTTAGTGTGTGTGCATGTGTGGAGATCAGAGGACCGTTGGAGGAGTCAGTTCTGTCCTTCTACCATGATAACCTTGGGAATTGAACTCATCTCACAGGACACGGGGACAGGAGCCCTCATCACGTGAACCACCTCACCAACTCTGTGGTCTTCCGTGCTCTAAGACCTTGTTCTGCAGCATGGGTTTACTGAAACAAGGTTGCAGTATAAAATAACCTACAGTCATGCATTTGCCCTGTATTGTATTTCTTTATTGTATCCTTTTGATAAGCCAAGGAGTTCCAGGACAGCCAGGGCTACACAGAGAAACCCTGTCTAAAAAAACCAGTAAGTAAGTAAGTAAGTAAATAAATATATAAATAAATAAAACATCCCTTCACTCATCAACAAAGTTAGGAGATAAATAGTATCTTCATGAAATACTTGAAACTTCAAGAGATTAATATTCAAAATATGTAAAAAGCTGCTGTAGATCAACTTTAAGAAGAAGAAAATCATTGGTATGTAAAATGGACAGAAAATTTCTTAATAATAAAAAAATTTAAGAAGAAGAGGAGGAGGAGGAGGAGGAGGAAGAAGAAAATCAAGCCCTGAAGGAGTTGGCCACCTCCCTACAGGTGATACACCCCATAGTTCAAGTCTGAACTTGCTGCAGAATGCTGCAGAATCCAAATGCTTGTGAGCCTGGGACATAGCACCTCAAGTGAAAAATTCCACACCATGAAATCTTATTTCATGCATGAAAGTATTAAAATTATTGTATAAAATTACCTTTAGGCTATGTGTGTAAGTTGTATATGAAGCATAAATGAATTTCATGTTTAGACTCGGGTTCCATTTCCAGACTATCTCATGCACTTTCAATATTAAAAAAAAAAAAAAATCCAAGCCAGAAGCAGGTCTGGTCTCAAGCATTTCAGATAAGGCATCCTCTGTGAGTAGTAATTAGATTACCCCTACCCTAGACGATCTTCAGGCTGGTGGGATGTGGAATGTGGGTACACATGACTTCTCTTCTGTTGTAGGAGCAAGTATAAGTATAAATGAGCCAAACCCACATGCAAGAGACCATTTGTGAGAATTACATTTTTATTTTTTATTTATTTTTTATTTTTTGATTTTCCGAGAAAGGGTTTCCCTGTGTAGTTTTGATGCCTGTCCTAGATCTCGCTCTGTAGCCCAGGCTGACCTCGAACTCACAGAGATCCGCCTGCCTCTGCCTCCCAAGTGCTGAGATTAAAGGTGTGCACCACCGCCACCCGGCTTATTTTGTTCTTTAATGTGTGTGTCTGTATGTGTTCGTTCCTGTGTGCATGTCTAGGTACACACATGAACTTGTATGTGCATGCATGTGTAGTTCAGAGGATAACATCAGGCATTATCCTCAAGAATGCAGTTCCTTTGAGATGAGTCTCCTGTTGGCCTGGAGCCTGCCAAGTAGACTGGCTGGCTAAGTGAGCCTAGGGAGCCTCCTTTCTCCAACTCCAGAATGCTGGGATTCTAAGTGCATACCCCCCACCATCCCCAGCTACTTTTTTTTTGTTTTGTTTTTAAGGTAAGTTCTGGGAATTGAACTCAGGTCCTCTTGCTGGCAAGGCAAACACTTTACCTACTAAGCTATACCCTCAGCCTAAGGATTACAGTGTCTTAGTACCAATATAGCTTTAAAAGCATGTCTAACACACATTGGGGTTTTGCAACTTTAAAAAATATTTGATGTTTTGTAACCTTAAAAATGTGCATATTCTTTGTCCAACTACTAGGAATTTAATAGTAAATTCCCAAATAAAAATACAAGTAAACTATAGTTATTTGTAAGTATGTCCACTGACGCAAAGATTTCTCTAGATACTAGTACAGACTGCAGCCACACAATGGGAGCAGACAATGAGGGGCTGAAGGGAACCCCTATTGGTCTGCTTTAACCTAGGAGCTGTGTGTAGAGTGTTCCTGTTTTTACGTTTTCTAAAAGTATGTGGATTTATGAACTGAGAAAGTAGTAAGCTGTTGCGGTAGCTACCGCTCTGGGGAATGGAGGCGCTTTACTAATAACGGTGCTGTTGGCTGGTGGAGTCTCCATAGTGAGGAGATAAAGGGGGCTTCTCTTTTAAAATGTGGATGGTATTTTGCCTACACGTGTGTCTTAGCATCTTGTTCATGCCTGGTGTCCTCAGAAGCTAATAGACATTGTCTGATCCCCTGGGACTGGAGTTACAGCAGTTGGGAGTCACCGTGTGGGTGCTGGGAATTGAACCTGGGTCCTCAGGAAGCACCATCATTGCTCTTCACCATGTAGCCATCTCTCCATCTCCTAAAGGATGTGTTTTTAAAGTCGAGATTCAAAGCTCTGGTGTATGTATAGTTTATTTAGTATGAGCTCAACTTTGTAAAACCTATGTATTTTTAATATTTATACCCATGTATGTGATTATTTATAATAAACAAGGAAACATCACATTGTTAACTGAGATTTCTCTTCTATAGTAAGGATAAAGGGATTTTTTAAAAATCCTCTTAGTTCTGCAGTTTTGATAAGTCACACAAGTCCGTTTTAGCCATTTCTCAGCCTTTTTACAGGAGGCGTAAGCAGGAATGTCTCCAGATGGACAGCGGGTTTGTGTTGTCCCGACAGATCCCCTGTGTGAGTGTGCTCAAGCTTCTCCATGCACTCTTCCTCCCTGGACAGTTCTTACCTGGATGGGCTCCAGGGTGTGGTGTTGAGCCGCAGGATGCGGGAGGAGGCCATCTTGGCACACTTCCTTTTGTCCGGACAGTAACTGAACAAGTCCTCTTTGTCTTGCCGACGTTCCTGCCTTCTTGACTGGCACGGCCACTTACATTCTCGAACCGTCTTTCAAAACCAAGTCATCTGACAAGCAAATATTTCTTGGCTCTTAGTGGAGAGGAGAGGTCAGGTTAAAGTGTTTGCTTGACTAGTCTGCTCTTTTCCTTCTGCGGAGTAAAAGCACAAGAAGAGGAAAAGCACTTGCTTAATTACTGGAACCCCCACATTCTGTAATGTAAGACACATTCTGTTACGTTTTCAAAGTTTTCTGTTTTGCTTTTCATTCTGATTTAGAATATAACTATAATAAATAAAGATAAGTCACAAATTTTGATGCAGTACTGGAAGATGTCCTCTCTTCTGTCCCAGTTCAGGCCATATATCAAGTGTCACCTTGATGCCAGCCTTCTTATTGTCATTTGCTCAAATGCGCTTACTATTAATGTGTTCATGTTCAGATGGACCTTTTTAAAAACAAACAAAATAAACAGACAAAAAACAGGGTCTCTCTATGTTGCCCTGGCTGTCCTAAAACTTGCTATGCTGATCAGGCTGGCCTTAAACTCACAGAGATCCTCCTGCCTCTGCCTCTGTCTCCTTCCCAAGTGCTGGGATTAAAGGCATGTGCCTGCCATACCCAGCCATAAATGGAAATTTTCAAAAAGAATAATTTATAATCCCTAATCCTTCCTCTCTAAATGTCATTTATTTAACCAGTGTTTATTATATCCCGACCATGCTCTGAGGCAGCCTCTGTGCTAAGTTCTGTACAGGTGAGCAGGTAGCCGAGGATTCCGGGACTACAGAATGGCATGATGGGGAAATTTAACCAACAATTAAATATGTTTTTTTTTCAACTTTATTATTGTATGTGTGCAGGGAGAGGAGAGGAGAGGAGAGGAGAGGAGAGAGAGAGAGAGAGAGAGAGAGAGAGAGAGAGACAGAGAGAGAGAGAGAGACAGAGAGAGAGAGAGAGAGCATACCAAGAGTTCCTATGGAGATGTGGAGGACCGAGCACAGTCTTTGGAAGTCATGTTCTCGCCTTCCACCAAGGGTTTCAGGAATTGAACTAAGTCAGCGGTTGTGAACCTGTGAAGCTACCTCGCTGACCACTTCTTTTATTAATTTTTTTGTTTATTTGTTTTTAATACTGCCAAATTGTTTCATAAAAGCATTGCATTTGACTGAAGTAACTGACTTTTTCCTATATTATCACCGGAACTGAGTTTCCTCATGCAGACAAAACAAAACCAAGCCAAACCTTGATAGCTTAATAGGCTTAAAATGCGGCCTCAGTATTGTTGCACTTGGCGTTTCTTTTTATTATTAGGGATGTTGAATGTTTCCTCGTTTTTAATTATTTATTGTCTCTTGTGAAAGGACTATTCATTTGGAGTCTTGACTTTGTTATATACTTGTTAATACCCTTTAAAACAACTTATTGAGGCAACCTTTATGTAACATGGATTAACAATTATTATGTGAACATTACAATGGCATTTAATACAGCCATAACACTGTGTCACCCAGACCTGTATTCAGTAAGGTTCCCATTTCTCCACGGCACCTATAAGGAATCTGAATGTTCTGCCCTCTCCCTGTTCTCTGGTAACCAACTGTTAGTTTATCTATATTCTGCTCTTATGGATTTCTATTAACGGTGTGAGATGGAATCATGCAATGTTACTTTCTGTATTTTTCTTTCCCTTAGACTAGTGGGATTTGTTTATTTTGTTTTTGTAGTAGTGCAATTACTATAGGCAAAAGTTCCCCCCCCCCCTTTTTGACATAGACTATTGTAAGCACTGAGGCTTTTGTCTGTAGTGTATCTGGTTCCCAAACAACAGCATAAATGATGTGCTGTTTCAAAGGCCAATTGCTTGCAAGTATTGCTTCTGTGGAGCGTGCTGATGATGTAACTACAGAACTGGGTGTTAAGTGCAGAAGGGTGATTGAACCCTCCAGGTTATCATTTCCAGGCTAGAATCAGCAAGTGGTTAGGAAGCCACTATCTGAAGGAGGAGTGGGGGGTTTGGGGAGAGACTTTGTTAGGGTGGGGGATTGAGTGTGTTTTTAGACCGAAGGAAAAGTGTTACTCATCTATAACAGTGATTGTCCATTGTCAAGATAGCAGCAGGGCCGTCGACTTGATTTTTGGATGCTTGTCCTTGGGGATAGTACTCTAATCTGATGGTTCAGTCTTTAGACTTTGACATCTATAAATATATGCTTAGTGGCTTTACTTATGGAGAGAGTACTCAAAAATTGTGTTGTACAGATGTAGAAAAGTAAAGCATGACATTTGCTTTGGAAGTAACTGTAAAGAAGAGTGTGTATTAACTTTTTCATGAATGAGAACTTCTGAAGGACTGGTTCTCTGAGTTCACAGTCAAATTTATATCTGTCAATGTCATTCTGCTCTTACAACGGTGACAGTTAAATACGTGCTTATTAACCAGTTCAGAGGGAAAACGCAGAATTATTTGTAAATGTTAGCGACGTCATCACAGCTTGTGGCCATAGCCACTTCCTGAAGCTCTTGAATTTTCTCGAGAAATGACTATATGCATGCCTTACTCAGGCTTGTGTGTGTCGATTTGGTACCAGGTATAAGACCTTCCTCTTGTCACTGAGCCTTGCCTCTCCATCTCCTCCTTTCTCATCTCTTCAGGCAGTGTCCCATGACAGCCTCCAGTAGACGGCAGGGGACGAGAGTCCCCAGATCGAGGTGGACAGCGCACACAGGTGCTCTGGACATACAGCTGTGTGGAGGTCAAGAGGCGTTCTTTGGGTGGTGGGCATAATAGACAAGGTCACTTTCTTTGGCACGAGAACTTTTGATATGGTATATAATTCCTTTATCAAAAGAAAAATATTGTTTTCCTGGGCATAAGGCATACCTTATGACGTAAGGTAGATTTTGAGTACAATTCTAACAGCGTGAATTTTTTTAAACTCAAGTTGAATCCAGACTTACTCTGTGATTATACAGTAAGCTTGGCAAATGGTTGCCTTTGAACACATTGCTTTTAACATCTCTGAGATTCCTTTAACTCATCCAACACAGTTTTACTATTCACTGGGCCCTATACTGACTAGCTGTCTTAGTTAGGGTTCTGTTGCTGTAATTTAAAACACCAGGGGCAGAACACATCGGGGAGGAAAGGGTTTATTTCAGCTTCCATTTTTACCCCTTTCGAGGAGAATCACAGTCCTTCGTGAAGGGAAGCCAGGGCCAGAACAGAACCTGGAACAGGGGCCGATGCAGAGGCCCTGGGGAGTGCCGCTTACTGGCTTGCTTCTCCTGGCCGGCTCAGTCTGCTTTCTACAGCTCCCAGGGTCCCCCGCCCAGCTGTGGGCTGGGCCTTCTCACATCAATCATCTGTTAAGAAAATGGACCACAGGCCTGCCGCCAATCTGGCTGGTACATTTTCTCAATTGAGACTCCCTCTTCCCAAATGACTCCAGCTTGTTTCAAGTTGGCATAAAACTAACCAACACACTAGCCCTTGTTTAAATTTTACTCTTTTCCCCTCCTTCTGCCCTTTTTGGGGAAAATAAATAAAAATAAAAATAAATCAGGAACTGGGGCTCTCGCAGTAAGTAACTTGCACCTGGTAGTATAATGAGTTTGTTTCAGGACAAGGATTTGAACCCGGATCTCTTTGGTGCCATATTTTAAGCTCTTAAACTTCTAGGTGAGAGGCTCCTAAATTTTAGCATGCAGTAGACATCCCTGGAGAGAGATCCCTAGAGAGTTGCTAGGACCCAGAGTTTGTAGATCTACCATAGAATCCAAGATGTGTGTTTGTGTTGATAGGCTGGTCCTGGGGGCAGTGTTCAATAGCTTGATGATTCGGAACACAATTCAGTGCCACTTAGGAGCAAACGGGAGAGTTCATGCCAGCTTGTGCCCATACCCACTTACGATAGTCTGGATACCACTCCTGTATGCTCCTTTCTGTCCTCACGTGAATCTTCGGGGAGGTAGTTAGGTTGCAGGAAGGGCGTGTGGAGACAGGGTGATTACCACCTTTAGAGAGAAGTCAAGGAGAGAGAGAGGCCGGTTAGGAAAGCTCGCAGCATGGCTGTTAGAGCTGGTTGCCCTCAGTATTGATTTCTGTGGGCCTCAAAGGCCAGTGCTCTCGAAGCCATTTCCAGATTTCATGCCACAGTAAGGCTGAGGGAAAAAGGTGTCAGGGCTTTGTGTCCGTGAGGGGCTGTTGGGAATTCTCATGCCATTCCCCCCAGCTTTCTGAGGCATAGATGAAGAGCTTTGCTGTTCTGATAGATGAACTGATTTGGGGAAATCATCTGTCTGAGTTTTTGCTTCCCCTCAGCATGGGGAGAAGGGATCCTGACTGATTTCATATGGAAGAGCCATGCCAATGCCGTGAAGTCATAGTCAGTCAGAAGACATGGTGGCGGGCGGTCCCGAACGGCAGCCACAACCTGCCATGGCACTTCGGCAAATGAGGGCTGTGAGGGAAAAGTCAATCTGGAATTGTCTAAACCCCGATCCTGCGGAAAGAAGACTATATAATCTCCCCCATCAGCTTAAAGAGAGAGGCAATAAGGCAGAGCTAGTCTTAAGGAGACCATGTCTTGAGAAAGTCCTCTTGAGAGAAAGAGCATAAGGCCGTTTTGAAAGGTGACACCATGTTGGCATATGTCTGAATACCGGATGTGCCTGGTTCCGTCAGATGTGTGTCCTTCCGCTCAGGGGAATCTTACAGGAGACGTCACAGTTAGACATTTAAATCAGTCAGACCATCCAAATCTGAAATGGGAGTAGCCTGAGATGTATGTACAAAGAGAGAGGTTACTACACACACACACACACACACACACACACACACACACACACACACGCACACTCACTGTGGTATGAGTGTGTGTTTGTGTGCTGGCATGTGTGTGAGGTGTGCATGTACTTATGTGTACACATATGTAGAGGCCAGAGGTCTTTCTTGCTTGTTTTCCATTTAATTAACTGAGCAAGGACTCTTGTTGAACCTGGAGCTCGTCTGTCCCACTGGTCCAGCCAGCCAGCTTTGCTGGGGAGTCCCTCCCTCCCCTGTGCTGGATTACCACCTGGGCTGCTCCTCCTCAGTTTCCATGTGGGTGCTGGGGATCTGAACCCCACCAGTGTTTTGTCCACGGAGCCATCCCCCCAGGCTCTTGATGGGTATTTTTGTTTCAGAAGTGCTGGTATCATTTCTAGAATGATAGCGTTTGGATCCTGGGGCAGCTTTTATTTCTGTTGGGATATCTGCATTACCCCAGTGTTCCCTCCAGATTCCAGTTCTCCTCACGCTCAGCTTGGGGTCATGTGACTGAAGTTGGCCTGCTTCACCTGTAGAGATTTATCTTCTAGTTTTAGGAATGATCTGCTCTGCATTTTTGAATATTTGCTGCTTTTATTTTGTCCTTGAAAAAATGAGACAGTTCAGAGGTTAAAAGCATTTGTAGCTCTTCCAGAGATCCAGAGTTCAGTTCCCAGCCCCCAGGTCATTTGGTTCACAACTGTCTGTAACTCTAGCTCCAGGGCATCTCACCTCCACACTCACTCGAATGCTCCTGCACACGTACACAAATAAGATTTGGAAATAAATTTCAGATGCAATAATGCAAATTCTAGGGACAACTGAGAATTCGAAGAAAATGCAACCTGGACGCTTAATTCGCAGTTGGAATTAACGTGTGCTCTGACGTGTCTGTTTGATGGACACCTTACAGTGTCTTTCTTCTTGTTTGTTGTAGGTTAACGAAGCCCTTGTCCTTCGCTGATTGTGTCGGGGATGAGCTGCCATGGGGATGGGAAGCAGGGTTTGACCCCCAGATTGGTGCCTACTACATCGATCACATCAACAGTAAGTTTTCATTTTAGTGAAATAAAGTGTATCAAAAAACAAAGCTCCAAAAACGTGTACCACTCATTAAGAACACTGAATGTTTTACAAAGTAAGTTGCCTTACCTTAAACTGCTGGGTTTTTTTCTAATGACTAGTATTCAACTCCAGTGACTACTTAAGTACCTGGGTCATATATAAAGAACTTTTCTTATGGAGACAGAGGATGAGGATGTCTGGGCTGTCTGTTGGGCAGGCAATGGTTTATAATCCAGTATAGTTCAGGGGGGCTGTGGTCTACATCCACAGGGTGCTTCTATCTATGGCCCTGCTCCTCTGATTGGAATTCTCTTATGCTTGTCCCAGGAAGAGTAGAGCATAGTCCAAGCTGGTGTGGCCTGGTGGCCGGGAAGGGGTGGACCCTCATCTGGAAGTGAGCATAGCTGTGTGGAAGTGACCCAAACCCCTGTCCTTCTGGCTTGCTGAGGAGGAACTCCTGCTTTCATAGCCTTTAGGTCTGCCAGGGTGCTGCCAAGGCAGAGAATTGCCATGGCCATGGACTTTTTACAAAGACATTTATTTTTATTTTTTAATAATGTGCCTGTGCGTGGGTATGTGCATGTGAGCGCAGGTGCCTGTGGAGTTTAGAAGAGGGCCTCAGATTCCCTGAACTGCTAGAGCTGGAGTTACAGGCAGTCGTGAGCCGTCTGATAATGGATGCTGGGAGCCAGAATTTGGTCCTCTTCAAGCGCACTGTGTGCTCTTAGCCACTGGGCCTCCTTTCTAGTCCCCAACCATATACTTCTGAAACTACATACTTGGGGGCTGGAGAGATGGCTCAGAGGTTAAGAGCACTGAATGCTCTTCCAGAGGACCTGAGTTCAATTCCCAGCACCCACATGGCGGCTCACAACTTCTGTAACTCCAGTTCCATGGCAAAACACCAAAGCACAGGGAGGAAGAAAAACTACATTCTTGGAGGTTTTTTTATTCATTTGTGTAGATGTGAATGCATGTACATGAATATTTATTTCTCTATTGAGCCCTTTAAAAGTTTATTCCAATTGTAATACACAGAAGTCAGGATGATTCACTTTATTTCACTTAAAACTATTTTATAGACCTGAGGGAGTCCATAGTTAATTGATTGCCTATAATTGTAATACACAGAAGTCAGGATGATTCACTTTATTTCACTTAAAATTATTTTATAGACTTCAGGGAATCCATAGTTAATTGATTGCCTATTATCTTATTTTTCTTAAATCAGTTCTTACATCAAAAGATTTACAGACAGTGCTCTTGGATATCCTTAGAAGTTATATCACTATAGAATATATCACGTAATGCCCACCAGTGATGGTTTATAGCTGCCCTATGTGGGTATGTAATAAATTTAAAAATTATTTATCATATTCTATGTGTGTGGAAGTTTTGCCTGTATGTATGTATGTGTACCATATGTGTGCTGGTGGCCACAGTGGTCAGAAGAAGGCATCTAGTTCTCTGGAACGGAAGCTGTAGGTGGTCACCATGTGGGTACTGGGACCCACAGTGGGTCTTTTGCGTGCTCTTAACTTGAGAGGCCAGATAGCTTATATTAACAGTGAATTCTTACAGATAGGTGAGATTCAGGAGCAGAAAGAGCAAAAACACTAAGTTACCAAGTCAATGTTCCAAAGAGCACAATGTGTATGTGTGTGTGTGTGTGTGTGTGTGTGTGTGTGTTACTGAGAACTCAGCACCTTGTGAATGCTAAAACTTTGTGCTTTGTTAGAGTTAGCTTTTAATTTATGGGGTCTTAAAGTTTTACTTGTTTATTTTTAAGTAAATGTTCCGTGTGTGGGTATTTTGTCTACACATGTATCTGCACCCCTTGGGTGCCTGGAGCCCGAGGAGGCCAGAAGAGGGATTGGAGCCTCTGGAACTGGAGTTCCAGATGATTGTGAGTAGCTTTATGGGTCCAGGACTCAAACCTGGGTCCTTTGAAGGAGCAGCCAGTGCTCATAACCACTGAGTTATCACTCCACCCCTACTTGGTGTTTTTCAAATAAGTTTTTCTTGTTAGAGTAGTATTATAAAATGTATAATAGTATCGATCACCTGCCTCCATCTAATGTACAGTTATGGTTTATCAGTGGTTAACCATCAAAAGCCATGCTCTTTTAAGAGTGGCAAGGATGAATTTTAGTAAAATTAAGTTCATTTTAAACCGTAAGGTGCATCCTTACATTACTGCAAATACGCAATTCACTGGAATATCGGAAATAGCTGTTTAACTTTGTAATACTTTAGATGGATAAAATTAGCCTTCTTCCCATCAAGTAAGATTTGGGAAACCAAAAGCCAACCAGTTGCACAGGTTCAACAAAAATAAGCTGTCATGGTAACCAAGTGGGAACTTGACCTGCCCCAGCTGCCCTTCCCCCACCACAGCCCTTTGCTGTGGAAGCCTCCTACAAAGCTGTCTTTTCTTTCTTTTTCTGGACCTCACTCTACCCCATGGGTACTACTTAGCGTCTTCTCCATCTAATCCTTCTCTCCTGTTCAGTATCTTTGCCATTTTGTACTGATTTTCAAAGTTTCTTCTAGCGCGCGCACGTGAGTTTGAGACATAGTCTTACGTCGTCCCTGCTGGCCTGGAACTTGTTTTTTAGACCAGGCTGGCCTCAAAGCCACAGACATATGTCTGCCTCTTTAGGATTAAAAGCACTGGCCTCTGCACCCAGCCCTTCAGTGTTTACTTTATATTTTTCTGTTTTAATATATAAACACTGGAAACTCTCAAAATGACTAAACCAAAACTACAAACGAAGAAGCAAATAACAAATTTCTCCACACCCCCTCAAATCTGTCCCTTCCAGATGTGTCCAACCTCAGCCTGCCCACATGCACCCCAGGAGAGCTATGAATGAAGCCCAGCCCAAATCATTACTTACACAAACATTGCGTTTTTTGTGCAGGTGACTTGTTTTGTGTGTCTCTTGGGTGCGAATCTTGTAGATGCTAATGTTGTGTGTCAACATGTCAAAAGATTTGATATGCAAGTATCCCTTACTGGTTGCAGTCCTCTTGGTAGCCACAATCCCTGCAAGCCGTGGCCTCAGTGGACTCTACGTTTCCCATCATTTCCCAGAGTCCACTCTTGCTGAGGCACCACAGGATGGTGACAGCTAGGCACCGCTGTATGCTGACTGCTTTGGTGTGTCACCATGGGTCATTCCTTTTTCCTGGCTTCTCTGGATCTCGTGGGTTCTTTCGCCTAGAGGTCCGTTTTCAATACGGACCATACCCTTCTAGAATGGGTCTGTTCAGATGCCTCTGTTCCTAAGAGGTTTCATAAGGCCCTCTCCCATGGGTTAGGTGCCGCAGCCCATTCATTTCTGTAGTTCTTGGTACACAGGAAAATTTAAATCATTGTCATCTTGCACTTGGATTCTTCACCTTTGTGAGCCTCGTGGAGGCAGTAACCGCATCTTCGCATCTTACGTATTCATCCTTGGATTCCTGTCTAAAGGTAAACTCAAGAAGGGAGACCTGTGTTATGGAATTCACAGAAGAAAAGCTGACTTTTTTCTAAAGGAAGGATTTGAAGTACGTTTCGAGCATATGTTATACTTCAGGAAGCAACATTCTGAATATATAAAACCTTGATTATCAGAACATGAATTTTTAAGCCCACCACCACTCTGCTTTATTATATAATTGTGGCTTAGTGGCCTGATGGATTTACTGGGCCTCGAAGGACCCGAGTTAGCAACAAGTAGTCTCCTTACTGAGAAGGAGCTGCTCGCTATCTCATTAATCTTTGAGACATTCCTGCAAAGTAGTTTATCGGGAGCAAATGGTATTATCTCTTCTCAGCAGCTGCTCCACACATATGTTGTGTCTTGACATTGTATAGTTTCAGCATTATTTCCTCTTACTTGGTTAAAAAAAAATGCAACAATGAAAGTTTGGTTGCTTAATATTACTGCAAAACCCTCTTAAATATTAGCGGTGAAGCATTTGACCTTGACAGTGAAGGTAGCCTCAGGATATTACGTGTTTGCCTTCACACAGGGGTTGTGTGTGTACGGCCACTAGCCGTAAGAACAGGCTATTTGTGCTTACCTAGAGAGCGAGTGTAATGTTTATGAAGTGTTGATACGACAACCAGGAGGAAGTCACTCTTGAAAGATTTATTTGTGTGTGTGTGTGTGTGTGTGTGTGCCTGCATGAGTTTATGTGCATCGTGTGTGTGTGTGTGTGTGTGTGCCTGCATGAGTTTATGTGCATCGTGTGTGTGTGTGTGTGTGTGTGTGTGTGTGTGTGTGTGTGTGTGCGCAGAAGCCCGGGGAGTCAAGAAGAGGGCACAGATCCCCTGGAACTGGAGTTACAGGAGGTTTGTGCTGCCCTGTGGGTGCTGGGACCATCCGGGTCCTCTGCAAAGCACAGTGAGTAGCACTAATCCCTGGGCCGCCTCCTCGGCCCCAGGAGAACACTTGCGATAGATAGCTCAGCACTGCCGTGACTTTCCTAATGATGGAAGTGTTGTCCACACACAACTGTGCAGACACTGCATAGTTTCTCAATGAACTGTGACCAACGTGTGGTGAACTTGGTCACCTCTGTAGCTCTCAGCCCAAACAACACAGAATGTTTCTGGCTTCCAGTCAGCCCTTCCTTGACGCTGCATTGTTCAGATTGCACCACTATAGCTTAAATTCGCCTGTTGTAGAACTCACTGTAACAGGCTGCTGTGGGATGGTTTAGGATGAGAGAACTCACTGTGTAGCCCAGGCTGCCCTGCTTGCTCTGTAGCTCAGGCTGGCCTCGAACTCACAGAGCTCCTCCTTCCTCCGTGTACCACCTTGCCTAACTAGAAGTAGATTCTTTTATTTGACATGTTTTAAAAAAACAAACAAAAAATCCTGCCCTCATTAGGGCTGGAGGGATGGCTCAACACGCTAGATCACTCGCTGCTCTTGTAGAGGACCAGGCTCCGTCCCGAGCAGCCACAAGGGGAGGCTCTTCAGGAGACCCAACACCCTCTTCTGGCCTCCGGTGGCACAGGCATGATGCGTATACATATGCTCAGGCATGTATACATCAAGTCAAATGAAATAAAGCTTTAAAAATAGACTGTCCTAATGAACAGTGGCATGGTAGAATATGCTTTAAAAGTATATTTGGCAAGGAACATATTTTCAAAATATATGAATAGTTTGCCAAAAGTGAATGTTAATGAGAAAAACTAAGTTCAAAATAAACAGCAAACCTAGAGACTTCATGGCCTCCTTTATATTCTACTATGATGCCAGTATATTATATTTCTTTTTATTGCTTATTAGTATTCCATTTAAAAATCTATTTTGAATTTGAAATTGTTCCTAGTTGGGACTATTAGGAAGAAGGCTGCTATGAGCATTGTTATAGAAGGCTTTTTTTGGGGGGAGAGGTGCGTTTTAAGACAGGGTTTATCTCTGTAGTTTTGGTGCCTGTCCTGAATCTTGCTCTGTAGCCCAGGCTGGCCTGGAACTCACAGAGATCCTCCTGGCTCTGCCTCTCGAGTTTTGGGATTAAAGACATGCTCTACTACCACCTGATGAGAAGGAGAATTTCTATTTCCTCTTTAAATGTTAGAAATGTATCTGTTTATTTTGGTTTTTTGAAGAAAGTCTTACTGTATAGCCAGACTGGCCTTAGATTCCTGCCCATTGTGAGTTTCCTGAGTGCTGGGCGTTTGGCTCATGAGCATTCATTCACACTGTCCTTAACCCCTGCTCCAAGGGTTGGGACCCTGCTGGACTCTGCAGACACCCCCCCCACACCCCCCATACACAATTTAATAATGGTAACAACAAATACATACATACATACACACACACACTCACACTCACACCCACACACACACACTCACACCCACACACACCCACACACACTCACACTACACACACACACACACACACACACACACACACACAACACACACACACACACATATTGATGAAGCTCATTAACACCTGTTTTTTTCTTTTATGGTTGGTAGTTCTGGCTGAGAAATCTCCACAGGTGGTAAAGGCTCCCATGACTGTTCTAGGTTTAAGTTTTTTTGTTTGTTTGATTGGTGATTTTTTTTTGGGGGGGCGGGCGGTTTCAAGACAGGGTTTCTCTGTGTAACAGTTCTGGCTGTCCTGAAACTCACTCTGTAGACCAGCAGGCTGGCCTCTAACTCACAGATATCCACCTGCCTCTGCTTCCTGAGTGCTGGGATTATAGGGGAGCGCCACCACTGCCTGGCTCTAGACTTAAGTTTTTATGGTGCAGTATTTATGTTAATTAAGATTATGATCCATCTTTATTTTCTTCACTGAGTTGATTTAGAGCCTAGGTCGGAAGTGGTTTACTATGGTGTGACTACTTCATTCCACTTAACTATGTATTTCTCTGTACCCTGGATATAATGCCTCCTAGGACTGTGAATGTTCAGTGAGTCATGAATGAGAGACCTCGGGCTCTTGTTCATTTTCCAGTGTGTGTTGGCGATTCTAGATCATGTTCATAGTTCATAAGTGTGGTTACTTTACAATCAATTTGTTAGTTTCTCCCAAAGGAGCCTGTTGGACGTTTGATACCATCTATAGGTAATTTGGGAAGAGCAATTATTATGATACCATGAACATGATAGAGTTTGCCATTTATTTAAAGTGTTCAGATTCTTGGGGTTTTCAGAATGGAGGTTTTTGTCTGTTGTTGTCTTTCCAGTGAGTTCATGTATAAGTTTTTATTTTCTGGATACAATTGCAGTAGTATTATACAATGAACTTTTTTTTTTTTTTTTTTTTTGAGACTGGGTTTCTCTGTGTAGTCTTGGTGCCTGTCCTGGATCTTGCTCTGTAGCCCAGGCTGGCCTCAAATTCACAGAGATCCGCCTGGCTCTGCCTGCCGAGTGCTGGGATTAAAGGCGTGTGCCACCACTGCCCGGCTACAATCAACTTTTATGTACATAATGTACATTTTAAATATCAGTAAAGACAAAGTTTTAGTCATGAGGGAGTTCTGTCTTTGCCCTTGGCAATCAGCCTGTCTGTAACACAGTGGGAACTGATCTTTGCCACCAAAGATTAGTTTTGCCTTTTTCTAAACGTTCTAGGAATGGCACTTCAGATCCGTTCACACTATTGTATAAAGGTGTTCCCTAGTAGTATATGGCTGGATGCATGTATCCAGGAATGGATATCTGGGGTTGCTTTTTGTGAATGAACCTTCTGCGCGCTGCCTTTTGTGGACAGACACCACCATGTATTGTGTGAAGACCCGAGACACGTGTGAGCCTGTGATATTGTCACTCAGTCTTGGAGAGTTCCGGTTGCTGTCTGTTCGTGTTCTGTTGTCCTCTTAAACTTACTGGCTCAGGTGTGTGAAACCGTCTCAGTGTAGTTGTGGCTTGCGTCCTCCTATTTAGTCTTATCAAAAAAAAAAAAAAAAAAACAAAAAAACAAAAACAAAAACAAAAACCTGGAGTCAGATACCGAGGGTGAAAGCTGAAAGATCAGAGCAGCCACTAGAAATCCTCCAACCAAATGGGGGGCCGAGATCCTGTCTCTTAACGGTGTGTGCCACCACTGCCTAGATTCTGGGTTAACTAGTAGCTAGCTCCGCCCCCCGATTTCCAGGCAAACTTTGTCAGAACACAAACAAAATATCACAGGACAGCTAACGATGTTGAGCATCTCTAAATGTATTCATTGCCATTGTGAGTGTGTGTGTGTGTGTGTGTGTGTGTGTGTGTGTGTGAAGAATGTGTTCATATGTTTTGCCCATGATTTTAGTCATTTATCCAGTAATGAGTTGCTAGAACTCTTCATGTTCTCTACATTAAAATCTTGTGAGTCTTTTTCTTCTAACCCATGGCTTCTCTTCTCAGTTTTCTTACAGCAGATTTGAAGAGCTGAAAATTTTCTAAGCCCAATTAATTTTTAAAAACACCTCCTACTTTTTGAGTTCTAAGAAATCTCTTTTCTTTGAGAAGCTGTAAAATGTTCTGCTTTTTATTGTAGATCTTTCATGAAGCATTTACAGTTTAGATTGCTGCTCCACACTAAATTATTTTTCAATTTTTGTGTGAAGTAAAACTGAGGTTCTTTCTTCCCTAAGTAGATATATCATGCCAGGACCGTTTCTTTCTTTTCTTTCTTTAGTGTGCATGTCTGGTTGCATGCATCTCTGTGCACGTGGGGTGTGTGCATCTGTGTACGTGTGCACTCAACTGTGCATACGTGTTAGAGGCCAGAGGTTGTTGTTGTCAGGTGTCTTTCTTTGTTCCTGAACCTGGAGCTCACTGATTTGGCTGGCCAGCAGTGAGCCCCGGGGATCTGCCTCACTCGCTAGCACTGGGATTCTAGAAGCACACTCTTCCCGACTTCGTGTGTCAGTACTGAGGAGCCGAACCCAGTCCCTCAGGCTTTCACAGCAAGCACTTACCCACTGGGCCATTGTCCCACGCCCCACGCCCCCAGAACCAGGTACTCCTTTCCTTCCGAGTGGTTTACCTTTGTTGAAAATTTGTTGGTGTTTGTCTCAGTGACTGTTCTTGTTCTGTGAAGAGACACCATGACCAAGGCAACCTATGAAAAGAAGCATGTAACTCATGTAACTGGAGGCTTCCTTCCAGGTTCACTAACTCTCTGGAGTCTGTCCATGACCATCAGGACAGGGTGTGTGGCAGTGGCAGGCAGGCAGGCAGGCAGGCATGTCGCTGGAGCAGCAACTGAGAAATTACACTTAGCAAGAAGATGGAGGCAGAGAAGGAGCCAGCCGGGGCCTGGAGTGGGCTTTAGTTTTAATAGCCCGGTGACACACGGCAAGGCCGTACCTCCTAACCCTTTATAAATCGTCCATTAACGGTGAACCAAACATTCATATATATGGGGGGTGGGGTGGGCATTCTTATCCAAACCTCCACAGAGTACATCTGTCTATTTCTGAGTTTTCTGTTCTGTTCTGTTGATCTGTGTAGTGTCTTTATGCTCATAGCATACGATCATAATTGCAAGGCGTTCATGTCTTGAAATGGGTTGCTGTGTGTTCTTTAACTTGGCTCTTTACTGAAATTGTTTTTCAAAAATCACAAACTTTTATATTTCCTGTGTGGATTGTAGAACCAACTTCTATTTTAAAACCCACGGTGGAATTCTGAGTTTGTCTAATTAGCTGGCAGCTCCAGGAAGAACTGACTGCTGCTGCTGAGTCTTCCAGGGACTGAGTAGCTCAGGTTAGACCCCTGGGTCTGCACGCCCCCTGCTGTGTGCCCCACTGCGTTCTATTCGGGTGTGTTTTAAAGCTTCATCTTACAACTCTTTTATCAGCAAATGATGACTTGTGTAGAGATTCCTTCTTCTTCAGATGAGAAGAGCTTTGTCTTCTGTTATCCGGTCCAGATTTCTCTTTTCCCTAACTTCTTCCCATCTTTTTGCTTTTTAATTTCGGCAGCATTTTAGAGCCTTTGGTGTTTTGAATTGTTGGAAAGTACCAATACAGACATTTGTACTTTCTAGTCTTTCAGTAGACATGACGCTGGCCGTCCCTTTTGTTCTGTTCTTCTGTAGATGTCCTTGATGAGGTAGAAGTACTCTTCAGTCACAGTTCCTGGGACTTCATATGTAGGGCTCTCTTTATGAACGAGTGCCGAGCTAGTTACCAGGGTTTTCAGTATTTCTTGAAGTGACTATCTGTTTCTTATTTTATTAGTGGGTGTAATATGTTTATTTTTAACATTAAGCCAAATAGACTGTAATTGATAAAATATACAGATGTTTTCAGTACCTACTGGGATTTGGCTACAGGACCTTATGTAGATGTCCCAATTCCTCTGTGTGTGTGTGTGTGTGTGTGTGTGAGAGAGAGAGAGAGAGAGAGAGAGAGAGAGAGAGAGAGAGAGAGAGAGAGAGAGAGAGACAGACACAGAGAGACAGAGACACAGACAGAGACATAGAGAGAGACAGAGAAAGACACAGAGACACACACAGAGCAGACAGACAGACAGAGACAGAGATTTCACTATATAGCCCTGGCTGGCCTGGAACTCACTATGCAGGTCTGATTGTTCTCAGACCCAGAAGTGTGCCTGTCTCTGCCTCCCTACTGGGATTAAAGGTGTGTGTCAGCACACCTGGCCTCAACCCCCTTTTAGAAAGTGGCCTAGTCTTGGCATATACTCTGTACATCTCCCTGCACGCTTTAAATTGTCTGTCGATTACTTATGACGCTAATGCAATATAAATGGTTGTTCTGCCATCTGTTTAGACAATAATGACAAGATAAAAAGAATGTTGATGTTGAACTATATTTTGAAAAATCACATTTAAAAAATTTGAGCAGGTGCCTGTGGCGGACAGAAGAGGGTGTCCGGTCTCCGGATGCTACAGTTAAAGGAGGCTGTGAGCTGTCGAGCATTGAGTGCTGGGAATGAGCCTGGGTCCTCAGCAAGAGCAGCGAGCACTAGGTCACTGAGCCGTCTCTCCAGCCCGTGAATTCTGTTCTGTTCAGATGAAGACTCTGCTTTGTTCTTCAAGCCATCCTTCTGTCATTTAAATTCTTATGTGCAAAAAACAAAAAAAAAAATCTTCCCTGTTTCTATACTTTTCTGTTTGGCTTCCTATTCATTTCATAGCATTTGCTTTTTCCTGGTGGAGAATGGTTATGACAGCTTCTCCAATGTCTTTGATTATCCCAATATCTGTTCATCTCAGGATTGCCCTCTACTAATCGTTTTTGCTCTTGAAGAGTAGGTAGTTTTCCTTTAAAAAAAAAAAAAAAAAGATTTTTGCACTTATTTGTGTGTATGTGTGTGTGCCTGAGCTTATGTGTATACTTGTGCCTGCACTGCCTGTAGAGGCCAGAAGAGGGCACCAGATCCATTGGAACAGGAGTTATAAGGGACTGTGAGCAAGCATGGGTGCTAGGACTGAACCTGGGTCCTCTAAAACAGCTCTTTCTGAGGTCTGTCTCCCCCCAACCCCCCCATCTCTCCCCTGGAAACTGAAGCTTCAGCCTTGCTACATTATTTGACACTTCCCATGAGTGGATGCCGGGCCAAAATGGGAAACAATGAAACTGAGGCGGCCTGTGGTTAGCCTGGGTTGGCGGCTTGACGCTCCTGGGAAGAGGGGACCTTAACTGAGGAGCTGCCTCCCTCAGGCTGGTCTGTGGGCGTGTCTGTGGGGGTATATTCTTTGTTGCTCATAGATGGTAGGGCCAGCCAGCTGTGACCAGTTCCATCCCTGAGAAGGTGGCCTAGACTGCAGGAGAAAGGTGGCAGAATGGGAGCTTAGGAGCCAGCCAGGAAGCAGGGCTCCTGGGTTCTCTGCTTTTGTCCCTGTCCCCGCGTACCTGCCTGGGCTTCCCTCCATGATGGAGTGTGTGTGACCTTCAGTCAAATAAATCCCTTCCTTCCCCAAGTCGCTTTAGTCAATGTTTTACAGTAGCAAGGGAAACCAGGCTGGAACAGGTGGGTCGCTAAGGCTTTTTGCTGTTTACCTAGGATGTCCCCGTCCCCCGTACCCCCCAAGAGCTTTGTCTGGCCACGGCCTCTTCCCCACACTCTTGACAAGAAGTGGGTGTTTGTTTTGGAGTTTGTTCTCCCAGTCCATTTGCGGTCTTGTGAGATCTAGGAAGTCACAAGAAGTGTCACACACAAAACCAGAAGTTTCTGTCAGAGTGTTTTTATTTCCTCCCCCGGTCCTTCCCCTTGCTTTTTCCAGTCTTCCTTTGATTGGGCAGTGGATTCTGCGCTCTGATTTTGGTAGTAATCTCTGGAGCGATGGATGGCGTGTGCTTACTCCATCGTGGTACTCTGAAACAGCCTCCTGGGGAACGCGGGTTTTGTTGGGCTTTGAAGAAAAGTTCTGGTATGTGTGAGGCCTTTATACAGTATCGTTTTCTCTCAGCAGCGCACATGATTCTCAAGCCTCTCTGTTGCTTCTCTGTCTGTATCCTCCAAGCCCCCTAGGTAGACAAACCATTTCTTAGAAGGAAGAAAACAGGGAGATCGTTCGATTTCTTGGTCCTTGCCATAATCATGTAAAACCTAACATAAATGAGACAGATGTGTTGGGAGCTACCTCTTCCGGGTACTGCTGGAGCCCTGTTAAATTCTTTAAATCCCTATGATGCGGATGACAGACCCTATTGTAGCCATTCCTTTTAGTGGTTAACTTTCCTCTAAGCTGTTGGGCACCTAAGATGATCTGGCTCTCTGACTGACACAGTTAGACCATTCACTGACCTCTAACTGTATTGAGTGGAGGAGCACCAGCCGGACAGCGGCCAGGCTGCTTGGGTCTTAGGACTCGAGACTGCCTTGAGGAAGTTGTGTTGTAACTACAGCTGCTGGCTGCTGAAGCACAATTTGGTTTCCAGATGCTGTTACTCTCGCCCTGACTCTTTGGGACGGTGTGGGCTAGATTTTTTTTTTTTTTCCTTTCTGTCACAAGCCTCAGTGAAGCGTTCCCCCAGGCCAGCCAGAGAGCGATTGCCAGGGTAGTCCAGCAAAAGAAATATAATTTGTGTAAATACTATCCTTCATTTGCATAAAGGGCCGATCTGGTTGGTGTGAGCACCGCCCTTTGTATGCAAGTGCCATGCCTGGTGTCTCCCCGCACTGGGGCTCTAGGAAGCTGCTGAGCTCACTTTCCTAGCCTGCCTGGAGACATGTCCGGGTTGGTCTTTTGTCAGCTTGACACAGGCTATCTGGGATGTGGAGCCTCCATTAAGAAATGTCCTTACATGTAGGGAAGTCTGTGAGGCATTTCCTTACTAACGATTGGCGTGGGAGGGCCTGGCTTACTGTGGCGATACCGCGTCTTCGGCAGGTGGCCGGTGGCCCTGGGTTGTAGGAGAAAACGGACTAAGTAAGCCGTGGAGAGCAAGTTAGTAAGCATCCAATGGCGTCTGCGTCATCCTGCCTCCAGGTTCATGTCCTGACTTCTGTCCTGACTTCCCTAAGTGATGAAATACTGCTGTGGATATCACTCTATATAAATAAACACTGATGGCTAATGACCAGAAGTATAGGCAAAAGAAAAGAGAATAACAGAAGAAGAAACATGCACCACCGCAGGAGAAAGCATTAAGACGCTAACACCACACTGCAAGCTATAGATTATAAAAATGGTTAATTTAAGATAAAAGAACATACAAAAGCCTGCACCATACAGTTTATAAGTGATATAAGCGTCTGATGATTATTTATAAGTGGATTGTGGACTCGGCGAACTGAGAGAAGCCCTCCAGCAACAAAATACGACTCAGAATTGTAAGAAGAAATAAAAAACAAACAAACCTTTTTCTCTTAAAGTTATTTTTGGTCATGGTGTTTTGTCATAGCACTAGAAACCCTAACTACGACAAAACACCCCCTATGACACTGGGGGTTTTGGCAATATTATATATATATATATATAATGAATTCTCTTGAATGGACATTTTAAAAATTACTATTTTTTTCAGTTCTTTGAGAACTGTGTACACACAATGTATTTCAATCATATTCATCCTCCTCTCTCCTAACTTCCCCGATCTCCCCCCAACTTCATGCCTTTTTTAAAAATCTCATCCCGTCCAGTTTGTGCTGACCATATATTAAGGGTCCAGGATCATCCACTAGAGCATGGTTCACCTACCGTAGCCACACTCTTAAAGAATACCGACTCTCCCTCCGCTCTCAGGCATCCACCTGTCAGTAACTCCTTAGTTAGGGATGGGAACTCATGATCCACGCCCCGCCTCCGTCCCGGGGCACTAAGATAGCTTCTTAGTGCAGGGCTGTTAGGAGTTCAAATTTAGAGCAAGAGCCTCATAGTCAATACCCTGGTTTCTGAAGCCTGGAATAATTGGCCCCCAGCTCTCCGGGCATGGAAGCTGCCAGCCTCTGGCCCCGCCCACTCAACCCTATATATTCATTCCTTTTCTGTTGCTGTGATAAAACACCAGGTCAGAGGCACCTTATACAGGAGCTGATCTGGGGTTCACAGTTCTAGAGGGTTAGAGTCCGTGGTGGTAGAGCGGAGGCAGCAGGTGCAGACGTGGGGCTGGACAGGAAGCTGGGTCCTGAGGTGTCGCATCTCGAGCTGCCGGAGAGAGCTGACTGGGAATGCTGTGGCTCCGAAACCTCAGAGTCTGTACTCCGCGACACACTTCCCCCAGCAAGGCCACACTTCCCAAGCCTCTCCCAGCGTCAACAGCTGGACACCAGGTCTCCAAAAGCCTGAGACTCATGGGGATATAAGCACTCAAACCACCACAAGCCCCCAGGTCTTGAATGATCTGGGAGCCAGGACTGTCAGCATTGAAAGCGCTTCTCACTCATTGGCGGCTAATGCCCGCTTACAGCCGATAGACCCGATGGCTGATTGGCAGCATGGGAGGAGATGCTAAGTTGAAACTATGATAATTTATATATTCCATGTACTGGCCGAATTCAGGAACTTCTCTTTTTTTTTTTTCCTACCTAGATGTAGATTTGACGTAGATTCTTCTGCTTCTGAACTTTCAGATTTTCCTTCAATTTTTTTTTTATTCTTTCTCTCCTCATTTGTTTAGCTTATATTCCATTTGAAGATCCTTAAACCTTGTCATTTCCAAAGTTGTGACCTCTTCCTTTCCTTAGTGTGTGCCTCTTTATCTGCCATGATGTTTTTCTTTGCGATTACTATCAAATGTCTTTCTTGTCTGTTTCCTCCCGGTCGTCTTCACTGTGATCAAACCTCTGAGAAACTTCTAATCAGTGTTGTCTCCACAATCTTAAAAAAGGATTTTTTTTACCCTTTTATATTATCATCTCACCCGCACTTGAGTTCTTAGGAGTGCTAAAGGAAAATCTTTCTTCGTTTTTAAATCTTTCTTCATTTTTTCTCGTTTGTGCCTTGGCTTTCTCTCCTGCGCTTTTCCAACTCGGCCATCGCAGCCTTATCATATATTTTGTGAAAGTAATGCAGACAAATAGGAAATGGAGATAAAAGAAGTTCACGTTACAAGAGCTAACGTTAACTCATTTTCTGATTCTCGGCTGTACATCGTCTCAACCTTCTTCTGGTCAGGGCACAAACATACTCATACTTGGAGTTTTCAAATTCCGTTATGCTTTCCAGTACAGCTGTGGTGTTTCTTGAATTTCTTTCTTTCACTTGGTGTGTAAATTTCATTACACAAGGTTCCCAGGCTGCCATATCGACCCCTTCGGCAGTGGGGCCTCACGTTTCTGCCAGGTGGTCTTCTAAAATAGAGTCAAGGTCCTTGCATGTGTTTGCGTAGACTCTTCTGTGGCTCACTTCCGAGGTGAGTCTCCCACCTTGCCTGAGGATTGCCATTGCACAGAGAGCAGGGGGCCAGGAGGGAGTCCCTCCCTTCTGCAGTGGACCCATGCTGCCTGCAGAGAGCACCAGCTGATCCTCAGGGCTTGGCCAAATGGTAGCCTGCTGCAGAGTTTCGGGGAGGGAAGAAGGAAGACCATAGGTAGAGCCAAGGTCTTCAGCTGGCTGGAGAACGCAGCCTGGTGAAAGAATACAGAGGAAACTCTTTGGTATCCTGTTTAACTGCAGCTGGATTCGCTGGCATCATACCTTTTCAACCAGAAGAAACCCTGCACTCTCCAAATTGCTATATACTTACCCATCCTTCTCTAAAGACAGTATCTCAATCTGGTATAAATTTGTTATTGTTTGTTTGTTTGTTTGTTTGTTTACTTTGTGCATAATGATTTCCTCCAACATCTTATTTTGTCTAATACATCCAGTAGGGGCTTAATAATTGTACATGGAAGAAATAGGCAACAAATAAATTTTGCAGAGACTTTATAAAAAGGAAGATAAGAAAAGTTGTACATATTTATTTCATTCATTCTTTCGAGCACAGCAGGAAGAACAGAAATCTGCGTTATAGACAGAAACACTAGTCTCTGAAGGGCAATGTTGTCGTCCATGATAAGCTTTTGTGTTCCCTGTCTGTGAAGTCCCACATCCATGAAACTAATGGGATGTGAATTCTCTTGAGATATGCAATGTTTTAAAGCATGTAATATATTTCTTCTTTAATATAGCCGACAGCATGCAAATTACATTGCATTATGATATAGTGATCTCCCAAGGCCAGAAGGTCTTAATAAAAAAAAAAAAAAACACCACATTTGTAAAACACTCTTCTTGCGTGTTTACATTTAATAAATATTCTTTTCAAATCTATTCAGCAAATATAACAGATGGAGATGAGCCTAGTCCTGCCTTATGAAACCTTCAAAGATGCCTTTGGGAGTTATCTTTGTGGTTTATATTGGAATTGTGCAATATTTCAGAAATATAAATGTTTCCTGCCTCTCTTGTAAACAAATCCGAACCAGTCTACTCGGGGATTTCTTCAGACTCACCCAAAACACATTTATTATTATCGAACATAGTACTAATAGTTCGTTACCATCCTTAGTGTTGTTTTAATTCATTAATCTGAGTGTTAATGTTGTAGCAGGATTTCATGGCCTTTTAGCTGTTGACAAATATTTATTTAAGTACACCAGTTCCCAAACATGGGGACAAATATGCCTAGCTGGACCTGAGGGGTGCCTGCTTACTATTCTAACTAAAAACATCCATGTGTTTGCATCTCTTTACTTGATTGGTTTAATAGTTACATATCTCAGCGTGACAAATTCCTAGTGTTTGTTGTCTTACACTTTCTGTGGGCCTTGAAGCAGGTGAGGCCCAGCTGTCCTGGCTACGGTTTCTAGAAACTCGTAGCCAGGGTGCCAGGCTGCAGTCATCCTGCGCTCTGCTCGAGAAGACGGCTAGAACTTGGCCTGTGGTTCTTGGTGTAGTGTGCCTTTGTGTGGCTGGCCGCAGGCCTCCTCACCATCAGGGGCAGCGGCTCCACAGGCCTCCTCACCATCAGGGGGAGCTTCTCCACAGACCTCACCATCAGGACTTCTCCACAGACCTCACCATCAGGACTTCTCCACAGACCTCCCATCAGGAGCTTCTCTACAGGCCTCCTCACCATCAGGGGGAGCTTCTCCACAGACCTCACCATCAGGGGGAGCTTCTCCACGGCCTCCTCACCATCAGGGGGAGCTTCTCCACAGACCTCCTCATGTCAGGGGCCTCCACAGCCTCCTCATGTCAGGAGCTCTCCACAGCTTCATGTCAGGGAGCTTTCCACAGCCTCCTCACCATCAGGGGAGCTTCTCCACAGACCTCCTCATGTCAAGGGGAGCTTCTCCACGGGCCTTCAATCCAGAAGTGCTGCCCTCTCCAGCCCGAGAAAACTTGAGGACCCTAATTTCCCATTTGTCATGTGACAGTTTCTGTCCTTTGAGCCAGAGTGCAGTCATGTGTATGAATACTGGAAATCAGTCTGAGCACTATTAGAATATTAAAGGCCCATGTTGCAGTGAATAAATATATGTAAATAGACAACCGAGAGCTTTAGGCCCTTCCTCGGTGATCTCTGCACATCTTCCATATTCCCCAGAGGGCGGCGCCATGCTGTTTTGCCCTTGAAGATTCTGATGTGGAAGGTCTGCCCATTCAGGACAGCTCCTGTTGAGACAGTGTTTACTCCCAATGATTACATGAGATGTTTATCTTTTGTGTATTTAAATATTTATATCTTTAAAATGAGCATTTAAAAAATGGTGCTTTGGAGAAAGCTCAGCTCTTAGCAGCCAGTGAGTATGAGGCCAGAACTATAGGTCTGAGGCAGTGTAGTGTTCTACTGAGCTACACCATTTTGTGAATCACCCAGGGCCTCTCTTACCCCAAGAGGACCCAGCCTTCCCGGGCCAAATTGTCAGTTTAATATCCTGCCTTATACCCGGGGGTCAGGTCACACATTCCCAGGACAGTCTGGGCTCTGAAAAGTCAGTTCCATGGGCCAACATAGACCTCCTCAGTTCTCTCTTAAAGTTTTAAAATTTATTTCATGTACGAGTGTTTTCATGTGTGTGTGTGTGTGTGTGTGTGTGTGTGTGTGTGTGTGTGTGTGTGTGTTAGGCACTCGACCAGTGAGCTACACTCATAAACCCTTAAGCCAACTTTATTAAGGTGTAACATACAGTGAGTTGCGTCTATTCTCAGTATACAGCTCATGAGCTTTGACAGGTATATATCACATAACCTTTGTAACAACCAAGCTATGGAATGTTTCTGTCCCCTCGAAAAGGACGTTAGCGCCACACTAGTGAGTACTTCACAGGCAGCTGTTGGTCACTTTTCTGCCTTTGGGTTTGGTTTGCCCTTGACCAGGGTTTCATATAAATAACTATTGTCTGGGATCTGATGCAGACATGCACATTGTCTGTCTCTCTTTTTCTTTTTCTTTCCGAGTAGTATTTATTGTATAGATATACCAAGATTTAAATATTTGTGTATTGTGAATAATGCTGCCAATGCATGTTTGTATGCAGGTATTTCCACCAGTGCGTAGTCTCATAGTTCCTGAGTAAGTAAGTTGCCTCTTGCCTACTCTCTGGCCAACAGTGTGTATTCTTCTGTGACTTGTCAGTACAAACATCTCTTAGCCAACTGTACTGGCATCCTTGTAGATTCACAACCCCTGCACTTGGCCTTGTAACCGCCATTTACCCCAAGACAGACACCAGTACATGGCAGCTCCCTGCCCTAGTATGTGGCCAATGCATTTGTTATAAAATAAAATGGTCAGGGTGAGCCGTCTCAGGGCCTGCCTTCTGAGCAGAGGTTATAATTGGTTTGGAGACTTTCACAGTCGCTAAGGGACTTTCTCCTTACAGCAAGAGCAAGGTGGCTTTGGTTTTAATTGTTTTAAATTTTCTAATCTGCCACAGAGTGATTGATATTTTTGGTAGAATAAAAATGAATTCATAGAAAAATAAAATGCCCATAAAGAAATATAAGCTCTAATATTTATAGATTCAACAGATATGTAGTAACTGAATAAAATTGCTCTGAAGACTTAAATGTCCTCTTGATTTTCATCTTTATTGCTGTGGGTATGAAAGTGACTCTGAGGCCGGTGATGGTCCATGGACCAGGCCAGGAGTAGTGCTGATGTACTAGGTAAGAGGGCAGGAATCCTGTGTTAAAGTCAGTGGAAGTGTGGCCCTTCAAAAGTCCATTTGGATCCGAGTATCCAGGCCCTGGATGCTCATGGTGATGTAGCTCTTGTTTCCTGGGTATTGGGGAGCCAGAGAGTTCTCAAGAGGATGATTGATGGATGACATGTGTGTGAGGGGCTTATAGTTAAGACACATTGCTGTCATCACCTGAAAAAGAATGGCCAAGGGCTGGATTTGAAGTAAGTAGAACAACCCCATATCCAGATTGTAGACAAGTCACACTATAGAAGTTTCTGGTAGATGCTTTAGAGGATACAAGACTTTAAACTAGCTAATCCCCCAATGAATAATCCTACAAGCATAATTAAACCCCAGCACAGACTCCCACCTACTGTCTTTTCAGAAACCACACAGATTGAAGATCCGAGAAAGCAGTGGCGGGGTGAGCAGGAGAGGATGCTCAAGGACTATCTCTCCGTGGCCCAGGACGCACTCAGGACACAGAAGGAGCTGTACCACGTGAAGGAACAGAGGCTGGCCCTGGCCCTCGATGAGTATGTCCGCTTAAATGACGCCTACAAGGAAAAGTCAAGTTCTCGCACAAGCCGTGAGTACTGTGTGGCTGGTCACACTCCAGAACTGAAGATGGGATTGTAGAGAGGTGAAGGTCACTCACTCGTCTGTGGAGTTAAATTCTGAGCCCCCTTCCCTCCCAGGCAAGAACTCCTCCGAGCCACGAGAGAGGAGGGGGTTCCCAACAGATGACTCAGAGAAATGCCCCATGCCCACTTGAGGTACAGATCTCCCCATTTGGGCATCGGGCTTATGCCTGGCTGCCTTTTGTTTGGTAAATCTCTGTCTGAACAAGGAAAAGAGGCCAGAGGCATCTGATCCCCAAGAGCTAGAGCCACAGAGTTGGGCGCTGCCCAGTATGGGTGCTCGGAACTGAACTCAGGTCCTCGGGAAGAGCGGCCAGCACTCTGCAGCCCCAATGTGAGCCTGTTAAAGGTGACTTCTGCTCACTGTTGTTCCTGGGGAGGAACCGAGACTGTTGGGGCTCAAGCCCCTCCGTCTCTGCTCAAGTGTCAGTCATCTGGAGCTGGCCGGGTTTAAAGAAGCAGCTATGACGGGCCCAGAACTTTTTAAGTCGTAGCCCCCTAAGGAGCTGCACAGCAGAACTCTTGAAGGACCCAGGACAAGTTTCTTTCAGTATTTTGTAGCCTGAAGGTTTTTTGTTTTATTTTGTTTTAGTATGACAAAGGCTTGGAGAGCCATGCCTGCTGGTTCATGCCTGTGATTCTGGCACTTGGAAGGCTGAGGCAGGAGGATCCCTGCAACTGTGAAGCTAGCCCGGGCTGCGTAGGAAGACCCTATATCAAAAATTGAAATAAGTATGAGAACCTATCTCCTAAAAGAGAAAACAAAAGCCGTTTCTACAGAAGAACCGAAATCTTGGCTCTGGGTGTCGGTGTGTTACAGGGACCAGGAAGGGCCTCGTGCACGCTAGGCATGTGCTGGACCTCTGAACTTTGTCGCCAAACCTCTTTTTATTCTGAGACAGGATCTCACTAAGTTGTTTAAGCTGTCCTTCAGCGCGTCCTTTAGCCCAGGAACACTTGATTTTGCAATCTTTCTCCTTCAGCCTCCCATCTAACTGGGATAAAGGGCTGGCCTGGAATACTGGGGCCTGCCCATAAACCTTGCTTTTAAAATCAGTCAATTCCAAGCTTACAATTATTGCAACGGATAAGTAATGTTTTTTTTTTTTCTCTCTCTCTCTTAAAAGTCTTCTCAGGGTCTTCGTCTAGCACTAAATATGATCCTGATATTTTAAAAGCTGAGATCTCCACCACGCGATTAAGGGTAAGATTGTTTTCATTGTGATTCTTCATTGAACAAACGCACAGCTCAGGCCGTGGAGGATGCATGGGTGCTCGCCTCCCCTCTCTGCCTCGGAAGGGTTAGGGTTAGGAAACTTCTCCGCTCCGCCCTGCCGGGTGGTCTTTCTCCTTTGTTTGAAGGATGGTTGGGATTGGTTTTTTTCTCCCATCCAAGTACTAACCAGGCCTGACCCTGCTTAGCTAGCTTCAGAGATTCAAATGAGATCGGGTACCTTCAGGTAGCATGGCCATAAACTGGGAATGCCTTTGTTGCAATTGTTGGCTCCTTCCTTCCTTCCTTCCTTCCTTCCTTCCTTCCTTCCTTCCTTCCTTCCTTCCCTTCCTCCCTCCCTCCCTCCCTCCCTCCCTCCCTCCCTCCCTCTCTTTCATTTTTGTTTTTTTGACACAGGGTTTCTCTGTGTAGTTTTGGAGCCTGTCCTGGATCTCGAACTCACAGAGATCCGCCTGCCTCTGCTTTCCTGAGTGCTGGTGTTAAAGGCGTGCGCCACCACCGCCCGGCTTGTTGGCTTTTCTTATTAGCACTTAGTCCATGCAAAGGAAATCTGCATCCTGATCATTTATTTTCCCTCTTTGTCTTCCAAGGCGTAGTGCCCTTTCATCGGACACCCTTGTATAAAGGGCGTCTGCAGCTTCCACCGCCTTGTCAGTCTGTCCTTCCGTCTCAGAAAGGATTACTTCCTGATCATTGCTCTAATTATTTTGACCAAGCTGCTCAATACCGATCTTGTTTATCCTTGACGGGGGGATCCCATGGACTGTTCATGAGCGAGTTGCATCGTATGTCCTAATGACCGTGGTCATGAAGCAGGTTATCATCCTAACCACAGACACCTCCAATGCACCCTCTCGCGTTTCCTCTCGTCGCCGTTTTCCACTGGAAGCAATGCTCACCTTGCCAGCCCTGCGTCTAATGCTTTCATTAGCTCTGTAAAACCGGAATGCTTCCCATGTATGTGGTTCCATGGCATCTTTTTTCCGGCATTATTTCGGGATTCATCCACATTCACTTTTAAAGCTAAATAGCGACGGCGTAAGCAGACACATTTCTCCGTTCTACCATTGACGTGTGTCCATTTGCTCCACTTCCTGATCACTAAGAACTGTCTTTATGTATGCATCATACATATTTTTGGTGCATACATGTACACATTTTTTTGTTTTTGTTTGTCAAGACAGAGTGTCTCTGTGGAACAGCCCTGGCTGTTCTGGAACTCACTTTGTAGACCAGGCTGGCTTCGAACTCACCGAGATCTGCCTGCCTCCTGCCTCTTGAATGCTGAGATCAAAGGTGTGTGTCACTACATGCTTGGCATGTACACGTTTTTGATACAAGAGGGGAACTGGTATGTCGGGCTGGCTTAGTTGGTCGAGTGCTTATCTGGCATTCTGCCTCCAAACAAACACACCCACCTCCTGTTTTTTGGTGGATATCACCAAAGTTTTGACCATTCCTGCTTCCAGATATTTGCATTAAGGCTCTAAGTCACTTAATACCTACGACTTTTGCTTACATTCTATAGGTTTTGAATTTTGAATCTTTACTATCATGTGCTCCAAATCCTTTCCTGCCTCTGAGAAATCAAACAGTATATTGCTTCATTTTCAAACAACTGGAGATTTTTACCATTGTTACTTATTCAGCCAATTCTACTTACTGTTTCTTTTTCAATGGTTTTATTCATTCATTTGGTTTCTAGTTCCTTGCCCACCTTCTGCACATTAATATGTATATTTTTGACCAAAATAGCCATAGTACTTTACATTCCCAAGCCCTGACTTATCCAGGGCTGCATCTCCTGTCTTCTGGGTCCTTGGGTCTATTGCTTTTCTGTTGGCTTTTGGTCCTTATAGACGTTTACATCTTAAGAGCCATAAAGTATGTCTGTGGTAGTACAAAGATAATTTTAAGCTTTGAACGATCTTGCATTTTTCAGAGCACTTAACTTTGTTTCTTGTAGGCATTTGGGTCAGGAGCAGATGGTTTAAATCCAGGCAGAATTGGAAATGACTGAAATCCAGTCTTCAGGCCCTTTCTTAGCGTGGGTCTAGCTCCAGTTTACCTCCATCTCTTAGGGCAAAGCTCTCAGAGTTACCCATGAGCTCATGGAAGCAGTTTCCCCCCCACCTACACCTCAACCAACCCCATCAGCTTCATCGAGACTAAACTCTCAGCCTCTCCCCTGAGCTGTGTGGGCCTCACTACCCATCATTCTGTGTATCTGGAGCTCGATTGGGTATTCTAGCCTCTCCCCTGAGCTGTGTGGGCATCATCATTCTGTGTATCCGGAGCCCGATTGGGTATCCCAGCTGCCCTGCTTTCTGCATAGGGGGTCCTTAGGAAAGAGCGCCACATGTGGGTGACGGCTGCTCTCCCTTTAACTTTTGGGCCTTTAACGTAGTTCTGTGGGCTTAGTGGTTCTCCGGTATCTTCAGAAAGACGCTCTGGTTCGATTTTCCTTACAGTTTACTCAGTGGTTCTCAGAAAAAAAATAGCATGAAAAAAGTTCACTTGTGGGTTTGTGTGGGGGCTGAGGTGTATGTAGCTCAGCGGTAGATCTAGGGCCCCAAGTTCAGGCTCCAGGACAAAGCAGAAACCAAACCCCCGAAGCCCAAACTCAAATTCCATCTACAGAACTCTGGATTCTCTTCATTAAGTTTATAAAATCATGTGTAGAAGTGGTCTGCGTCACCTTGTAGTAAATAGTCGTCAGGGCATCACGGACCCTCTGGTCTGTGAAATTGTCTGTATTTCTCGACTCCTGTGTAGTGGGCTCGACTGCTTTGTGCTGTGTCTGTGTGCTGTGTCCGTGTGTTACTGTGATTTACTTCTTATTGTTAGATCGCTCATTTTGAGAACGTGGAAATGAAGGCATTTTTGTTAAAACTCGCTCTTCCCAAACTCTACTACCACTTCCTTGTGATTTTTCAGGAAGTTGCTACTGTCCTTTGAAACGTGAACCACTTTTCATAATTATCTCTAGTGGCACAAGTCAAAGTCACAGCAGACTACTCTAGACTGTGCCCGCAAGGGAGGAAATACCAAAGCTGTAGGAGGGGGATCAAGATAAAACCATAAAAAAGGGACTTAAGGTCTCTTATACAAATAGCCACTAAGGAATCTGTCAATCAGGGATCTCAGGACACCCCCCGCGTGGTCACATCCCCAGACCTGTTTCCCAATGAGTCTTTGACAAGACTTACGTTGTGCCAGGATTTCTGGTCTTCATTAGGACATTATATATTATCTGCCACTGTGCTACATTCAGGGGTCCTTGGAACGTCTGTGTAGAGAATGTAGACATTCTTCAGCGTTATCTGTCGTTAGATAGATGGCATTGATCGTTTAGCACAGCTCCATCTGCTGCTCTGTTTAGGAGCTGCTTTTTTTTTGTCTTTATTGTCTATAGTCATTGTGGTGTGGTAGTACAAAGATAATTTTAAGCTTTGGGCGATCTTGCATTTTTCAGAGCATTTAACTTTGTTTCTTGTAGGCATTTGGGTCAGGAGCAGATGGTTTAAATCCAGGCAGAATTGGAAATGACTGAAATCCAGTCTTCAGGCCCTTTCTTAGCGTGGGTCTAGCTCCAGTTTACCTCCATCTCTTAGGCAAAGCTCTCAGATTACCCATGAGCTCATGGAAGCAGTCCCCCCCACCCACACCCCAACCAACCCCATCAGCTTCATCGAGACTAAACTCTCAGCCTCTCCCCTGAGCTGTGTGGGCCTCACTACCCATCATTCTGTGTATCTGGAGCTCGATTGGGTATTCTAGCCTCTCCCCTGAGCTGTGTGGGCATCATCATTTTGTGTATCCGGAGCCCGATTGGGTATCCCAGCTCTCCCTGAGCTTTGCCTCACTACCCATCATTCTGTATATCGGCATTGTATTCTAGCTCTCCTGAGCTGTGGGCATCTCATCGTGTATCGGACCCATTAGTATCCAGCGCCACATGTGTTGGGTGACGGCTGCTCTCCCTTTTAACTTTTGGGCCTTTAACGTAGTTCTGTGGGCTTAGTGGTTCTCCAGTATCTTCAGAAAGACGCTCTGGTTCGATTTTCCTTACAGTTTACTCAGTGGTTCTCAGAAAAAAAATAGCATGAAAAAAGTTCACTTGTGGGTTTGTGTGTGGACTGAGGTGTATGTAGCTCAGCGGTAGATCTAGGGCCCTGAGTTCAGGCTCCAGGACAAAGCAGAAACCAAACCCCCGAAGCCCAAACTCAAATTCCATCTACAGAACTCTGGATTCTCTTCACTAAGTTTATAAAATCATGTGTAGAAGTGGTCTGCGTCACCTTGTAGTAAATAGCCGTCAGGGCATCGCGGACCGTCTGGTCTGTGAAATTGTCTGTATTTCTCGACTCCTGTGCAGTGGGCTCGACTGCTGTGTGCCGTGTCCGTGTGTTACTGTGATTTACTTCTTATTGTTAGATCACTCATTTTGAGAACGTGGAAATGAAGGCATTTTTGTTAAAACTCGCTCTTCCCAAACTCTGCTACCACCTCCTTGTGATTTTTCAGGCAGTTGCTACTGTCCTTTGAAACGTGAACCACTTTTCATAATTATCTCTAGTGACACAAGTCATAGTCACAGCAGACTACTCTAGACTGTGCCTGCAAGGGAGGGAATACCAAAACTGTAGGAGGGGGATAAAGATAAATCCATAAAAAAGGGACTTAAGGTCTCTTATACAAATAGCCATTAAGGAATCTGTCAATCAGGGATCTCAGGACCCCCAGCGTGGTCACATCCCCAGACCTGTTTCCCAATGAGTCTTTGACAAGACTTACGTTGTGCCAGGATTTCTGGTCTTCATTAGGGACATTATATATTATACCTGTTCTGCCACCTTGTGACTACATGGTAAGCCAGAGAGACGCCCTCCTTGGGAAGGGGCGTCTGTGTAGGAGAGGATGTGAGACATTCTCTCACCGTGCCCTTATCTCTGTTGTTAGATAGATGGACAGTTGGAAATGCGTTTTAGAAGCAGGCAGGCTCCCGACTCTGCTGCCGCTGCGGTTCAGGAGCCTGCTTTGAGCTCTTCGGCTCTGCTAACTCGTGCCTGGGTAGCACTTGGGGAAGGGGATGGGTGTCATTATACAGTCTCCAGGGTCACACAAGCTCCTTGTAAGTTGATGTCCGAGGGTGGTAATTGATGAAGGAACTAACTACGTAGCTCTGGACACCCACCTGCATTTTAAGTCACACGGAGTTTTTAGGTATAAACCAGCACTAGTTACATACTTCATTGCTTTGATGGAGCAATATTACCAAGTTACTGTAAGAAAATTTGTTGCAACTCTGTGGGTTTGGTCCCGGATTTCGGCACCAAAACCTGAGTTTTGCAGTTCTGGGGAAAGGTGTCCTGACCACC